>NW_026652297.1:23992849-24531050 GCF_009828535.3 Hylobates moloch | reverse complement strand
TTTCCCCATTTCTTGTTTTTGTCAGGTTTGTCAAAGATCAGATAGTTGTAGATATGCGGCATCATTTCTGAGGGCTCTGTTCTGTTCCATTGATCTATGTCTCTGTTGTGGTACCAGTACCATGCTGTTTTGGTTACTGTAGCCTTGTAGTATAGTTTGAAGTCAGGTAGCATGATGCCTCCAGCTTTGTTCTTTTGGCTTAGGATTGACTTGGTGATGCGGGCTCTTTTTTGGTTCCATATGAAGTTTAAAGTAGTTTTTTTCAATTCTGTGAAGAAAGTCATTGGTAGCTTGATGGGGATGGGTCACCTAAATTTTTTAATGCCACTTACCAATGAGCACTGATTTTGAACCAGGACATTTGTTCAATAAACATTCAACAAACAAGAAACAAAGTGACATTATCAGATTATTTCCCATATCTTTTGGCCTTGTGATCAGTGTCACACCTATCTACAGAGAACAGCAGGGAATAGTTTGTGCATTAACAATTTTTGATTCAGTACTATTCACAATACAGTAAGTGGATCAATAGAGAATAAGCTCAATTACCTTATGGATTTTTTGAAATGTCAAATTAGTAGAATTAGGCTTTGAGCATTTCCCAAAATTATCATCAGGAGTAGAAGAAACATGGGCAAATATTAAATAAGTATAGACTGTGTTTATCTGCAAAATGCTTGTGATTTTGCTTGGTTGAAATATAGGATATCACAGAGAGTGGAAATTATAAAAGTCATAATGCTGGATATGAAACAGTCACCACAGGGCCTGGCACATTGTAGCTCTTCAGAAAATGAGAATTCTTGTTCTCTGCTCCCTAGGCTGTCACTGCGCTACATCAGCCAAGAGCTTGTTACAGTTGCTGCAGCCCCAGCATGCTACTTCAACAACTGTGCCATGGCACTGTCTTTCCAAGAAGCTCTCACTGCTTCTGAACTTCCTAACTGATGTGGCACTTAGCATCTACTGCCTAGTATCATTAAAACTCTTTCCACATGTTTAAGCCTATCTCCTCCAAACTGGATCATAAGCTCTTTGAGGGAAGGTTTGTTTTTATACTTCTTTGATTTTACTGTATGCTGCATGATCAATTGCTTAAGACCCACACACTCATATCACATCTCTCATGCAAGGAAGCCTGTAGGAGCCATCTCCTATTATAAGGTTCAAAACTCAAAGTGATATCTTGAATTAAGGTCATTAAGAGGACATGCTAAAACAGGCTTTGAGGGGAATATTGTGGGGCCGAAAATATTAACAGAACTTTAGCCTAAAAAGAATGCTTACTTGATCAAGGTAGACTTCAGCATCTCTTAATACTCCATCATAGGAGTCTTATAGTTCAGTAAAGTTTCCCTTTACATATTTCTGGAGAGAAGTAAGTATTCACCTGGGTTCAAACCTTGCATCCTTACTAACTGTTTGTGTGGCATTGGGAAAGTTACTTTAATTCTCCATACTTTAGATTTGTCATCTAAAAATGTGGATAATATCAATCTGCATCAGTTGGAAGGTTTAGAAGAAAGAAATTATACTAAATATTTCAACAGCAGTAATTCAGTATAGAGAATTGCTTTTCCTGGGGTTGGAAGGCTGAATAAATAAAAAGGGAGCATAGAGGTAACATGGACATAGCAAATGTAGAAGGCTCAACCCTTACGGCTGGATACACAAAGGGAAAAAAGTGCAGTTATCAAAACATAGAAACACAGAGCAGGAGCTGTGAGGAGTGTCAGGGAGCCAGGGTTCTCTTTGGACAAGATAGTGCCTCTGACTGATGCAAGATTGTCTGAGGAGGTCCAATGAGTTTGGTTCTGAGAATGAAGGCTGAAACCACCTGCTGCTGCTGAGGTGCCTGCCTCCACTGAGGGAACAGCATGTGCACCAGAGCAGGCAGTCCCTCCTCCCCTCCTCCTGCCTGCCAGTCTTTCCTTGGTTCCTCCTATAAGAGAAAGCAACTGAGGTCAGCTGGCAAAGAAGAATGAGTTTTGCAGAGTACAAACCCCAGCATTACAAAGCAAAATAAATAAAGGTGGGTTTGGAGTCCAGAGAAAATAGTATAATAAATTGTCTATTTGTTATATGAAATAATAATAGTGCCAACCCCATAGATTTGCTTTAAAAATTATGGTATTAGGTTAGAACACTTAGAACAGAGAATGGAACATAAAAACAACTAATAAATGTTCACTATTTATTACTGTATTGGTGTTGGCATATAATAGACATTCAATAAGTATTTGGTTATACACTTGATATGGTTTGGCTGTGTCTCCAACCAAAATCTCATCTTGAATTGTAGCTCCCATAATCCCCACGTGTTGTGGGGAGGGACCCAGTGGGAGGTAATTGAATCATGGTGGCAGGTTTTTCCTGTGCTGTTCTCCTGATAGTAAATAAGTCTCACAAGATCTGATTTTTTTTTTTTTTTTTTTTTTGGAGATGGAGTCTCGCTCTGTTGCCCAGGCTGGAGTGCAGTGGTGCGATCTCAGCTCACTGCAAGCTCCGCCTCCCGGGTTCAGCCATTCTCCTGCCTCAGCCTCTCCCAGTAGCTGGGACTACAGGCGCCTGCCACCATGCCTGGCTAATTTTTTATATTTTTAGTAGAGACGGGGTTTCACTGTGGTCTCGATCTCCTGACCTCGTGATCCACCCGCCTCGGCCTCCCAAAGTGCTGGGATTACAAGTGTGAGCCACTGCGCCCAGCCAGATCTGATGGTTTTACAAAGGGCAGTTCCCCTGCATGTGCTCTCTTGCCTGCCGCCATGTAAAATGTGCTTGTGCTCCTCCATTGTCTTCCACCATGATTGTGAGGCCTCCCCAGCCATGTGGAACCGTGAATCTATTAAACCTCTTTTTCTTTATAAATTGCCCAGTCTTGGGTATGTCTTCATTAGCAGCGCGAGAATTAACTAATACAACATTTGAATACATAAATGGTTGAATCAAGCCTGTTATTTTCCTTCCTTTCTATTGTGCCTCTATCTAGCTTGTTCTCTTCTTCCTGCCTAAAAAAATTACGTGCAATAATTCATGTTATCAAAATTTTTTTTAAAAACTATGTAAAATGCTATATAGTGAAAAGTCTTCCTTTGAATCTGCTGACTCTTATTAAAATTTATTTATGTATTAACAAGCAATATACATATGTTGGTTCTCCTTAGCCTGCTTTCTACTGTTAGAGTTTTCTCTACTCTTTTTAAGTTTGTTTCTTTCTGTCTTTGTCACTCACTCTTTTTCTTTCTTTTACCTGCCTGCCTGCCTTCCATCCTTTATCTCTCTCCCTCTCCTCCCTCTGTCTCTTTTTGTTTTTTCTCTCCACTTTTTCTTCCTTCCCTTCAGTTCCTTTTGCTTTCCTTCTTTTTGTCCTTTATGACTCATGATATTCTTTGCAATATCTATTCCCTTTTTTTCCCTTCAATTTTATCTTTGTGCCTAAGATGGCTTTGCTTTTTTCTTTTACGTCTTTGCTTAGCTATTTTAGCTTATCTTTAACCTCTGTTGTTATATCTTTTCTAAGATACTTTTTGTTTGTGGTCTTCTTTAATAACACCAATAACTTTATTAATATATTTTGAATTATTGTCTGTTGTTAGCATGATCTCTGCAAATATGAACGATCCGTGTGATTCTTTGTGAGTTGAGCCTTCTCTACTTCACCAAACTTGCTCACTTGGTGCTCTTACTTCCAATAAAGGAGGGTGATAGCTTTTGCACCTTGGATCATGAACCTCAAACTTAGGAAGCATATTTTTGTTGATGCTTTCTAAGATTTGACATGCTAGACCCTCTTGTCAAGTCTTCCCATCTCTCCTCACGTTTGCCATCTATGAGTCTCAGTTTTTGCAGACTTTATGTATATTTGTGAATCATAGCTGTCTCTTAGTTAAACAGAATATTGAACTTACTGGCTTTAAAAAATATTCTTAATGCTTTAAAAATGTGATTTCTTTGAAGAGAAATATAAAATGCAGACTATTTCATTATGTTCATATAAGAAATATTTGTTCGTGTTTTTGATTGTCATAAAATTCTCTAGAGAGCATCTTGGGCAAATTTCCTAATTTTTTAATGTTTTGAGCTTTCCAAAGTAAGTGTATTTGGGGCTTTCATTCCAGGAGTGGGGATAGATGTTTGCTGAATCAACCACCCTCTTTAATTGAGTCTTATAAAATGAGTTGTCTAGGGAGAGAAGTGCGAAGACTGAAAATACAATTCACATCTAAATGAAATTTGTTTTGTTATTGGGAGAAGTACTGCTGGATCTTATTAATATCCTTGCTTTATAGAAAGCAATGTTTATTTACGGTCATATAACATTACATCAGAGATAGAAAGAACCACAGTTGCATCTTGCCTGATACCTCATTTGAAAGATGAAGAAACTGAGTGAAAAGTCTGAAACAGACTTGATCCATAGTTTCAAGGCCACAATGTGGACCAGAAAGAGGGCATATGTAAAAGTAAGTTGGAGGATCTAGGAAAATTCAGGTTCTAGGCCACTGTCCAGAGTACATATCCTAGTGGGCAGGGCAAATGTGTATTATAAATTTGCCTACATAGCCACCTCTTACTTCATCTTACCTTTGCAGGCTAAAACAGTAAGCTGGATGAGGTAATGATTCTACATAAGAGGAGCCCCACGTATTAATCTTGCTCCATTCTTCTTAAATGCATGCTCTTGTGTGTTAATCTCTCAAGTCTCTTTTTATATGGAACCACAGAGACAACTACAGCTTTGCATCTAGACTATCTAATTAGTGCTTTTAGAATCTTCCAATGTTAATCAGTTTATCTGTATTGTATTTCAGGACAGAACAAACAGGCAGTGACAGGCAGGCATAGTTCCTCTTCTTGGTATAAAATAAGATGCTCTCTTACCACCAATCAGCATCGTGCAGATGGAGAAGATCTTTTCTGCATCTGTATTAGCAGAGACGTTCCCAAAACCCACGCTGGTGAGGCTGCTCAGTGTGAAGTACAGAGCAGCAATATAGGCACTTCGGATCGACGGGCCCCCCAAGGTATTGTTGCCATAGTATGGAGATTCCAGTCTCTTTCCCAACTCATGAAGCCAACCTGCAAAGGAGGAAATAAAGCAAATGAGAGAACAAAAAGTAAAGTCTCAGTATTAACACATGGGAGTAATGATAAATGAACATTTGGGGAGGTAATTATTTGCTCAGAGGAAGAAGAAGGTAAAAAGGAAATTAAAGGCAAGCTATTAGATTTCATTCTTTAAAAGTGAAAATATAATTTTACTCATGCTGTTCTCTATAATACACACAGCATATAAATATGAATTCCAGAGTGGATTGATGGTCAAAGCTAAACAAGTTACTCTAATGCAAGAAACAAACTGCAGGGATGGCTACTCTTAGAAACAGTGTTGTTTATTTCACTTGCCCTGTTAAGCTCATCTCATTTGGAATTATAAGAAGAAACAAAGAAATTGAGTAAATATTTCAAAACCCAATGTGATGATAAGTTACAACAGCCATGAGTCTAGATGTCAGAGGTGAGACGTCTAGAAGTCTAGGTGAGATAGACTTTATTTCCATTCTGTAAAACTCTTCCCCTTTGTATTCACTTGGACAGGTATCCAGTTGTACAAATCTCAGTTCATGTTACTTTACTCAGGAAGCCTTCTCTGCAGTCCCATTTTGAAATTAAGGTTGGAAAGGGGAAAACTTGCACAAGTAATGAATACCTGTAAACTGTTAGAATTGAAAGCCCCTCTACAAACTGTTTTATGATACTATGTATATATGTGTCAAAATTTATCAAATTAAATGCTTTATAAATATGTATAGTTAATTGTATATTAATTATGCTGTCAGAAAGCTGTAAACAACCTATATTAATAAACATGAGAAGATAGCAAGTATAAACTTAATAATATTATCTAGAATTTAAACACAACACAAAAATCACTTTAAAATTCTTTATTGAAAATATTTGTCCCTTAAGATTTTATATTTTATAATTCTCTCTTTCTCTCTCTGTGTGTGTGTTGCAACAAGCAATAACAATGCAGCTCAACTCATAAGATTCATAAGGCTTTTTGTAATGGATACTAACTACTACTTTCTAATAAACACTTCATTGAATGACTGCTCAAGAAGAGATGAAAAATCATTACACTCTTAAGCAGTAATAATATTATCATTATCCACTAAGTTTATATATGATAAAACTGTGCTAGGTAATTAAAATGCAAATTTGAAGCAGCTGGGAATTCCTTGAGACCAAGGAGAAGTGCTTAAGGGCATGTACTGTACCTTATTCCTTCTGTGTTGCTACAGAGTATTTTTCAACCTTTAGCTTGCATCAGAAACACCTAGAGGGCTTGCTAAAGAGGGTCCGAACCAATAATTTATTTGGTTGTTTTGGTCCTGTATTCTCTGAATGAAATCACTTTGCATATCATTTACTTTCCTTAATAAAATAGGATAAAAATTTGTATTGGAATGCACAGATGATATGCTTACTCAATGTCTGTACATTTACACACGTGTGAGATGGTGTGTCTCCCAAGTGGTTCAGGGAGCAACACACAGACAAACAACTGACCTAATTTTGTTGATATCTCTTTTCTGTTTAGCCAACTATTTTGTCTGTTTTGAGAAACATCTCATTCTTTAAAAGGATTGCCCTAAACTGTATTATAGCTGATGAAGCAGATGCAATGATGAGGATGAAAAAAACTGGTAACACAGAAAGGAGGTAACACCCACAAATCCGGGGATTGGCTATGTGGGCCAAATAAAACTTTTTCACAGAATGGCTCTTCTGAAATGAGAACACATGTTCCACGGTAACAAGACAACATGTGACTGTACTATTACAGAAGAAGCAATTTAACCAATTTGGAATCCAATCATTTTTTATGCTGGAGAAACTCATGTCTCTAAAGGAAAGGATGTCCTAGAACAGCCTGTTTCTGCTCAATTTTTTTTTTCCTAAAGAACATTTTGAAGGAAAAAGCATACACAACATAAAGTAGAATCTAAATATACTGAGGACACTGACTTATGATAAAAACAAAAGATATCATAAAATAATCTCATAATTAGTAAAATAGATTCCATGAATACAATAGGTTTATAAAATAAATAATCAATTTCAAAGACAGAATGACTCTTCAGAGTCATTCCTAGAAGAGTTTATCATTAGCATGATAATTCAGTCGGTGTATTTTTCATTGCATACTTACCATGGACCCAGTATTTTGCTTAATTACATACTTTTAACTCTAAATAGGCGTTTATTATTTTAATCTTTAGATTTCCTACAATAATATACTTTGGTTTACTATTTATATGTGTGCATTCACAATGTGTACAGGTGTGATCTGTTTTATACAACAGATGTGTTCCTAAAAACTTTGATTTATGTTAGCATTTGGTAAATTAACATGTTTTAGGTTCAATATAAGGAATGTGAGCATGTTATTTAAGGAAAAACTATGGAGAATCTCTGTGGTTATATAAAATACTTCAGTAATATGAAAAACCACCCAGTAAAAGATAAGCTTGTTAAATCAGATTTAGATGTTTGCCAAACGATATGTGTGTGGAGAGAAAGGGTAGAAATAATCAGCAAGTACTTAATCACACCTATAATTCAAAATGGTGTTCTACTTAATATGGTATGAATGAGCCATGTTGTAAAAGAAGTTAGCTAGCAGCAAGAATGGAGCCCATGTGAGGGTTTCCTTGTTAGCAGGTTAGCACATGGTCAACATTTTACTAAGTGCTACCTGTGCTCTAGATACTCTGTGAAAATGGTACATCCCATCTGATTTACATGTACTAACCCTATGGAATAGGTAATTACAGCCCACATTTTGGTTCATTATTTCATTAATAAACACAAAGACTTAGGAATTGTTATCTCTACTTTAAAGATGTGAAAAATAAGGCTCAGGGACATTAAGTAACTTGTTCAAAGTGGCATTATCAGAATTTTAATCCAGAAGTAATCATTTTGTTGTATTTTTTTTTTCCTCCAGTGGTCTTTTGGGCATATTTTGATTCTTTTTTTTCTTCAGTTTTACTGGGGTATAATTGATAAATAAAAATTGTATATATTTATGGTATACAAGATGATGTTTCGATATACATATACATTATGAAATGATTACCACAATCAAGCCCAGTAACATATCCATCAACTCACATTGTTATCTTTGTGTGTGCATGTGTGTGGTGAGAACATTTAAGATTTATTCTTAGCAGTTTTCAAGCTTTAAATACATTATTAACCATACAAGTGTTCATTTGTAGTTATCTTGTGATGCTGTATAAAAGATCATTTCCAATTATCATTTTAAATTGTGCTGTGTTGAGATCATTATTAAATAGGTTTGCACTTCCGACTTTAGTGGGAAAATGTGTCCCAAAAGCATAACAGCATACCAGAGAAAATAGAATTATCCAAACGCAACCTACAATAGAAACATAATATGCCTTGGTATTTAGAATCTGGATATTACTTTAACAGTAATTAAGAAGTGTCAAATGCAAATTCCAAGCATAAAAAAATACTCTTACTAATATTTGTTTCCCCCCCTCTCCACAATTCTGAAGGTCCACTTAATCATCCTCGTGGACTTCATTAGGATGAGAGGTGGAAAAGCACTGTGATTTTTGTGATGCAAAAGGTGGCAGGCAGTTTGCTGGGAAAGGCAGAGCATTGGAAGAAAATGATTATGATGGGGCATAACATGGGAGCTTCTCCACCCCCTTCAGCCTCCTAAGCAAGGGCCGGAAGCATGGGACTACTCAGCTGCAGAAGTGACTGAGAGATATCAGGATAAGTTTCAGAAGTCTGAGTGTGTGTGTGTGTCTTTATGTCTGTGTAAGGGAGATGAGGGGGTGGTTATTGGTGAAGTATTTGTTACTGCTACGAATACTTAATAAGAGCAAATATCAGAGAAAAGCTTGAGATTTCATCTCTATTGCTCTTAAAATATCTATACTTCATAGCATTGATTACAAACATCATTGATAAGAAACATACTTACATATCTGTCTCTGTGCTTCAAGGTTAATCTAGTGCCCATGACTATAATTTTTGGGGTGTTTTTGTTGTTGTTTTGCTTTAAAAACACTTTTTGTTTTGAGATAAGTTTAGATTTACACAAAAGTTCAAAGTGTACAGCGAGCACCTGTGTAGCCCACATCTTTCACCTAGTTTCCTCCAGTGCTGATATCTTATGTTATCACAGCACATTTGTAAAAACTATAAAATTAACACTGGTACATTACTATTAACTAAACTATAAATTTTTCACATTTTAATTTAAGAAACAGAGTCAAAGAGGTTCAAGACTTGGTTCCCAAAGCTTACTCTCAACCCTTCACCCCTTTTCCATTTTATGAGATGTGATCAAGGATAAGGCTAGAATGGCACAAAGCTGTAACAGCATTTAGTGTTGATTTGTTGATTTACTCAGAAGGCATCAGTAAATTTAGGTCCCAGTTTGACAGGAAAGCAGTTACGACTTGGAATTCCCACTAATGTCAGACTGATTCTCACAAAATAAGAAGTGTCTTACATTTCTGAATTAGTACAATCTACTTTTGAGATAAACATCTGAAACAAAAGTAATTAATCATAAAATACTAAAGACTGGACTTTGAGTCAGGAAATTGGGTCCTATGCTTGGTCTTGCTACTAATTGAGTAGCTCTGTGATCCTTCATAGAATTCAATTTTTTAAACTTAAATATGAAGTGATTGGATTGAGTAATCTCTAGGTTTGCTTTCACATCTAAGATTTTGTGAAATAATATTCTGTAATGCTTCTTCACAAATGATTGACCTTTTTTAAAAGCAAAATTCTGTGTAAAAAGTATGACTTTTTGAATTTATCTTTCATTTGTTTTAATTCTTTGAGGGAAGATCCATCAGCAAATATTGATGGGATAAAGATGGCAGATTTTCACATTCTCATGTATGCATCACTTGTGCTCTATTTCCATTGCTGAACAACCTTCCAGAGCAAGCAATATTATATACTGTTAGTATTGTCAAAAAAAGTGCCAGTTGTATTAAACTAGTCCAGAGGTTGCCAGTTCATAATAGTCTATATAAAAGTTGAAAAGTTTATACGATAGGAAGTTTTTGAACATTGATTACTAAAGTATAGCATTTCACTTAAGCAATGATTAATTGAAAGATTGTACAGTATTGTAAATTGCCAAAATAGGCCATCATTACGTGTACAAAAAAACCGAAAAAAACAAAAGACAAGCAAACAAAAAAACCCTAAACAATCTGAAGCCACAGTTGAACAGCTACTGTAGAGCTCTCTGGTTGATTCTAAGAAGAGAAAGAACAGGCCATCTGTTTCCAGCTAACTGGGGCACTTCCAAATGCCTCTTAAATCTCAGCTAATAATAGAAAAAAGTGTAACAAAGATTAGGCTCATGGTTAAGTTGGCAGAACATAAACTATGAACTGTTGCATTTAACCTTCCTACATAAAATACTTACAATTCACAATGCTTTCAAATCTGTTCCCCAACATAGGCATTTATTTCATGGGTACTTGCTCTAGTGTTTCTCGTGGCTTAAATAGGTTTGTGGGACACACATTTGTGTCTGAGCTCAGAGTATCATTTACAAAGGAAACTGTTTACTCAGTAAGAATTTTTTAACTGAAAGTACTCATCACTTGCATTACATCAGGACAAAAACATGTTTTAGGAAGACAATTTGGGATAAAAATAATTAAGTCCAGCCAAATTATTTTATTACTGATATGCTAAAGTTTACATTAATAATCTGCCCCAAATTTCCTCCTTGTCCTCTCTTTTTTCTCAAAGTTTCAGGCTAGTGAAAAGCTAGGGAGGAAAAATGAAGTGACAGGTCTCGTCTCAAATTTGCACATCATTTCTCAACTGTTTTTGGTAGTTTCCTGCCAGCCATTTAACTTAAAAGGATAGGGTTTTATTATCTATTGAAAAGGAATCTAAAGTTTCCCTGGTTTGCAAAACTTCACAAGAAAATTCTAATTACATTTCTTTCCAAAAATATTGGAGGAGGATGCATTTTCTAACATCTCAATCATAAAAGTAAATGTAAAATAAATTAGACCATATAATATGCTTGAATATTGTATATAAATAACCTGTTAAAAAGTTCACTGGGTTTTGTTTACCTTAGCTTGGTATTGAAACTGTTCTACCAAGAGCAAACAAATCCCAAAACTAGCAGAAGTTAAAAAATAACAAAAATCAGAGTCGAACTGAAGGAGTAGAGACACGAAAAACCCTTCAAAAGATCAACAAATCCCAAAGCTGGTTTTTTAAAAAAATAAATAAAATAGACAGACCACTAGCTAGACTAATAAGAAAAGAGAGAAGATTCAAATAAACATAATCAGAAATTATAAGGGTGATATTACCACTGACCCCACGAAGAAACAAAGAACCATGAGAGAATGTTATAAACACCTCTATGCACATAAACTAGAAAATCTAGAAGAAATGGATAAAGTCCTGGGTATATACACCCTCCCAAGGTTGAACCAGAAAGAAATTGAATCCCTGAACAGGCGAATAACTAGCTCTGAAATTGAGGCAGCAATAAATAGCCTACCAAACAAAAAACAAAACAAACAAACCCATGACCACACAGATTTCTGGCTGAAGTCTACCAGATGTACAAAGAAGAGCTGGTATCATTACTACTGAAACTATTCCAAAAAACTGAAAAGGAGGGAAGGAGGGACTACTTCCTAAGGAGGCCAGCATTATTCTGATTCCAAAACCTGGCAGAGGTAAAACAAAGAAAGGAAACTTCAAGTCAATATCCTTGATGAACATCGATGCAAAAACCCTCAACAAAATACTAGCAGACTGCATCCAGCAGCACATCAAAAAGCTTATCCACCACAATCAAGTAGGCTTCATGCCAGAGATGCAAGGTTGGTTCAACATACACAAATCAATAAATGTGATGCATCACATAAACAGAACTAAAGACAAAAACCAGACGATTACCTCAATAGATGCAGAGAAGTCTTTTGATAAATATCAACATCCTTTCATGTTAAAAACTCTCAATAAACTAAGTATTGAAGGAACATACCTCAAAATAATAAGAGCCATAGGTGACAAACCCACAGCCAACATCAGGCTGAATGGGCAAAAGCTGGAACCATTCCCCTTGAAATGCAAAAGACAAGGATGCCCTCTCTCACCACTCCTATTCAACATATTATTGGAAGTTCTCGCCAGGGCAATCAGGCAAGAGAAATAAATAAAGTGTATTCAAATAGAAAGAGAGGACGTCAAACTGTCTGTGTTTGCAGATGATATGATTCTATATCTAGAAAACCCCATCATCTCAGCCCAAAAGCTTCTTAAGCTGATACACAATTTCAGCAAAGCCTCAGGATACAAAATGAATGTACAAAAATCCCTAGCATTTCTATATATCAACAATGGTCAAGTGGAGAGTCAAATCGCAAACAAACTCCCATTCACAATTGCCAAAAAAAGCAATAAAATACGTAGGAATACAGCTAAATAGAGAGAAGAAAGAGTTCTACTAAGAGAACTACAAAACACTGCTCAAGAAAATCAGAGACGACAACAAATGGAAAACATTCTATGCTCATGCATAGAAGGAATTAATATTGTTAAAATGGCCATACTGCCCAAAACAATTTATAGATTCAATGCTACTCCTATTAAACTACCGTTGACATTCTTCACAAAGTAGAAGAAAACTATTTTTAAATTCATATGGAACCAAAAAAGGGCCTGAATAGCCAAGACAATCCTAAGCAAAACAAATAAAAACAAAAACAAAAACCAAAGCTGGAGGCATCATGCTACCCAACTTCAAACTATACTACCAGGCTACGGTAACCAAAAGAGCATGGTACTAGTACAAGAGTAGGCACACAGACCAATGGAACGGAATAGGGAATCCAGAAATAAGACCACACACCTACAACTATCTGATCTTTGACAAACTTGACAAAAGCAAGCAATGGGGAAAGGATTCCTTATTTAATAAATGGTGCTGGGATAACAGACTAGCCATATGCAGAAGATTGAAATGGTACCACTTCCTTACACCATATACAAAAATTAACTCAAGATGGATTAAAGACAGAAATACCATTCAACCCAACAATCCCATTACTGGGTATATACCCAGAGGAATATAAATCATTCTATTGTAAAGACACATGCATGCGTACATTCATTGCAGCACTATTCACAAGAGCAAAGACATGGAATCAACCTAAATGTCCATTAATGACAGACTGGATAATGAAAATGTAGTAGATATACACCATGGAATACTATGCAGCCATAAAAAACAAGATCAAGTCTTTTGTGGGAACATGGATGGAGCTGGAGGCTATTTAGCAAACTAACGCAGGAACAGAAAACCAAATGCTGCATGTTCTCACAAGTGGGAGCTAAATGATGAGAACACATGGACACAGAGAGGAGAATACCACACACTGGGGCCTTTCAGAGGGCAGAGGGTAGGAGGAGGGAGAGGATCAGAAAAATCAACTAATGGGTACTAGGCTTAATACCTGGGTGATGAAATAATCTGTACAAAAACTCACATGAAACAAGTTTACCTAGGTAACAAACCTGGGTTTGTACCTCTAAACTTAAAAGGTAAAAAAAAATAAACTGTTCTAAAGGAGTTTTCTTCATGTTTCTAGGAAATGTCCAAGTCTCAAAAGGAAACACCAATTTTGAGGTGTCAGCCTTTGTTAGAAGAGTGGATTCCAGCCAGGCGCGGTGGCTCACGCCTGTAATCCCAGCACTTTGGGAGGCCGAGGCGGGTGCATCATGAGGTCAGGAGATGGAGACCATTCTGGCTAACGTGGTGAAACCCCGTCTCTACTAAAAATACAAAAAAATTAGCCGGGTGTAGTGGCGGGCGCCTGTAGTCCCAGCTACTCCGGAGGCTGAGGCAGGAGAATGGAGTGAACCCGGGAGGCGGAGCTTGCAGTGAGCCGGGATCGCCGAGATCGCGCCACTGCACTCCAGGCTTGGGGACAGAGCGAGACTCTGTCTCAAAAAAAAAAAAAAAAAAAGAGTGGATTCTGACTCATATGCATTTAAAAACATATAAGTAACTTTGTTTCATGGCTTGATAGGTGTGAAAAACAATAAGTAGTGGGAGTTTGCCTGAACATTTCAAAATAAGTTTTCAGCCAGCGTATGGTGAAGCGATTGGCCTTGAAGTAAACACAGGGCAATGACGTTGTCTCGGAGAGACCTAAAGGGGGGCACAGTCATTTTGAAAAATAAGAAGTAGACAGAATGCAGAGAGACAACACACAGGAGAACAAGAAACACAGCGAAATGCAGAAGAGAAACATGAGTAGAGAGAAATGTGTCAGACCCCGGTAATGCAGTAAACGTTGATAACCCAGAAGGCAAGCAATGCAGTATATAAAAGTGCATACGCGATCTTGTCTTGGAATTACGTTGCCTCACTTTTTTATGTCTTAGTTCTGCCTCTTAGTGGTTATGTAATGTAAGTTTACTTGTTCTTTTTCTGTCAGTCTTCTCACTAAAATGGAGAACACAATAGTAACTCACTTCATAGGCTGTCGTGAGGTTAAGTGACATGATGCACGTAAAGTGCTTAGCAGAATGCAGTATTACATGTAGCAAGCATTCGATATAATGCTTTTATTATTGCTAGTGCTGTTGTTTTAAATATGGGATTTCTGTTTTACTGCAAATTATGCAGACTTCAAAAATCCTTCATTATTGAAAACCTATATATTAATTCAGCATCCCAATTCTATAAGTAGAAAATAATGTACACAATTGCATCATTCTCAGAAATCAAAGATCTTGCAACACTCTTATTTACAAATGACACTTTCCATTATGAGGTACCGAAGTCATTAAATGGTTAAGACATAGACTCAGAATATTTTCTGGCATTGATTTGTTTTGCTGTTACTTGATTCCCTATGATAAAAATAGTATGTTGTAATGATCTTTTTTCTGTGTTTGTCTAGGAGACCATGATCTGATGTGCTAAGTACTTTATATACTATTTAATTTAACCCTACTATGTATTACAATCTGAAATGTTGATATTAAAATACTGGCACTTAAGAAGGTTAAAGCAAAACAACAAAGGGTGGACATCTATTAGGGAGAAGGTTTTGAATCTGGATTTGTCTGAATTGAAAGTCATTACGCTTTTTAATACGCTTCTATCTCCTGATCCCTCTTATTAGTCAAGGTTTTGATATTAATGAACTTCTGATTGACTTCATCTCTTTCACAGAAATAGCTACCCTAGTAGATTTTTCTCTGCTCTCTCCTTCCACCTGCAAATAGGAATTTCTCATGTTGTCTACTGTCTACTTACTGTCTCCATCATCTAGGACATGTGGTCTGCAGACCTTGCGTTATTTTTATATTGATCATGAAAACTTTTCTGAAAACTTCCCCAGCCCTTCTCCCAGAAACCCTAGCTATTATTCCAAAGGCAGTTGGCGGGAGGGTGTTTTAATGTTCTGTGTATGCAAAGATTTTGGTAACACAAGACCTTTTTGGAACCACAGACTGAATCTCAGCAACTTCCCAATGACTCATTTTGTAGGAATCTTGTGAACTTTGCAAGATATTGATATAGGTCATACCTGTGCTGTGAAGAAATTTATAACCTCATAGCTTTTGTTTATAAGAACCCATTTTTCTTTTTTTCTTTTTTTTTTTTGAGACAGAGTCTCGCTCTGTCGCCCAGGCTGGAGTGCAGTGGCGCAATCTCGGCTCACTGCAAGCTCCGCCTCTCGGGTTCACGCCGTTCTCCTGCCTCAGCCTCTCCGAGTAGCTGGGACTACAGGCGCCCGCCACTACGCCCAGCTAATTTTTTATTTTATTTTTTTAGTAGAGATGGGGTTTCACCATGGTCTCGATCTCCTAACCTCGTGATCCGCCCGCCTCGGCCTCCCAAAGTGCTGGGATTACAAGCATGAGCCACCGCGCCCAGCCAAGAACCCATTTTTCTATGTAATTTCTTGGACAGTATCAAAAATATTGAATAAACTAAGAACTTCAAATCACATTTTAACCATACCATTCATTGATATTTGACTTCTAATTTCACTTACAGACACCAACTATCTGTTTAGAAATCCATTATTTGGCAACTGTAATGCCTTTTCAATGGATTTGAAACAATGGAAAGAACGACAAAAAGTGGTTTAGCCTCCAGCATGGCACACAAAAGCTGGTTTAATTCACATTATAACCAAACTACAGTATCTAGTTTTAAATAGATAAACCTAACTAGAATTGACAGTGGTTTTTTAAAAAGCACTGTCAGAACAATGGGCCAATATCCTTTAAACATTGAAGGATATGACTAGTTGATATCTAGATCTAACTCTTCATCTTCTTTTGAAGATAGAGGCTGCTTACCCCTTTTGCATTAATTTTTATGTTTCTGTTCCTGGCCATGTCCATTGGTACCCTTTGGTGCTTTGCCCTGTGACACTTATGATATTATATGAGATGAGACATTTTATTAATCAAAACCATTGATAAATCTGAATCACCAACTCAACACAAAAGGGAAAGGAAAGGAGGTTTGGGAAAGGAGAAAGATACACATTGCAAAGAGTTGGAACCAACCCAAATGTCCAACAACGATAGACTGGATTAAGAAAATGTGGCACATATACACCATGGAATACTATGCAGCCATAAAAAATGATGAGTTCATGTCCTTTATAGGGACATGGATGAAACTGGAAAACATCATTCTCAGTAAACTATCGCAAGGACAAAAAACCAAACACTGCATGTTCTCACTCATAGGTGGGAATTGAACAATGAGAACTCATGGACACAGGAAGGGGAACATCACGCTCCGGGGACTGTTGTGGGGTTGGAGGAGGGGAGGGACAGCATTAGGAGATATACCTAATGCTAAATGATGAGTTAATGGGTGCAGGAAATCAACATGGCACATGGATACATATGTAACAAACCTGCACATTGTGCACATGTACCCTAAAACCTAAAGCATAATAAAAAAAAAAAGATAGATACACATTGCATGAAGAAGGAAATATTTATTGACTAAAGGGCAAATGTATAGAATGAAAGGGACAAATGCCAAAGGATAAAGAACAATGATATTTTTGATTCAAAAGTAGGCAAAAGTGGAAAGAAGAACAGGAATAAAGTGGCTGATTGATAAGAAGCAAAGTCACAGTTTTGGGTGTTCAACCTCCCCTATTGTTCAAGACAGTATCATATCACTTGGTCATGAGGCTAACAGCAAACTCAGCGGCTATCCACTCTAATATTTAAACTTACAACATTCAGTCAAATAACATCTAGCCCCTGACCATCTATGGCAAAACAAAATTACTTCATATTTTGTATGTCACATCAATTTTAGGACAATTCTGATTATCAGAAAGTTATTTCCAGTGCAGGGCACATCAGGGGCCCCAATATGCATATCTACCTGAGTGGTTTGGGGATATCAAAACCATACAAGCCAACAGAAATTTAATTTACACACTTGCCTAAGTCTTGACCTACTAATTTGGAAAAATGTCTTCATTATATGTCATTGGGTGGTATTTTCAAGAAACTCCAATTTTGAAGAGCATGTTTTAATTTCCATGTGGCAAGTTTTACAGGTGTCCTTCAGGGACAGAGCTCTCCACCTTTGGCCAGGTACCAGAAGTGGCAAGAGGCACAGCAACAATGGGAAAAGGGAAGTCCAAGAACACCAGAGCACAGCAGGAGCATAGCCCAGCAGGACCAAGGGAGTAGCATCAGGGATTCTCAGGGAGAAGCTAAAAAGACAGGGCTCTGGCTGTCCCAAGCCTTGGTGGAAGGCAGAGTTTGGCTCCAGTTTCCACAAGAGCTAAGAATCCAGGAACACATGATTCTCTGCGTTGTCACAGCCCTGACATATTTAAAGTCTAGTGTTGAGTCCAAACCTGCCTCCGTTGCTTCTCCACTCTCTGGCCCTATTTCTATTCTCTTAAGTAATATTACAGCAATTTTCAATGTTTAAAAATACAATTGTCAACACCTTAGCTCCAACTTCTTCCCTCTATATGGTAGTCTTTTTCAAGGTCATATGACACCACTTCCTGTGCCTGCTTTTCCTTTTCTCAACATTCTGCAGATTGTCAAAGTCTATCTTCGATATTTTGTACTAGAACTGAACTGAACACAGTCAATGTTGTTTTTTCTTCGTTCGTTTTGTTTTTGCCAGCAATTGCCCCTTCATGACAAGATTTGATTCCTAAATGTTCTGTTCTCACATCCTGTTCCCAGTCAAGTTTACCTTCAGACCAGTTCCCTTTGCATTTCCTTCCACTACTACTGAAGGCGAGACTTTCCTTGAACCAGGAGACTAAAACATTACCTTCACTGAGTCCATCTCTCTGATAGTCTCTAGCCCTTAATTAGCTAATTAAAAATTCTCTCAATTAAAAAATATTTAGTGACCATGCACAATGTTCAGGTTGTTGTGTGAAATATAAAAATAAGAGAGAAATGTCTTTATTATCTTGCAGTCTATTTGGGAAACTCTAATACAAGTGTAAATAAGGCAATACTAAGTCCTCTTAGTTGGAGCAACCAGAAAGAGTTTAAAGAAGGAGGAAAATATTCAAACTGTACTGTACAGAATGAGTAGAGTTGGATGAACAGAGATGGAGAAAAAGTACATTTAGGAGAGTTGAAAGCACATGAATAATAATTACTAGGCCAGGTAAATATAAGGCATTTATGGAGAAAGAAATTCATGTGAATTGGCTCAAGTTAAGGGTATGGAACGGGAAGTCATGTAAAGTATATTTAACTTACAAGTTTTCAAACTTTAAATGTTTTCCTTTTCTTTCAAGGTATCAAAATCAGAAACATAAGAAAAGCTGGGTTTGGACTGATATTTAATATAATGGCTAACTCATTCTCTTCGTGTGTGTGTGTGTGTGTGTGTGTGTGTGTGTGTGTGTGTGTAACAGGGAAACCACAAATGATGTGGGAATGGGTTTAGTATAATTCTTCCTAGAATCAGGGAGTTCGTTCAACTTTATTTTGAAATACTCATGATGCAAAAATTAATGCACATTTTAAATTTTAGAAATAATCTGGCCGGGCGCGATGGCTCACGCTTGTAATCCCAGCACTTTGGGAGGCCGAGGCGGCGGATCACGAGGTCAGGAGATCGAGACCACGGTGAAACCCCATCTCTACTAAAAAATACAAAAAATTAGCCGGGCGTGGTGGCGGGCACCTGTAGTCCCAGCTACTCGGAGAGGCTGAGGCAGGAGAATGGCGTGAGCCCAGGAGGCGGAGCTTGCAGTGAGCCGAGACTGCGCCACTGCACTCCAGCCTGGGCGACAGAGCAAGACTCTGTCTCAAAACAAAGAAATAATTTTAAGAGACTTTTTATATGTTTGTTGGCCATTTGTGTATCTTCTTTTGAGAAAGGTCTATTCATGTCCTTTGCCCACTTTTTTATGGGATTATTTTTTTCTTGCTGATTTGCCTGAGTTCCTTGTAGATTCTGAATATTAGTCCTTTGTCAGATGCATAGTTAGAGAATGTTTTCTCTCACTCTGTGGGTCATCGGTTTACTCTTCTGATCATTTCCTCCTTTTTAGTTTAATGAGGTCTAATCTATTTATTTTTTGTTTTGTTGTGTTTGCTTTTGAGTTCTTGGTCATGAACTCTTTGCCTAAGCCAATGTCTAGACAAGTTTTTCTGATGTTATATTCTAGAATTTTTATGGTTTCAGGTCTTAGATTTAAGTCTTTGATCCATCTTGAGTTGATTTTTGTATAAGGTGAGAGATGAGGATCCAGTTTCCTTCTTCCACATGTGGCTTGTCAATTATCCCAGCACCATTTGTTGAATAGGGTGTTCTTTCCCCACTTTATATTTTTGTTTGCTTTTTTGAAGATCAGTTGGCTGTAAGTATTTGGGTTTATTTCTGGGATCTCAATTCTGTTCTATGGTCTGTGTGCCTATTTTTTACCAGTACCATGCTGTTTTGGCATCTATAGCCTGTTGTATAGCCTTGTAGTATATCAGGTAATGTGATACCTTCAGATTTGTTCTTTTTGCTCAGTCTTGTGTTGGCTATGGAATCTTTTTGGTTCCATATGAATTTTAGAATTGTTTTTCCTAGTTCTTTGAAGAATAATGATGGTATTTTGATGGAATTGCATTGAATCTGTAGATTGCTTTTGGCAATATGGTCATTTTCCTAATATTGATTTTATAATGAGATACCACCTTACTCCTGCAAAAATGGCCATAATTAAAAAATCAAAAAATAATAGGTGCTGGCACAAATGTCATGGAAAGGGACTACTTTTACACTGCTGGTGGGAATGTAAACTAGCAAAACCACTATGGAAAACAGTATGGAGATTCCTTAAAGAACTAAAAGTAGAACTACCATTTGATCCAGGAATCAGAGGAAAAGAAGTCATTATATGAAAAAGACACTTGCACACAAATGTTTATAGCAGCACAATTCACAATTGCAAAAATATGAAACTAGAGTAAATGCCCCTTAACCAATGCGTGGATACAGAAAATGTCATACACACACACACACACACACACACACACACACACACACACACACACACACAATGGAATATTACTTAACCACAAAAAGCAATGAAATAATGGCATTTGCAGCAACCTGGATGGAATTGGAGACCACTTAACTCAGGAATGGAAAATGAAATATCGTATGTTCTCACTTATAAGTGAGAGCTAAGCTATGAGGATGCAAAGGCATAAGAATGATATAATGGACTTTGGGGACTCAGGGGGGAAGGGTGGAAGGAGGGTGAGGGATAAAAGACTACACAATAGGTATGCTGTACACTTCTTGGTGACAGATGCACCAAAATCTCAGAAATCACTACTAAAGAACTTATTCATGCAGCCAAAACCCAACTTGCCCCCAGAAACTATTGAAATAAAATAAAAATATAAATAAAAAGAAATAATTTTAAGAGAAATAATAAGGCAAAAGATACTGAGGCTTTGCGAAACTGCAGTAGAAACCTCTTGGAATTTATTTTAGGATTTATCTTAGGGTCATGCAGTCTGACCCAATAAATGTACAATCATGAGAGATGCTTTTCAGTCTTTAGAAAAGATTATACTCAAGATTTCAAGTTGCTGGCATTCAATCCTTAGGCTGGTGTTGAGATAATAATTTCTAATCATTGTGGATCATCATCACTATGATGCAACAATTATAAATATTGTTAAGGATCTTTCAGGATATTGCAAAATTCTTTCACCTGCAGTGATTTCATTTAGAGTATTTTTGTCCCCTTTCACTTTTCAGTAAACTAGGTAATCCATTTTTCATTTCAATTACTTAAACTGATCAATCTCTTGGCCCTATCTTCCTTAGACTTCCCACTGCACTGGAGGTCTCAACACACTTTAATTTCTGGTTATCTGCCAATAGGTAATACTAGGCTGACTGCTTTGTGAACATAGGGATTATGGTCTCTCTTATATACTTGATTCCCAAGCCTAGCTCAGGATGAGGCACCTAATATGCACTCAATTAATATTTGTTAAATGATAAAAAATGTCTTTCTAAATTGTAAATACCACAGAATAGATACTCTTGCTTTGCAAATAAAACAGGATTTGGGTTTGCAGAATGGTTTGAACTGCAGCCCCCACAACTACTTAATAATTTATCTTTAGGTAAGCTAACTCTCTAAGTTTCAGCTTTTTCAGCTAAAATATGGAAATAAAAATGCCTTCTTGTTTGCTGAGAGCATTTAAGAAAATAATTTTGTAAAACATCTGGCACGGTGCCTGGTATATTGTTCCTGCTTAAAATGACAGTTCTTTTTTCACCTTTTCTGCAGTCTTCTATTACTTTGCTACAAAAAAACTGTATTATTTAAATATGTTAGCTTTCTGATTTGGAAGATTATTTGACAATTTTCATTATAAAATATGTATATATCTACAAATAAACATGTGCCAGTTGGGAAATTCAAATGTTAAAATACCATGATGTGTACATGTAGATAGAAACTAAGATATAATGACTATTTCCAAGACATCAGTATCACATAGCAAAACCATATACTTTCTGACTTGTTCCACTGAGGTGCCTAATATCTGAAGGAGGATATTTTGACCCAACTGTTTTGATTGCAATGCCATTTGACCTCCATCTCCACCTAGTTACCATCATTTGTACTATCTCATGTTCTTTGCATCTTGACGAAATAAATAAACACATATTTTAATTATTATATCCAATTAGTAAACACAAGTGGCAGCAATGAGGCAAATACAGTTGAATATGTTTAAAACAGAGTATGGTAAAATTGGTTAGTCCTCCAAACAAAACAAAACAAAAAGACCTGATTGAGATTATACATTCTTTAGGAACATTAAAGACAGCAAGGATTGATTTTTTAAAAATTAGACTTAGTAGAAATAATAAAAAATAAAATTAACAATGGCTAAAAATGCACAGATTAAAATTTGTAACTGACCCAAAACTGATGAAAGAATAACATTTTCTTGATGGAAATGAGGTCACTAAAACTTAAATTGACAAAAATTGGGCATTGTAGAAATGTTACTAAAAAAAAGCTCAGTGTATCTGATATGAACTTTTAAAAATTGATTAGTGAATTAAATCTTTAGTAGTAAAGTTTATACCAAAAGAACTTAATAAAAATAATTTCAATAAAATCAAAAAGGAAATGTAAAGGAATTGTTTAACTCTGCTGTATAAGAATTTAATTAAAAAATTAAATTAGTTTAATGAAATTGTAGAAAGTATTCTTTACATAGCAGTCATACAGGTTGCTATCATTCTAATGAGAATGTCTGTATTAAGAAACACGCAATAGAAATGTCCTTAGGGATCAAGACAGTGAAGACAAAAACATCTTAAAATGGGAGGTTCAAAATGGTAGATCAAAATGTCTTGTACTTTTTAAAATATATTGAGTATTTGGTCAAACAAAGATTTTTTTTAATTATCCAATTTATACCTCTGAAAGTAATTATTGACTTACATGAAATAGAGCATTTTATTAAAATAATCCCATTTATCTTGTTACCCAAAGATGTAATATGTCCTTT
Source organism: Hylobates moloch (assembly GCF_009828535.3). NCBI lineage: Eukaryota > Metazoa > Chordata > Mammalia > Primates > Hylobatidae > Hylobates > Hylobates moloch. The sequence goes on along the minus strand of NW_026652297.1, from coordinate 24,507,896 downwards.
CTAAAGAATAAAAAGTAGTTGTTTCACCAGTTTTTAAAAAAGTGTCAAATTCTACCAATTCTATAACTTGGCAGTGACAATGAATTGCAGTTCTTCTTTCTTTTCTCCCTCCTTCTCTCTTACACACACGTGTGCATGTGTACACACACACACAGTCAATATAGTCATGATATTTGTAAAGAATGACCACCATAAGATGGCTTGCTTATACCATTCACTAAGCATGTTGTTGACGGAGAAATCAGAGTCACATATCCTCAGTTGCCAACAAAATAATACTAGATTTTCATTTAAGTATCTCTAACTCTTCTGAATCCTGATGTACCATGGTATTATTTTTTGGATTTTGGCAGACATATTTGTATTACTATGCACATTTTTGTATGAAACATATAAAGCACTGTATTGGAGACTAGAATCATGTGCTATAATCATGTGCTGTCACTTGTAAATCAGACACTAATCAACTCTTTGAAATCATTTTTATGGATTACTTCTGAGTGGGTCACAGAGTCACGACATATTCCAAAATATACCATTTCAGTCACAAAATAGCTTTTCAACCTGTAAACCTAAGCCAGTATGTTTTAAAAATTAATGAAATTAGCTAGCACTAAAACATGATTTTATGGGCAGATGATAAAATTAGAAATACCACCCTCCCTCTGTGTGTCATGGTCCAAAAAGCCAACCTTGACAGAATTCCATTTAAGACTAGAAAGATTGCTAAAAATAAGCCTTTAATCCCTGACCATCAGCAGCAGGTTTTTGGTAGAGACTGTGAGCAGTTCAGGCACTGGCTTCAATATAGCAAAAAAGTTACATAAAGTTTATCGGGAACAAAATAAGCTACGACAGTCATTTAAATAAAATGTCATCATGTTAATAATAGCAATGATAGTTAAAACAACCACAGCAGCAGTGGCAGCCGTAGCAATGAACATATATTGAGCATTTAATCACTCTACATCACTTAATCCTCATAACAACCATGTAAAGTAGCTAATACTGTTGCTATTTTACAGGCGGTACTTTAGACGGCCCGTAAAATTTAAGTATCTCATAAATTTCAATGGTAGTAAGTACAGGGTCTAGGCTTTGAAATCTGAACTTAAAACATACATTCTTAAAAATTGTCATACGACATTTTATCCTATGAGACTAAACACAGGTTCATTGAGAGCTGTCAAGCCAAAGGCGAATTTTAAGTATCATTATAATAGAAAATGAATTTAGAGATGTTGAAAGCTACATAAAGCTAAATAGGAGTTAATTTTTATTTTTGCCTTTAGTACTTCAATTGACTGAACCTTCTGGTATCCCATTTCTGCTTGAGTTTGGTGTGAAGGATAGGAGTATGGATAAATATAGTAGGATGTGAATCCACCAGTTTTTAAAATGGGGGCCTTCATAAATATTTTCTATCTTGAATAAGGGTCTGGGCTCTGAGTTTCTGAGAAATTAAAATTGGGTTTTGTTTCTATCTTTCCTGACTAATCTCAATGAAAAAATAACAAAAAATCCAAAGACTCTCATGTTCAAGTAAAGGTATGTCAGCACAGACATTTTGGCAGTAGCTTCTTTAGGGCTGAAGGCCACATAGCACATTTTAATTACTTCTTTTTGTGACTAGATGGAAAAATGCTAAATACAAAGCAAACAGCCACATATACATGCATGATGAGAAAGGAGAGAAGAAGTATTAACATTTTATTCCAGATGTCTAACTAGTTTAGATAAAATGTTTATCTTTCATTTCCTATCATCTATCTATGAGTTATGTTCATGTTTGTTAACATCTCATATGGGGAATGTATTACGGTGGAAATTCTTTATAAATGCCAAAACCCTGTTATGGAAATATTCCCACAATTAGTGTAACAGAGAATACCTTTTCATTAGTGCAAGTATCGAGAGCATGAGACCTTTACCTAAAAACAGCATTGGTATTTCTTTCACAAGAATGTGCAGCTGGATGAAAACTGTTTGACAAATATTGTGAAGAAAATCACTTTCAGTGTTTCTCTCAAGTTTGCATTAAACTTTCTAAATTATTATTATCAATCAAGAAACCTAGTTACATCTTCTCTTGTTCTCTGTCTCGGTATGTCTTAGGGGTCATACTCAGACACCTCAGCTAATTTGCCAACCCATCATTTTGGTATTATCCATTGTTTTCACTTACTTTGTGTCTGGGATGGCAAATTAGTGACTAATAGGCTTGATCAGATCCACAGATATTTTTTGGGGGGCTTTATACGATGTTTTCAAGTTCTGAAGTATTTGCCAATGTTTAAATATTAGAGATTTTTCAAAAAATCCTGATTCTCAAATTCTCTAGAAAACTCAGATGTGGCCAAACAAGCTATATTGGTGCTGGAGTTAGGTCATGATTAGTTCTTTCAGATGAGACTTGCATCTCCACCTTTTTCAGAACTTAATTTCATTAACCTTTAGTTTAATATCCGACCTACTTTATCCATGTACACCATGTCTCTTTCTCCTTTAGGTTTATTTATCTTGCAAATTCAGCTATTCATTAAATTTCTACTATAAGCCAACTGATCCACTCACAATGCCTCAAATACACTGTGAGGTTTCCTTCTTTCATGCATTTATTCACACTGAGCCTCTCACCTGAAATGTTCTCTGATGAATCCTCCAAAATAATACTCACCTTTTGAAGCCCAGTTCAAGTGCCACCTTCAGAGAGATTCAGAGTTATTTCTGTGTCTTTCTGAACTTTTAAGGAAATTTCTACTTGTGCAAACATACATCAAACTAACATTTTTGTCTTTTTACATTGTATTTTACTTTTTACAATATTTTTGTGTCCACCTTGATTTTCTAATGGGAATACATTTAAAGGAGGCAGGCTCTATTTTTCAATTCTTAGTATTATTCACAACAGTATGTCTATCTTAGGTAATCAATAATTATTTATTTTATAGTAAATACTGAAAACCTTATAGGATTTAACTGCAACAGTCTCAGAGCCTTGGTTCTTTTTCTGTTTTGTCTGTCTTCATATCTGTAGTCTCTTAGACACATAATCTGCAGTATATTAACTTGTCATGCATTCCAAAGGAATTACTATGATTAAAGTAGCAGTTAGAAAAAAATAATTGTATATTAAGCATATTTTATGATCTCTTCTCAATTCAGAAGCATAATTTATATTCTTGGTAACCGAAAAACTCTGTTTGAAGGATTGAAGATTTGAGGCTTACATTTAAATGATTTTCCCACATAAAGATTTCCCTTTATGTGGGAAATCTTACTTATAAGATTACTTGTAAGTATAATAATCTTGTAATAATCTTACTTATTCCGAGCAAGAATAAGGTCCAGAGTAATTAACCCTTATTCAGTTGGCCTTTTATGGGTAGATAACAACCATTCTTATATTTCAAACAAAATATATAACAAAATCGCACTGGAATTTAGGCTCTATTATTTCAGCAGAAATTAATACTGTGGTTCTGGCAAGATCATAAATTTAGTTAATGTGCAAGCCCTTCTGATATAAACACCTATAAATACTGGAAATATATATATATATACACACACACATACATATATGAATATATATATATTCTTCCAAAATATCTAATTTAATATATATTAGATAATATATATAACTTCCAAATATATATAATATTTGGAAGTGAAATTTCCATATTAAAAATAAGGAGTAGGAAGTTAGTTAGCTGATACCATGGTGGTGGTGCTGACAGGGGAAGAGATGGGAAGCTAATCAGCGGTAATGATGTCAGTGGGCCTGAGTTTCATGTGGTTGCAAGGCACAGGAGATAACTCTTAAATCCTACAAACACTGGAACTTACACCTTTTATAAAACTGGGTTAGTGAAAGGGTGAAACATGCAGGGAGAAAGACAGAAGTAATTTACCTACCAGCTTATGGGAATAACAAAGAAACTTGAGCTTTAAAAAGTAGTCTCTTTTAAGCAAATTTAAAAATTCAGCCTTGTGCTTTGCAAGCACACTATCTATGAGGCACAGGAATTTTGATGCTAAGTTTTTAAAAATTTGATCCCAGGGCAGGTGATAATATTGGTGTCATTGAGAGAAGCAAAGACATAAACAATCACCACCAAAATTCTGTACATTTTCACAGCTCAGTATGCACAGCATTTCTACAGAAAGAGCGCTATTGAAGATGAGCTCAGAATAAGAATTTTTTAAAAATTACAAAACACATGAGGGAATAATTTATCATTCACAAGGTTAGCAGAACAGAAACTTAGAACACAATGAATTTGAACTAATGAAACAAAAATGGGGAATAAAGGAAGGTAGTATGTTTTAACTATTTAACTTCAATTCAGAAGCTTGACCTAATAAAAATATTTGAACTATAAAACACAAACTGAACACTGTAGAAAGTGAATCGAAATCTGAAAAAGCACCAAATAAAATTTCTTTATATATTTGGTCAGAAAATAATTAATAAGGTCTTATAATATGTGTATAATTAAATTTGAAAGCTTGATCTAATGGAAATATATAAAACACTAAGAATTAATGCATAGTCTGTCCAAGTACACAAAGAATATGTACAAACTAAGCTTCAATAAATAATGAAAAATCAGTATCATGTAAACCAAATTCTGTGGTGACCAATGCACATAATTAGAAATCAGTAATAAGAATCAACTTCAAAAGTCCCACATAATTTAAATGATAATTAAAAAATTTTTACACTTAAAATATATAGCTTTAAATAGATTACTTAGGAAAGAAGATAACCTGCAACTTAATGAGCTAAGTGTCTAATTCATCAAAGAGAAACAGTACTGGTCAAAAAATATATGAAAAAATATTCCACCTTACCTATTCAGGGAAGTGGAAATTAAAATAAGAATTAAGCACTATTTCATACCACCCAGATTTTTACAAATTGAAAAACACTGGTAACAATTGCTAGTGAAGATCTGGGGAAAGAACATATAAAACTACCAAAAGATACATTGGCACAACTACTTCAGACAAGAATTTAGCAATATATTAGTTTGGTGCAAAAGTAATTGTTGTTTTTACATTATATTAAAGAAATGGCAAAATTACTTTTGCACCAACCTAATATGTTAACTTTGCAGATGCACGAGCATTTGGACTGAGCAAGTACACTTGTACATATCTTACCTGGAGGAATTCTTGCATGTATACAAGGGAACTCATAATTGATTGCTCATTGCTCTCTACTTTTATTAATCAGTGCAAAATAAGTAATTGTACCTCAGTAAGGAGATAAATCAACCAAAATGAATAAATCAACAGCCGATTGTAGAATAATAAACATAAATAAATAAATATGTAAGATTTACATCTATTATCATGGGTAAATCTTAAAAAAAAAAAAAAAAAAAAAAGCTCATTGAGAAAGTAAAAATCCCAAAAGGAAGACAGAAATCCCAGCTCTCATGTATACTATCTGTGTGATTGTGATTTAGGACAAGTTATTTAGTCTATGGTGTGTTTTCTTACCTGTAAATGGGAATAACTATTGTATTGGGCTCATAGAATTGTGACAATATTAAATGAGTTAACCCATGTAGGTACCTAGAACACTGCCTGGCACTGAGGAAGCCTCATGTATGTCTGCTATTATTATTATTACCATCATTTCTTTCATTTGTGATTATTCACATAGAAGTTAATGAGACAAAATAATGCCAAATATTGGTTTACTAACACATTTGTGTAGTAAAAATAGTATCTAAAAAATCTTACGCATCAAGTTTATAATAGTAGAGGAGAGAAAGAGGGAGCACGTGAGAATTGAAGGGCTTTATCTGTAACATTTTATTAAATTTAAAAATAGAAATTAAGCAATTATGGCAAAATGTTAAGACGATAATTTCTGGCAGGTTTCTATTATATTAATCATAAACTTTTTCATGTTAAGATATTTGCTAATTTTAAAGGATGTCCAGGAAATCTCAAGCTTTTCAAGTTTTAGTTTCTTTCTTATAAAATGGGCTTGAAATTATCTGCCTCATGGGATTGCAATAAAGATCAGATGAAATAATGTACAAGAATGTACATATTGCATGGAAGAATGTACTCTTCCATGCAATAGTTTGTGATCAATAAGTGTAAGCACAATATTAATTTGATATAAATCAATTATTTAATGATTAAAAAGAAAAACTTAAATAATTTTACTATTCATTGGGTTTATTTTCAATCCTTTTGTGTGTGTGTATTTCCTTTTTTATCCCAAATAAGAGTCATGTAATATGTAAAAATCTGTTTCCTGAGTTCTTCACATGAGATAACCTGAGCTGTTTCCTATGCTTTAAACATTCTTTAAAATCATGGTGTTTATGACCTACTGTTTCTTACATTTGTATTTTCTTGATATTTCCTTTTTTTCAATCTTTTTCCATGTGTTTCATGATTTGTTTGATTTGTATGTTTTCTATTTTAAATTTTATTTAGTGGTGACTTTTAATTTTTCAAAATCCCATTATAGCTATATTTTCCTACTTATCAGTAAATATTGACACTTTAACATTTGAGTATCTCCTTTCCTTGCTCCAAACTCTAGTTGAGAAATTTTGTAAACTTTAATGTTTCTTTTACTTTTGAATTGAACGACAAAGCTACTGGGCCTAGCAGAGTGACTGTTACGTTTTAAAGCAATGTCTAGGCCGTAGAGGGATGATTGTCCCATTTTCTTGCAGACCTCAGCTCTCTGAATCAGAGGGCAGAGTGTGAGTATGGGGCGAAGGATTTCCCATTAGAATAAGTATCTTAAAAAGCTCAAGCTATCTGCTGTTTATATTTTTAAAATCCAATCCTATTTACTTGGCTTTTAGTGAAAATTCCTCTGCTTTCTTACAACATATCAATGGTTGACACTTAACTTTTACTGATGATTAAAATGTCATATTATGTCTTCATCCTGGCCTTCATATTAATTTTAAAGGGAAAATGTGAGAGGCTGCAATAAGAGTTGTTTTTCAGATGAACTCTTTTGTTTTTAAAACAGAAGAGGGCATTTTATTAGTTTTCTAGGGCTTCTGTAACAAATACCACAGACTAACTGGCTCAAAAAACAAATTATTTCCCCCAAGTGCTAGAGGCTGGAAGTCTGAGATCAAAGTGTCAGCAGGATTGGTTTCCTCTAAAGCCTCTCTCCTTGGCTTGTCAATGGCTATTTTCTCATCGTGTCTTCACAAGGTCTTCTAGCCATGTATATTGCCTCTGTTCTAATCTCTTCTTTGTTTTCTTTTTCAACTTTTATTTTAGATTCAGGAGGTACATGCGCGGGTTTGTTACATGGGTTAAAAAATGTTACCCATGACGCCGAGGTTTGAGGTATGAATAATCCCATCACCCACGTAGTGAGCATAGTACCCAACAGTTAGTTTTTCAACTCTTGCCCTCCTCCCTTCTCTAGTAGTCCCCAGTTGCTATTGTTCCCATATTTATGTCCATGAGCACCTGATGTCTAGCTCCTACTTGTGAGAACATGTAGTATTTGGTTTTCTGTCCCTGCACTAATTTAATTAGAATAATGGCCTCCAGCTCCATCCATGTTGCTACAAGGGGCATGATTTCATTCTTTTTTTTCTTTTTGGCTGTGTGGTATTCCATGGTGCTTATTTACTACATTTTCTTTATCCAATCCACTGCTGATGGGCACCCATATTGAATCTATGTCTTTGCTACTGCATTTGAATAGTGCTGCAATGAACATGCGAGTGCATATGTATTTTTGATAGAAATGATTTGTTTTCTTTTGGATATATATCCAGTAATGAGATTGCTGGGTCAAATGGTAGTTCTGTTTTAAATTCTTTGAGAAATTTCCAAACTGCTTTCCACAGTGGCTAAGCTAGTTTACATTGCCACCAACGGTGTATAAGTGTTCCTTTTTCTCCACAGCCTCATCAACACCTATTATTTTTTATATTATAATAATAGCCATTCTGACTGGTGTGAGATGACATCTCACGGTTTTAACTTGCATTTCTCTTATGATTAGTGATATTGAGCATTTTTTTATATGTTTGTTGGCCATGTGTATATCTTCTCTTCACAAGTGCCTATTCATGTCTTCTGCTCATTTTTTTTAAATTGAGTTACTTGTCTTTTGCTTGTTGAATTGTTTAACTTTCTTACATATCTCGGGCATTAGACTTTGTTGGATGCATAGTTTGCTAATATTTTCTCCCATTCGGTAGGTTGTCTTTTTATTCTGTTGGTAGTTTCTTTTGCTGTGCAGAAGCCCTTTATAGGGTCCCACTTGTCAATTTTTGTTTTTGTTGTGATTGTTTTTGACTATTTAGTCATAAATTCTTTCCCAAGGCCCATGTCCAGAATGGTGTGTTCTAGGTTTTCTTCTAGAATTGTTATAGTTTGAGGTCTTACATTTAACTCTTTAATCCACCTTGAGTTTTTGTATATGGTGAAAAGTAGTAGGTCCAGTTTCATTCTTCTGCATATGGCTATCTAGGCATCCCAGCACCATTTTACTGAATAGGGAGTCTTTTCCCCCATTGCTTATTTCTGCTGACTTCATCAAAGATTAGATGGCTGTAGGTGTATGGCTTTATTTCTGGGTTCTCTATTCTTTCCCACTGGTTTATGTGTCTGTTTTTATATCAGTATCATGATGTTTTGGCTATGGTAGCCTTATAGTATAGTTTGAAGTCAGGTAATGTGATGCCTTTGGCTTTGTTCTTTTTGCTTAAGATTGTTTTGGCTGTTTGTACTCTTTTTTGGTTCCACATACATTTTAGAATTTTTTTCTAATTCTATTTTTTTCTAATTCTAAAAGAAAATGTTGGTAGTTTAATATAAATAGTGCTGAGTCTGTAGATTGTGTTGGGCAGTATGAACATTTTAATGATATTGATTCTTCCAATCCATGAGCATAGAATGTCTTTCCATTTGTGTGTCATCTATGGTTTCATTTCGTAGTGTTTTGTAATTCTCCTTGCAGATATCTTTCATCTCCTTGGTTTGATGTATTTGTAGTTTGTGTGTTTCTGTGTGTGTGTGTTTTGGGGGGGGGGGGGGCTACGGTTAATGGGACTGTGTTCTTGATTTGGCTTTCAGCTTGAATATAACTGGTGTGTAGGCACACTACTGATTTTTGTACATTGATTTTCCATCCTGAAACTTTGTTGAAGTTGTTTATCAGTTTCAGGAGTCTTTTGGCAGAGTCTTTAGGGTTTTCATGGTGTAGAATCATATCTCCCCAAAAGAGAGTTTGACTTCTTTTCCTGTTTGGATGACTCTTATTTCTTTCTCTCGACTGATTACTCTCTAGGACTTCCAGTGCTATGCTGAATAGAAGGTGGGAGAATAGGTATCCTTGTCTTTTTCTTTTTCTTTTTTTTTTTTTTTTTTTTTGAGACGGAGTCTTGCTCTGTCGCCCAGGCTGGAGTGCAGTGGCACAATCTCGGCTCACTGCAAGCTCCGCCTCCCGGGTTCACGCCATTCTCCTGCCTCAGCCTCTCCGAGTAGCTGGGACTACAGGCGCCCGCCACCACGCCCGGCTAATTTTTTTGTATTTTTAGTAGAGACGGGGTTTCACCGTGGTCTCGATCTTCTGACCTCGTGATCCGCCCGCCTCGGCCTCCCAAAGTGCTGGGATTACAAGTGTGAGCCACCGCGCCCGGCCTGGTATCCTTGTCTTTTTCTAATTCTCAAGGGGAAAGTTTTCAGTTTATGTCTGTTCAGTATGATATTGGCTGTGGGTATGGCATAGATGGCTCTCACTGTTTCAGGATGTGTTCTTTTGATGTCTAGTTTCTTCAGAGTTTTTGTAACAAAGGGATGTTTGACTTTACCAAAATCTTTTTCTGTGCCTATTGAGATGATCATATGGTTTCTGCTTTTAATTCTGTCTATGCAGTAAACCACATTTATTGTTTTGTGCATGCAGAACGAACCTTGCATCCCAGGAATGAAGCCTACTTGATCATGGTGAATTAACTTTTTGATGTGCTGTTGAATTTGGTTTGCTATATTTTGTTGATAATTGTTGTTTCTATGTTCATCAGGGATACTGGCCTGTAGTTTGATTTTTTTCATTATATTCTTACCAGGTTTTGGTATTAAGGTGTGCTAGATTCATAGAATGAGTGAAGGAGAATCCCTTCACCTCAATGTTTTGAAATTAGTTCTAGTGGAATTGGTACCTGGCTTTCTCTGTACTTCTGGTATTATTTAGTGGTACATTCATCTGGTCAAGGGCTTTTTTTTTTTTTTTTTTGCTTGGTAGGCTTTTTATTACTGATTCAGTTTTGGAGCTTGACATTGGTTTGTTCAGTGTTCATTTTCTTCCTGATTCAATCTTGGGAAATTTTATCTTTCCAAGAATTTATTCATTTCCTCTAGATTTTTAATTTGTGTCCGAGAGGTGTTCATAACACTCTCTGAGAATCTTTTGTTTGCTGTTTCTGATTGTACTTATTTGGATTTTCTCTCTTTTTTTTTCTTTGATAATCTTGTCATCTGTTGACCTTGTTTATCTTTTAAGAAACTAAATTTTGGTTTAGTTGATTTTTTAAATGGATTATTAGGTTTTAATTTTATTCAGTTCCACTCCGATTTTAGTTATTTATTTTCTCCTGCTAGCTTTAAGGTTACTTTGTTCTTGTTTTTCTAGTTCCTATAGATGTTAGGTTAGATTGTTAAAATGAGATATTTTTAACTTTTTGAGGTAGGCGTTTAGTGCTATGAACTTTCCTCTTAACACTGCTTTGGCTACATCCCAGATATTTTGGTATGTTATGTTTCTGTTTTCATTTATTTCAAATAATTTTTAAATTTCTGCCTTGATTCTTTGTTCACCCAAAAGTCATTCAGGAGCAAGTTGTTTAATTTCCCTATAATTGTGTGGTTTTTGAGAGGACTCCTTGTATTGATTTCTATTGTATTCCACTGTGGTCTGAGACTATAGTTTGTATGATTTTTGGTTTTTAAAAAAAATTTATTGAGACTTACTCAAGTACTTTTTAATTTATTGAGCACATGATTTCTTGGAGTATGTTCCATGTCCAGATGTCCAGATAAGAAGAGCATATATTCTGTAGCTGATGGGTGGAGTATTCTATAGATGTTTATTAGGTCCAGTTGGTCAAGTGCTGAGTTTAAGTCCAGAATTTCTTGGTTTTCTGGCATGATGATCTGTCTAATGCTGTTGGTGGGGTCTTGAATACCCCTACTATTCTTGTGTGGCTAAGTCTTTTTGTAGTTCTAGAAGTTCTCATTTTATGAATTTGGGTGCTCTTGTGTTTGCTGTGTACATATTTATGATAGTCAAGTCTTCTTGTTGACTTGAACAATTTATCATTATGTAATGTGCTTCTTGTCATTTTTTACTGTTGCTGCTTTAAAGTCTGTTTCATCTGATATGAGAATAGTAACTCCGACTCTTTGCTTTTTGTTTTCTGTTTGCATGGTATATCTTTCTCCAACCCTGTAAGCCTATGGGTGTCAGTATGTGTAAAACAGATCCCTAAAAGAGAGCAGACAAATGGGTCTTGTTTTCTTATCTAACTTACTACTCTGTGACTTTTAAGTGGATCATTTAGACCATTTACCTTCAAGGTTAATATTGATATGAGAGGTTTTGATCTTATCATGAAGTTGTTAGCTGTTTGCTGTGTAGTTTCTATTGTATTTTTGCTTTATGGGGTCTGTGAGCTGTATACTTAAGTGTGTTTTTGTAGCAGCAGTTATCATTCTTTTGTTTCCATGTGTAGAACTCCCTTAAGAATCTCTTGTAAGGCAGGTGTAGTGGTAACAAATTCCCTTAGTGCTTGCTTGTCTGTAAACTATTTTATTTCTCCTTCATTTATGAGTTCAGCTTGGCAAGATATAAAACTCGTGATTGGAATTTCTTTTCTTTAACTGTTAAAAATAGGCTCCCAATCTCTCTTGGCTTGTAAGCCTTTTTCTGACAAGTCTGTTGTTAGCTTGATGCTGTTCTCTTTGTATGTAATTTTCCCTTTTCCTCTAGCTGCCTTTAAGATTTTCTCTATAGTGCTGACCTTGGATAGTCTATTGGCTATATGTCTTAGTGATATTTGTTTTGTATAGTGTTTCACAGGTGTTCTCTGAATTTCTTATATCTGAATTTCTACCTCTCTAGCAAGATTAGGGACATTTTCTTGAATGATTCCCTCAAATGTATTTTCCAGGTTATTTGCTTTTCCTCCTTCTCTCCAAGGAATGCCAGTAATTTGTAGGTTTGATCAGTTTACATAAGCTCATATTTCTCAAAGACTTTGATCATTTTTAAAAATTCTTTTCTTCTTCATTTTTGTCAGACTGGGTTAGTTGAAAAGACTGGCTTTCTGGCTCTGAGCTTCTTTCTTCTACTTCATCCAGTCTATTGATAAGATCTTCAATTGTATTTTGAGGTTCCTCAAATGAGTTTTTCAATTCCAGAAGTTCTGATTAATTTTCTTTTTAGGGCATTTATCTCCTCCTTCATTTACTGCATTGCTTTAGGATTTTTTTTGTGTTGATTTTCCACCCTTTCTTGGGTCTCTCAGTGAACTTCCTTGTAATCCATACTTTGAATTCTTTGTTATTTCTGAGTTTCTATTTTGGATAGTGACCATTGCTGGGGAGCTAGTACAGATCTTTGGTGGTGTCACTACATTCAGATTTTTCATGATGCCAGCGTTCTTGGTTCTTGTTTTGGTTCCTTCTCATCTGGAGATGCTGGCACTTCTAATTCTTATAATTATGTTCATGCAGGTAGGATTTTTTCTTTTTCTTTCTTTCCCTATAATGTTATTACTATTATTTTCCTTCCCTTTACCTTCCCCTTCCACCCTAGGGGCTGTGGCTATAGAGAATGATGAGGAGGGTCTTTTGGCTTTGCTTGTATAAATTCTATATCTACGTACTTCTTTCAGCAGGTTTTAAATTGGGCTGTGCAGCTTGTCCTACAAGCCCATAGATGACACTTATAGGTAAGATTTGGTTGTGACCAATGTGGCTGTGTATATACTTGATCCTTGTTTACTGGCAGAAGCTCCCTGCTGCCTCAACCAATGCACTGACTCATGGAATGCACAGTGGTCTGAACTCTCTCCTCACTCTCCAAGGGGTGGGAGCCATGAAGGGTAGGGCTGGACCAAGCAAGTCTGCCAGCAGGTTCCCTGATGGCAGGCACAAGCACCAGTGCCAAAGGAGAATCCAATGGGTGGTCACCATGTACCCAGAAGTGTGCCCACATGTGGAGCTGAGAAACCTTGGCTTCGAGATCTCTGCATGGTAATGTGGGCAGCTGAAGCTCAATCTAGGAGAGTGGGTGCTCTAGATGCCTGGAGATCTTCCTAGGCATGGGGCAGAGACAGCACTCCTGCACCAAGATTTCTGCATGGAGGGGTGGTATGACTCAGGCTGCTGAACCAGGGAAACAGGTGCTCTGAATGCCTCAGGATCTGCCTGGACATAAAGCAGAGAGGATCTCACTACACCACTATCTATGTCTAGGAATGGTGGGGCAGGTCAGGCTGTTGAATCAGACAAGTGGGCACTCCAAATACCTGGATATCTGCCTGACCATGGAGCAGAAAGGGTCACCTCAAGATCTCTTCACAGGAGGGGTGGGGCAACTCAGGCTGCTGATCCAAGTGAACAGATGTTCCAACTTACTGGAGATCTGCGTAGATGTGGAGCAGAGGGATTCCCTCTGCACTACAATCTATGTCTAGGCAGGGTGGGACAGCTCAGGTTGCTGAACCAGGCAATTGGGGGCTCCAGATCCCTCTAGCAGATAAATTCTTATCTGAATACAACATTTGTAAATTTAGCAGGAACAGGCATAGAAAGATAGGGAAGATATGAACTTGAGAAAAAAACTACACTTAGATTATATTTCCATTAATATCACACCTTATTTTCTATTACTTGTTGTAAATATTATCTTTAATTTCCAATGCTGTAAATTAAAAAATACTATGTTTGGGCTTGAGAATAGAAGCATATAGACTACAAAGTAATTTTTAAAAAGACATATCAGGTCAGACTTACTCCTTCTTTGGAACAAGGGTCAGAAGTCATAAAAGCCATTTATTTCATGGATGTTTGGAAGTAGAAAAATATATTTCTATCTTCAGAAATATTTTGGAGTAGAGTAATTCTACTAAAAGAGCTGTTGTTCCCCTCTTCTTCTCATACAAATAAGAGAAGTTGATGTTTTAAAGATTTTGGAGATCAATTTGATCTGAGTAGCTCATTTTACAGAGAAGAAATCTGAGGTGTAGGGCCAGGATAGACTCTTAATTTTATAACACTCAATCCATGTTCTCCCCACTACATTATGAGGCCTTATCAAAGGAAACAATCAAGTCAAATTAGGGATTTAGAATATATTGTCTCTAAAGTCCTTTCTTACGAGAACATCCTGTGCATCTATGGGCTACAGTGGCTTAAATAAAAGAGTAACTCACCTGGAGCCAACTCAGTTGCATAAGGTTATTGAGTATGGGAGTTGAAAAAAATACAGCAGTTAAAGAGTATGTTGTGAAGAATCTCACAACATCTAGGCTAATTAGAACATTGCCCAAATGACAGAAGTCTTAAAATACTAGGAATCTCCCTTGCTTCTTACTACCCTTTAGAAATTAAACCAGAAATGAAATTTTGAACATTTTAAAACAGGTTATTTTTATATCCAACCTGAAGAGTGGTTGGTTTCTCTCAATTTAAGAAACTACTACATTTCTGAAAAGTTGCATGTAAAGCGAAACTGTTTATTAAGCTTGTTTGAATAGCAAAATTGAAAGTTCATGGCTATAGCTAAAAGTCTCCAAAGGTTAAGAACTTTGGGAAGAAATGGATTAAATGAGAGGGATTTCACAGAAGCATATTACTATATAGAATACAATTATACTTTAATGGTATAAAACCTGAAAGAATATAAAGACTAAAATGTTTTACTACTGAGTTATGGCAGCTGTTATGTAGTTTTCATTTACAACTAAAGATATGTCAATAGACTAAGGCATTAGTTGTTCAACAGACCTAAAATTCATATGCAAGACACATTTCTTAAAGGTAATGGAGCGAAATATTCCTTAAGTTAAAAACTTTAGAGATCAACTAGCTCTCAGATGTTTTTGTGTGTTTTGTTTACTAGGATCCTATGAAAGAATCTAATGAAACATAAAACTATACTTTAATGCAAATATCATTTATATAGGATATATTAATTTATCATTGGATATCTATAGCTTCCATTCATTTTCCAAAAGGGTTTATGATGCAAGAAGGATTGAAACTCAGTAAGAATCAGTCAAGTATCTCATTTTGACAGAAATAATTGAGACAAACATGGTTTGATAAAATGTCCTAGGTCAAACGGCTAATTAATGGCAGGGCTTGATTAGGATAAAGGATTCCCAACCTCCAGGCTAAGAATTGTTCTATTATGTCATGTTCTTTTATGAAATACATTTTTGAGAACCACAATATAAAGTTCTGTGGTATATCACAGATCTTTATCAAGCATCAATGTATATCAAGCATCGATGATAATGCCTGTCAGTGATTTATAAAACATCCTTTCAGCAAAATCTCTTAGTGAAGTTACAGTACATATTTAATAAAATACATCATTTTCTAAAGCTAGTAGCTAAAAAGACTATGGATATTAGAAGTCAGGGAGAAATTTATTAGTATGTATATATTATATGATTGTCTTTCTAAAAAACTCAGAAAATATAAAACTTATCAAACATTATTAGATACATATTATTTGATATTTCTATAAAATAATTTAAAGTCACTAGATTTTCTTATACAGTAATGACTGAAACAAAAATCAATGAAAAATAGATCCCATTCACAGAAGCACAACAATGCATAATACTTAAAAATATACTTAAGAAATACGTGCAGCCTGTGTAAAGAAAATTACACGATTTCACTTAATTATATAGAATAATATTTAAATAAATGGAGATTAAATATCATGAACTGGACAAAAATTCTCAATGTTCTCAAAGCATTCCTTTCCCTAATTTAATTTCTAAAATTAAAACTCCAATTAAAATGCCAGTTAGATTTTTTGGGGCAGGGATGTTTTTCCTAATATTTATCTAATAAGTAAATGAGCTAAAATGTCCTCTATTCTTCCTGCTATACTCCAAATTTTAAAGTACAATAATCAAAACTATGTAATATTTTAATAAAATTATACTGTCAACAGAAGAAAAATGAAGCCTAGTAAGAGCCATAAGTATGCATAATTAAGCATGATTAAAATGCTATATTGAATTAGTGGAAATAAATGGATTATTTGATAAATGATACTAGGAAACTGAGTAGGTGTTTAGAAAATTAATTAATTAATTAGGTTAGATCCAAACCTCAAGTCAGTAGATCACATTGCTCCCATTACCAAAAATAAATCTCTTTTCATTTTATTCTTTGAATGTTCACATTACCTTTTAGGCCACCCTAAGATCAGTAGTTCTTATGTGAGACATGTCTTCAACACCGAACTCATTTAAACATAGAAGCCCATGACACTCCCAGAGCCAGAAGCATATTACTTGTCCATGATCTTAACAACTACACAACTCAGGAAAATCCAGTAGAATAGAAAAACAGTGATTGAAGTCATAGGATCCTTTCAGAGAAGCAGTGGAGCCAATGAATGGTCAGCAAACTATCACCTTAAAACAAAGACTCCTTGGAGAAAATACTCAAAAAAGACCCACTCTTCTAAAATCTAGGTCCAAGGCACAGCCTCAGATGTTTAAGAGCCAAGAGTATTCCTTGAAAGCTAAGAAACCAAAATGAGACTGGGAAGATGAGACTAGAAAGCAACAGCTCTTTGGAGGGATTCTGCATCCAACAAGAGCTGTAAGCAGTGCCAATCTAAATTTATCTCCAGCTAGAAGATGGAAGCATGCTTGAGCCATTTGCTGAGACAGGAAATACAGAAAAAGCAACAGGACACAGAGTGATGAGCAGTCGAAATGATTAGTTTTCTCTTGTAACCCAGTGAAATTAAAGTTCTATAAAATTGAAATCATTGCTTATCCTTTCCTTTATTGATGCTATCACATAGTAAGAAATTCAAAATACATTTACAATTGACTGATGCACTGCAACGTCACACAAATTTCAGGACATCTGATGAGGAATAGGGCCTCTAAAATCTACATGTTAAAATGTTATATGGGGCATAATGTAAAACATACTACACAGGTTTCAATAAAATATATACTAGGTGCTTTAACAAAGTCCAGATAATGAAAATTACATAGTGATTAGCATCATCACTACAGAATGACAATTAACCTCAGTCACTAAGGATTAGCTGCTTAACACTTTTTTATCCTTAGGAATACGATGACACTGTGGTTATGATTTTTATTTTCATCATCAAAGCTAATTTGTCTTTGTTTTGGTTAAAAATATATCAGTGTGAGTGGTTCAAAACCTGCGCTTTTCTATAAGCACATTGAAATTTCACACTTTACATTTCAAATCAGTGACTTACACTTAGTATTTAATTCTTATACCTGTAGTCAGTACCCATAGACTTATTAATCTAGTAATTTTTTTCACAATAAAATTATAAATATTTAGAGTTTGCAATATGTTCTTCCAAGATGGGGGTACTAGTTAAAGATTGTTCTTTAGTAATACCATAAACAGAAGGATTTTATATATATATATATATATATGTGTATATATATATATTCTTTACATATGTATTTCGTAGGGGGGGAACAGAAGAAAGTGAGTAGTTGTTTGTATGAGATTGTCAGTAGATGTGAGGAATATGTAGAGTATAGATTGCAAGTTAATTATTGTATAGAAGGTCAAAGATTTTCAAAAAAGAGCAAGGACAATGTAGGGGCAAGGTATACTTGGATACTGTTTTATAAATCAGAAAACCAAACCCCAAGTGGATTAATTTGTGATACTTATAAATGCTTAATACAACTTATATTAATAATTGTCAGGTATTATAAGATCTTTTGAGAGAAAACCAAAACAGTTTCTCAAGTGTAATCTGAATACTAAGGGACTTCAGTATTTGGGTAGCCAAAATATCTAAAAGAATAGACTATTCAATAGAAATAGAATCTTGACTTTTGGTTTCCTATAACTTCATTGTCTATATTTTAGGCAAATCAGTTTTAACCAAATGACTAATGAGAATGTGGCCTATAATAGTACAGTATAAATGATGAGATACTATAAGGAAGTACGGAACAAGCATAACTTCCAAACACTGAAGGAATACTGATTTCAGAATGTCTTCCTCTTTCAAGCTAAAGAGTGACCCAATAATAAGGTGCAGAATCCCTATTTGTTGTTCACCCACTTATTCCTGCATCCATTCACTCAAATACATGTATTGTGCATGTACTCTCCACATACATGCTAGGATCAGTATCGTGGAGAACATGAAGACAGGAATTTGTGGTATAGCATATACACATTCCTGTCTTTCTTTCTTATACATGCATAAATATACATATACACATGTATGTATATCTGTGTGTATACTGTTAACTATGACCCAAAAATAACACATCATAATTCTATAGCACTTTTCAATTGGCAAACTGCTTTCATATATACTCTTATTTACACTCACCAATGATTTTGTAAGTAGGCATTTTTATATCCATTTTGTAGTGAGAATAATCTTGCTCTCTATTTTTGTAGATTTACTGTGGGATGATACATGTGATATCCTATATTTTTAAAAGATTAAAACCATGATTATTCTTCCTATTACGATATTGGTTTTAGTCACTTTTCCTAAGGTGTGTTTTTAAAACTTCAAATTCATAGGATAGGATGTTAATAGAGTATTAACAATATGTACAAAAAAGAAAAAGATTATGATAGAAAATAAATTTATGCAATGTTTCTTTTAAATAAAGTTTAATCAATTTCTTCAGAATTTCTCTGAGCTTATATGCTGCTAATATACCTTCTCAGTCTTTACAAACAGGGATGCAGTGTGCTACATTTCTCAAACTTACATGATAACAGAATCTTTGTTGCTTGGAGTGTTTGGTAGGAAGTGTGAACACATTTGGAAACTGTGGTGCAAAGATTCTGAGTATATTGTCGGTTCATTCCTTTCTAGGTATAAGTATTTTCTCCTCTTAAGCAACCATGGCAACTTGAAATCATATTAACTCCCTATCTGCTACCTGAAACCCAGAAATTCCCTTTCAAAGGACTGAGAATATTGTGCAATTAAATGCAAATTTTTGTTTTTCTTACTATCTAAATGCCCCAACAATCTTTAAATACGAGATCAGACTGCAGAGATAATGCAACTTCATAACTGGACATTGCTATATATACTTTACTTCCTCAATTTTTATAATAAGCAAAGTTTATTGCTATACTTAAAATATAAAAAAAAATTGAGTCTTTAAAATATACCATTTGCTCCTTATGACAAAAGAGTAAAATCTTACTTCTAAAACATGGAAATATTTTCTGTTTTCTAGAAGTCCTTATGAAAATAGAACACGGCATTGACAAAACTTTTAAAATGGATGGTATTTGATTTGAGTTTTCTGGAACTAACAGTAATATAAATTGTTTGTTATGACATTTTAAGTACTGTGTTGTACTACTTCAGTATTGAGGTTAATTGCTTTTAGATGGACCTCCTTCGTCCATCAGAAATAAACTATGTCCAAATAAATTTGCAGATGTGTTGGGGATTGAAAAAGTATAGGACAGTGGAAAAGGATATAAAGCACTGAATTGTTACTGGTTAGTGTTGTTTACAACTGGGAGTGTTAACTTCCTCAAAAGTCTCAAGACATTTTAAAAACCTTGCCACCCACGGTGAGGTGTGCAGGACCAGTGACACCAGCATCACTTTAGAGTTTGTTTAAAAAAGGAGGGTCTTGACTCCCGCTCAGACTTCCTGAATTAGAATTTATATTAAAGGAGATCCTTGGTTCATTCCAGTGCACATTAAGGCTTAACGTACTGGTTTTTGTTTTAAAAAAAATAAATCCAGGAGTCCTTCACTAGTGTCCACTTTAATGGCTGGAAAACTTCATTTTAGATTTTTTCCTCTTTTCTTTATCTCATGCATTCTTAAGAATGCGAATCTACAAGTAAGGCTTAGCTTTAAAAGTTTTTATAATGCTTTATGTAAACCCTGAAAAAGTAGGGTTAGCAAATTCAACCTTCTTTAGGAAAACTGATGTAGTTATTGAAGTAATCAGCTCACAACATCATAAGCCTGGTCATTTTTTTTTTTCTTACATAAGGCTTGTAAATGCTAAGTAGTTAATAACTAGAGAGCCATTCAAATCAATCAGCTTTTACGAGGTTTTATCCAACGAGGATCAGGAGATTTAGGATTAAAATTGTCAATGAAAATTTGAAAATGATGTCTGACTTAATCCTTTTTTTCCCATTCTAGATTCTTGGCCTTCCCACCCTACCCCGCATGATACAGATACACTTTTAGGCATCTGCAATGGATACGCTTGCTCTAGCCAAAGGGTAAGAGATAAAAGAGGTTCCTCTCTATTACAAAATACTCTTTGACCTTTGAAGTAGATTATTTATTTTAAAGTTCAGATTGTCATTGTCTTAGAGGTAATTTTGAAAAAGAACATAAGGTAACATTTTGGCTATAAAATGGGAGCTACTGACCAAGACACAATCTATTATAGCTGAGGGAACACAGATTGGTAAGTAGGATTCCACTGTTAGACTCACATAAGGAACACAGATTTGTTACAGTGAGCAAGATGCATCAAAAATACCACTTCTCCATATTTCAGCTAATTCTGTCTGACATTATGATGCTTTTTTTTTTTTTTTTTTGCTGGCTAACATCCTATCTGTTAGGGGTATGGGTGGGTTCTTCATTGTATATAGTAATGGAGAGACACAGGGCTCCACTTTCCATCATGGAAGGGTAAGATGGAAAGAGTCTTCTTGTCCTGGCTGTCTGTGTCTGAGCATGTGATTTAAGCTTAGCCAATTGAATTGTTCCCTCAGGCACTGTGAATCAGAGGTGCAGGGGAAGTTAAGACTCCTGCACAGGATCTACAGACAGAAACATGTTCAGGCCATCCTTGTGAAATGTCACAATTGAACTTCTTGGATTGGCAATCTGGGGCTACCTTAGCTCATGTTCTTTTCCTAGTCTTGTTTTGTATCCTTCTAATTCTGAGTCTACACGTCCTGCTAATGAATTCCTTTTTTGTTTTTACTTGCAATCAAGAATCATGACTGATACAAAAATATCACCTCTTCACCAGACTTTAAGAGTATTGCTATTTCAGTTCTACATTGCTCATTGATATAAATTTGAACAGGTGGCTGGAATTTCAGAGGGCTTCAATTAACAGTAAGAGCAGGTGGTGGTGATAATGCTGGCAGTTACCAACTACAAGCACACACTATGTACCAGATACTATCTGAAGTGAGTAGTCATGAGAGTCAGTATTGCCACACTCATAGACGACAAATCTGAGATTGTTTAATGAAAAACCACACACTGAGGTCATTTTGGCCAAAATCCCATGCCTGATTCAAGATCACATTCCTGAAGCAGGATTCAGACCTGAACCTTTTGAGCTGCAAATCAGAACTCTCATTAGGACGCTAATGGAGTTCTTCAGAGATTAATTCAGTATCATTGATAGAACTTTAGAAGTGATAGTAGCTAAAATAACATATACATATATTAATTGAGATATAAGAAAACATGCAAGGTCTACTTGTACATTTTTAGATATTTATTGATGTCCTCTTGTAAACAAATAACGCATCCTCCACTCCCTGCAAAGAGATCCTTCTGAAACATTTCTTTGCAACCTCCCAAAAATTAAACTGTAAAAAGCACTCTCTGATTCAGTTGTGACATGTCTCTTTAATACAGTGTTTAATCTTACCCTTGAAGCACTATATCTGAATTCCATAAAAATTTGATATATCCTAACAAGCTTACAAGGTTGATATAGGACTTGCCTCCTAAATGAACCTGAAATAAAAATCTCCTACGTATGTGCAATTGTGAGCCTACGTAAACATTTTTCAGAGGCTGACTTTCCAATTGAAAGGTGGTACAGATAAATTACTTTGAAGATATGCAAAAGCAAATAATTTTTGTCCCGCACCAAACTAAACCGCGAAGGCAATACTTTTAAAGCCATTTCTTAATAACTTTTGTACATAAAATGATAAGTATTCACTAGTCATACATAGTTCATGGTACTTTCTTTCATTAGAAGTAATTGTCATAATACAATGATAATGAGAATTATACCAGCTGTTACTTACTGAGCAGTTACTATGTACCAATCTAAATGCTTTATATATGTTGCCTGATTTAATACTGGTAACCCCACTGAGGTTGGCACTATTATTATTGTCAGTTTACAGTCATTGAAAATGAAGCACAGTGAAACATCTCCCACTGTTTGGTGGTGCTCTGTGGTCAAAGGATCACTGTTCAAAAGAGAACTTTATCCCTCACTGTATCTTATGATGAAGTCCACACTCTTTTATTTTTTTATTGTACTTTAAGTTTTCGGGTACATGTGCACAATGTGCAGGTTTGTTACATATGTATCCATGTGCCATGTTGGTTTGCTGCACCCATTAACTCGTCATTTAGCATTAGGTGCATCTCCTAATGCTATCCCTCCCCCCTCCCCCCACCCCCCACCCCACAACAGTCCCCAGAGTGTGATGTTCCCCTTCCTGTGTCCATGTGTTCTCATTGTTCAATTCCCACCTATGAGTGAGAACATGCGGTGTTTGGTTTTTTGTCCTTGCAATAGTTTACTGAGAATGATGATTTCCAGTTTCATCCATGTCCCTACAAAGGACATGAACTCATCATTTTTCATGGCTGCATAGTATTCCATGGTGTATATGTGCCACATTTTCTTAATCCAGTCTATCGTTGTTGGACATTTGGATTGGTTCCAAGTCTTTGCTATTGTGAATAGTGTCCCAATAAACATACGTGTGCATGTGTATTTATAGCAGCATGATTTATAGCCCTTTGGGTATATACCCAGTAATGGGATGGTGGGTCAAATGGTATTTCTAGTTCTAGATCCCTGAGGAATCGCCACACTGACTTCCACAATGGTTGAACTAGTTTACAGTCCCACCAACAGTGTAAAAGTGTTCCTATTTCTCCACATCCTCTCCAGCACCTGTTGTTTCCTGACTTTTTAATGATGGCCATTCTAACTGATGTGAGATGGTATCTCATTGTGGTTTTGATTTGCATTTCTCTGATGGCCAGTGATGATGAGCATTTTTGCATGTGTTTTTTGGCTGCACAAATGTTTCATATGGAACCAAAAAAGAGCCTGCATCACCAAGTCAATCCTAACCCAAAAGAACAAAGCTGGAGGCGTCACGCTACCTGACTTCAAACTATACTACAAGGCTACAGTAACCAAAACAGCATGATACTGGTACCAAAACAGAGATATAGATCAATGGAACAGAACAGAGCCCTCAGAAATAACGCCGCATATCTACAACTATCTGATCTTTGACAAACCTGACAAAAACGAGAAATGGGGAAAGGATTCCCTATTTAATAAATGGTGATGGGAAAACTGACTAGCCATATGTAGAAAGCTGAAACTGGATCCCTTCCTTATACCTTATACAAAAATTAATTCAAGATGGATTAAAGACTTAAATGTTAGACCTAAAACCATAAAAACCCTAGAAGAAAATCTAGGCATTACCATTCAGGACATAGGCATGGGCAAGGACTTAATGTCTGAAACACCAAAAGCAATGGCAACAAAAGCTAAAATTGACAAATGGGATCTAATTAAACTAAAGAGCTTCTGCACAGCAAAAGAAACTACCATCAGAGTAAACAGGCAACCTACAAAATGGGAGAAAATTTTCGCAACCTACTCATCTGACAAAGGGCTAATATCCAGAATCTACAATGAACTCAAACAAATTTACAAGAAAAAAACACAAGCCCATCAAAAAGTGGGCGAAGGACACGAACAGACACTTCTCAAAAGAAGTCCACACTCTTAAGCTTAGCACAGTCTTTAAAGATCTGGTATCTACCTACCTACCTCTTTGGCCTCATTCCCTTTCTACCACACCTCCATTCACCTTCAGTGAGAGTGAATTGCTTAATATATTAATAACCCTGCTGTCACAAATGCCTTTTCCTCAGCATCTATACAGACAAGACCTATTCACCCTTTAAAACTCAGGTCCTCTCTGAGAAGCCTTTGATGATATTCTAGTTAGATTTAGTGCCACCCCTCTATACCTATTCCTTTTATAAAATATATTGCACTGTAATATACCCATTAAATCTTTGTCTACTTTTCCCACTAGATTTTAAGCTCTATTATTTGTTTTGGTATCCCCAGTGCCTAACACAGAACCAAGTATGTAATGGGGACTTAAATATTTCATTTTATGGAAATTAACAATAATTAGAAATAAATTTTATCCTTTGGGAAAATGAATCTATTTTTATACATCTAATGTTAAACACAAACATAAGGAACAACATGCTCTCTCATCAAATGTTATTTGTATGATAAATTTTTGGATTCATGATAATTGGACCCAAAAAGGTAAAATTTACCATTAGTGCACAGATTACAGGGTAAAAACTAAAGTAGCCCACACTCTCCGCTACTTCATTATAAAGTTAGGTAGGGAAGGTCATGATTATTTAATCTGTGTTCAAATCTCAGCTGGGGAATGTTTTAAATGAACATTTAAATGATGCAAGTAATTTTAGGAGAAGGGAAAGTCTTTGTAGACAAGCCTGTAAACCCAATATTTACAACTTAATTAGCATACTGTTCATATCCCAGTAGGTGTTTGGACAGGAAATCTAATTCTCTGAAGATAAATTTTGGGTCATTTTTATCATAAATGAGTAAGATTATCAATTATTTGACATGCCATGATCATAGGATGTACTTTCTAATATATCCTCTGATGGTTTATGTGGATACTGACC
Source organism: Hylobates moloch (assembly GCF_009828535.3). Classification (NCBI taxonomy): domain Eukaryota; kingdom Metazoa; phylum Chordata; class Mammalia; order Primates; family Hylobatidae; genus Hylobates; species Hylobates moloch. Next base: position 24,482,887 of record NW_026652297.1, on the reverse strand, counting down.
CATAATAAGAAAAAAAATATCTACACACATATATATGTGTATATATATGTGTGTATATATACACATATATGTGTGTGTGTGTGTGTGTGTGTATATATATATGTGTGTATATATGAAGCACATTTTGGGGTTTGTTTATCCGTGATAATCATTACTCATGAAACCAGAAATAGACTTTCAAATTATATGGTGAGCTTTTTCACATTGTAGATGAGGAAACTGAGGCCCAGACAGGTGAGAAAAAATATTGCAAATCTGACAGCTGATTAGCAATGGAACCATGATGACAGGAGAGGTCTATTGCCCCCAGCCCAATGCTCTTCTTGCCACTACTTCATGACAATGCTCTCTCTGTGAGATTGGTTTCTGGCTTACAACCTCCTACTCATTACATTGAACTATAATACAAGGACCAAGAATACAAGTAAGGGGGTAAATATAGAAGCAATTCAGGTTGTTTTTTAAATTGACAAATAAATACCTCTATATGTTGTGGGAAGAAAAACAACAGCTAGATTGTAAGTCTGCAGCAAGCCTGGCATGTTGGAAATGAAACAAAAGGCTTTGTTCATATAACTAAATTTGAGAGTGTGAATAAGCTAAATTTCCCCGTCTGGAGACTCTCAGACTAGACGAGACTTACAAATTAATATGAGTATATAGGTCTGGGGCCTGAGGAAAATTAGGTCAGGTCTAAAAAGGAATCGGGTACTGACCACAAGTCAGAATTTTAATATGAATTCAAAACAAAGAGCAGAGATCTAATGCTGCAATTTACTGAACACCATTAGGATGATGACATATGATGTGATGAGGAAGCCTTCAAGACAAAGTTATAGAGAAGAAAACAATATTGAAAGATGGAAAATGTTTTAATCCACATACGATTCAGACCCTGATCCTCCTTTTAACCAACCCTTCTCTCTTTCTCCTTCTCCTATTGGATCTTATTTTTATCTAAGATATGTTTGCTTTCACTTGGTAGTTTTATTTCCCCATTTTCTTTGTTTCCTAGAATTGAGGACCCACAGCAAGACATTTAAAAAGTGCTTTGATAAAGAAGATAACAAACATTCTAAGATAAAAACTGTAAGAACACATCAGTTGTTTTGTGTAGCTCAGAAATAAAATTGGGATGTGAAGAGGTATTTTTAAGAACTTGGACAGGAGCTTATTCCCTCCCACCTGCTTTCCTAAGGTCTCCAGCTCTTCCTCCAGTGCTGCCTTTGAAGACTTTGTATATGTCCTATGCTGAGAGTTTGCCATTTATGAGGGCCAACACAGGGGTGTTCCAAATATGTCCAGCCATTAACTGCTGGTATGAAAAGTCTGGGCATTTTTCTTTCTTGGCAGTCTCCTGTGCAAAGGTCTGAGCTTCTTCCAAAAGTTCAAGATTGATTTTTGGTAGAGAAGGTAAGTGAAGGATTTTCTAGCCAACTAAGAAGCAGATTCTTTTGATTAAATGTCAGATTAATAAAAAAAAATTCTACATAAGGTACTGTGACAATTCTCTAAAGGGTATGACTGTGAGAAAAATGCAGATATTTTGGGATAGAGAGTTACAGTTTTGAGAATTTTCATTTTCTATAAATTTACTGTGGTTGACATAAGTTTAAAAATGTGTCCATGTGCATAGAGTTTCAGCTTCATTATGCAGATTATGTAACATTTAAAAAATCTCCCTTAAACTCCTATGTATTATGGGGACTCAACACTATAAATTATGTTTGTAAATATCCAGTCCGTTCTACCATCACAAATTCTCAAAGTGTGCTAAATGTGGAGAAGGTGTTATTATGTTTACTTTCGCTCCCATACTCTCTCTCTCTCTCTCTCTTTTTAAAGGGAAGGATGGTAGGATATCTTTTCTATTAATATGCCACCTCAAATATAAGTGATCATTTTCTTATTAGTTAAGATATCGTAGTGATAGGCCATAGGCCAGTTTCCCAGTGATTTACTATTACCAGCCCTGCATCAGAACACTTCAAGATAAGATTGAACATTATTTATCTAAACACTTCTACAGCCAAACTGGTCATTTTGATTATATATAAACTTTATAAAGTTTATATATAAAATTTATCAGTTTAACCCATTAATTTTTGAAAAAAATGTAAGGTTGTTCCAGAAAACCTTATTGAAATCAATTACTTGTATCATGGATTCAAAAATAGAAATTAATTAGACAAATTGATAGTAAGAATAAATATATTTATAGACTTATCTTTCACTTCCTCCAAGTTCTTGATACTCTTTTTTATTTTAATTTAAAAATGGAAAATGTGACAAATGTAAGCCCTTACCAACTTCCCACTTCAGAAGGCTGTTGTCTTCCCTCTCCATTTTTCCAATGACATACCAGATACACGCCATCCAGTGTGCAAGGAGTGCAAACATGGACATGAGCAGAGTCAGGACGATAGTACTGTGTTGGGAATAGCGGTCTAACTTCTGCAGCAGACGCAAAAGACGCAAGAGGCGCACTGTCTTTAGAAGATGCACAAGAGACACCTGTGGTAGGAGACAGAGCAGCACAACTTGGTGCATGTGTTAAATTCACACCACAACATTAACTTGGAGCAATTCTAAAAATTCTGGAAATGAAGTATAATTATTTTAATATTATTATTTTTATGAATTGTCTTTGTTCTTGACATATTATATCAGAAAGTGATAGGATTAAAGAGGCTGGAATAAAGGATAGGATAGGAAGGACAATTTAATTTATTTGAGGAAATACCTTTCTTAATTAGGGGTTATCTTTTTTCATTTCCTGTCTGATTTTACACTATAGTTTACATTCTGATACACAACTGAAACACACTATGGTATCAGAATTGTACATATCTCGAATCCCCTACACATACTTTCTTTCAACCCTACATTCCCTTCCCTGTGTCACGAAATTGCTTTATAATAATAATTCAGAAAAATTGAAGTAAAGGCATAGAAAGTGATAATAAAAATACCTTAGAGATTATTTCTTAAAATAGGTAGACCCATAAAACTTGAGTAAGTTCTGCCCACAAGTACCAGTAGCATCTTCTGCCTCATGTACTATACTTCCAACATTATCAATGGACAGAGGAAACATTTGCCTGAAGCTCACTCTCTCTCTCTGTCTCTCTTTCTCTCTCTCAGCGCTCTCTCAGACATGCTTAGGGAATTAAAATGAAATGGACAAGAATTTCTGAAGAGCCTCCTAGTGCCTTTGCATCCACTATAGCAGTAGACTTGTAGCTGAGGGATTATTTTATTGACTTCAGGGTCCAATTGAAAAATGTGCATCATTGGTGTGGACCAGAATAGTCAATATCATCATTAATAAGGGGTGCACATAACACACCTTCTTTTCATATCTTCAAATAACATTCTAAAATAGAAACAACAAATGAAACATTAAATTGTATGGAAATGCAGTTTGACAAACTTCTTGATGTCACCTTTAATTTCTTTGGGGAAAGCATAAGTAGAGAAGGAGTAACTTTATGGCTTTAACTAACTGCACTCTTTCCTTTACAAAACTGAATGAGACACAAGGTCAGCATCGGGAGTTTGCTTTTTGTATTTATCTAAAGTCAGTTGACTTCTAGTTCTTTCCTCTGCTAGCCATATTTATCTCTAAGAAAAACATACCTAGAACAGTACCTGACACATAGAAAATGCTCAATAAATATTTATTAAATGAGTGAATGAATAAATTATCAAGTTAAGATGCAAACACTCCAAGCTCAGCATAGAAACTGATATCCAACAAAATTATATTCAGTTGTAATCTTGTGAATTATTCTATATCGAATACAGTAAACTCTTAAGGGCACTTGAAGAACTTAACAGCTAGCTGCGCTCTTTTATTTCCTTTTGTCATTCTCCTGTGTCAAGTTTTACTTTCTTCTCCTTTACAGCTAAGTTCTCATCTATCATTTCTCAAGCTGATGGTTAGCTGGATGGTCAGATGCCAAGATTTGTAATTTCTATTCTGTTATTTAAAGATATTACTGGGGATGGAGTTTATTTTACAGGTATATGAATTTGATGGTTAGGTGACAATTTTGTAAGTGAAATGAAAACTAGAACGGAAGTCCCAAATGGACGAGGGCATCTGCACACATAATTTTGATACAGTCTCCCCATTTTCTCTGACCGGAAAGGGGATGTTTGAGCAAAGAATGTAGAGCTGCTTGTACATGAGAACAACAGTCATCTGCAAATATTAGGAACATGAACCTAGGTGTCCAGATGACCCAGATAGTTCTGTGTTCATTCTTAAGTCAATAAAAACTGGCATTAAAGAAATTATGCTTGCTCCCATCAGAGTCAATAGCTTCTTGCTAAAGTTTTAATGTTTTCTCCTGAAGAATGACAGGAGAAAAAAGCATATTTGACTTAGATGTAAATATGTATCTGAAAAAGGGAGAAGATTCTTTTGACTCCTTGGATGCTGTTTCAAATCTGTCACTGATGAGAATTATAAGCCACTCATAGACAGGTGCATTCATCAAACCCCCCTATAAAATCCTCTTTTACCAAATGGATGTGGCCACCTCCTAGCTATCACCCAGAAGGGAGAAAGAGAGAGAGAGGAGGCTAACTAACATGTTGTGAAGTCTTCCTAGGTTTTAGACATTTAGCAAAGCATTGTATAAATATGTTGCATTTTCAACATAAATATGTTGCATATCTGGTCAAAAACTCTTGTATTATGCCCATTTTATGGATATTTTAATGTTAACTTCCCCAAGTAAGTTACTCAGATGGTAAATGATAGAACTTGGATTCATACTTCTGCCCTTTCTACTGTATCAACATTCCTATGTCTTATTCATAATTGTATCTCTTACAAGTGCCTTCTACAGTGATATACATACTAGTTTTCAAAAAGCATGTGATCCGTACTTAAAAGAACTGCCATGAGCAATTGTGAGCAGAGCCAAAGACAAAGGTTATGCAGTTCTGAATGTCACCTATGGAGATGCATTAACTGGACATATTTTAGATTTGGGAGACAAACATCTTTGGTTATTTGTTTCTTTTTCTAAGTCTTTGTTGTAAAAGAGCATAACTCATAAGTTATTTCTCGTAACTTATGTTTTCCTGAGAAGAAAACATAATATCTTGAACAAGCTTTTCTGTTCAAATATTATACAATATTTGGTCCTGACTAACTTGTTTAAGAAGGATAATGAATTTAGGTGCCAACTTTTTAAATGCTTATATGCTCACTCCTGTGAAAAGCAGAACAAGTATCACTGGTAACAGATTTCTTCCTTCCCCTTTTTCTTTCTTTTGACACAGTTGTTGCCCTATACCTTGTATTATTTATAAAGCATTTGTGTTAGATTACATAAGATTGATGAAAAGAGAGCAGGAGTGTAGTGAAAGTATATAAATATTTAAAATTCGTCAAACATGCAAATTAGACTTTAAGACATTTCTTCATCCATGTTAATTTTGAGGAATGAGAATGCTAATGATATAAAAATGTATGTTATATATACCTATAATTATATATTATATATACATATTTAAAATATCTTATTTGCTCAGTACTCAAATAAAAATGGAACTAAAAAATGTATTCGTTTTTAGTAGCAAAGCAGCAAATTAATTTAAAATGGAATTGTATTAAATAATTAATGAACAATTTAAAACAATTTGCCAGGGGAATTTGGAAATTTTTTTAACCTTTTGTGAATTATATACTTATTCTGCAGTCTTGAAAAAACATGGTTTTAAGCCATTATGGTTTCATGATGGTACACTTATCTAGTCAAATTCAATCTTAAAAAGCACTGTAGAAACCCTAGATAACAATTCAATGTAGCAGTGATTGATATATACTAGACTTTTCCTGGGAGCTTTCCTTTCAGTTGAGTCATAAACGTTTTAAAGATGTTGGCACTATCAACCTCCCAACTTAAAAAGAAAAAGAATAAAAAGAAACTATTGTACAGGCAATTAACAAATGCACAAGTCTGCACTAACAAGTCAGGATCACAATTCTATATTCATTCTGAAGTTAATAATAATTGTATTTGAAACTGTGATTATTGTGTTTAATATTTAAAACTATGCCTTTAAATTTTTGAAGGAGAATATGATTTCTATAAAGCACTGTCAATTGACTAGAATATCTGCTTAATTTGAACTAATGTTTAATAAATTTTTACATGCCATAATTGGTTACTCTAGCAGAAAATTGTATTACTGCTTCACAAATGGCCTCCTTAAAAGTTTCTTTATAAGGGAGCATTTAATACTTTTAAGAATACCAATCATTAAATTATAAAAATGGCTACTACTACAAGTGATATGCTTTCTGTCCTGGGAGGCTACATGAGGGTAAGGGATTTAGAGCAAGAAAAAGAAGGTACCAAGATTCTTGCAAATTCAAGAGAACTCTCGAGTTTTACATTAGTCATATCATTTAGATTTTTGCTACATTCAACAGTTTTACAAGGACTTCTACGAAGTGGTTGAATTCCCTCATTTAAATTCAATAGTCCTCTCTATCTTGATCAGTCTTCAGTTGGTTTTGCCAACGAATAACAAAATACTAAAGAAATGAGAGTTAAGGGTCATAAAAGCAGAAAAAAAAATCTTCAAACTCTCTAGCAAATTCTTGAGACATGTATCTGCCTAGGTAATATAAAGTGATGCTTAAATTCCTACAGATGATTTCCTTATTAAAGAATTTGTTTAGTGGGTCAGTATTTATGATAAATTCAGCATTTCTGTGTTTCCTGGCTCTGGGTATTTAAAAAAGCATGAACAGGTAATATGAATGTCAAAAGGAAGTAACTTCATCAACCGAAGAATCTGGCCTGCTTATCACTGGGCATCAAGGCATCTTTATTGAAGAAGGCACAAAACCCTGGAAGCATAAATCGCCACAACCATTTAAAACCTAAACATGGGAAAAATAAATCAACCTTAAAGGCCATGTGGCGGGGAGCTCTTTACTCACCACTGTGACGTTGAAAGCATACAGGAGATCAAAAGGCAGGGCAGCGATTAAATCAATGATGAACCAGGTTGTGACATAGTGGATGCAAATTGATCTTGCTTCAAAGATAACTTGGCCAGACTTGCTGACATAAGTTGTTCGGAAATTTAAAATAATATCTGCTTGGGAAAAAAAAGGTTGAGAAATAAAGGGAAGAGATAGAGAAGAATAAAGAAGATAGGAAAGACAATGAAAGAAAGAAGAAAGGAAGGGAGACAGGCAGGCAAACAAGCAGGAAGGAATGGAGGAAGAAAATCGTAGAAAATTAAATAAAATTAGGCAAATGGCAACCACTTAGCCTAGTTCAGATTGATAATATCCAAAATATTCTCCTCTACAGATCCGGTTCAACTAAACAGATACTGAAGAAGGGTGAAAGTAATATTTTCTGAGCACATAATGTTCCAGACATGAAGCCACATGTTAAGATTATTAAAATAAATAATCGTAGCAATAGCAACAATAGTCATCACTTACTAAGGGTTCACTATGTACCCAATATTGTTCTAAGAGCTTGGCATAGGATATTTCACTTAATCCTTAGTATATCTCCTGAAGTAGACAGTGTTACTCTGATTAAAGAGTCAGAAATCAAGTCCCAAGAAGACAAAGTAATTCATCCAAGATCATATTGCCAAGAGTGGCAGAGTCAAGTTTTAATACAGATACAAGCTGGGCATGGTGGCTCATGCCTGTAATCCCAGCACTTTGGGAGGACGAAGCAAGAGAACTGCCCGAGCTCAGAAGTTCAAGATGAGCCTGGGCAACAAAACGAGAACTCATCTCTATTAAAATTCAAAAAAATTAGCTGGGCATACTGGCACATGTCTGTAGTCCCAGTTACTCCAGAGACTGAGGTGGAAGAATCACTTGAGCCCAGGAAGTTGAGGCTTCAGTGAGCCATGACTGCACCATGCACTCCAGCCTGGGCAACAGAGTGAGACCCTGTTTCAAAAACAAAAAAACAAAAAACCCACTAAATATAATCTGAAGTCTATATTCCTTATTTTGTATAATATTACTTATTTCCAAAGTTTTACTGATCTCTATGTTGATATGGAATTCAGCCCTGCCCTGAAGGCACTCCTATTAACAAAGTACTGGTAGTTTCTTGTGTGAATTTTTGGGTTAAATTCTATTTTAATGAAAGATGTAATAGTTTTCAATCTTTCCCTGCATCATTATTTAGTTATATATTATGGAGCGTTTTACAATATATGAGGTCCTCCTGAGTGCTGATCAAATGACATCCCTATGAGCTTCCAACAGCCCTATGAGCTTGAAAGAAGACCCTGAGCAGGAGAAAGGAACACAACTTAGCTGACACTTTGATGTCAGCCTTTTGAATTCCTGATCGGAGGATCCAACTAAGCCATCCCTGGACTTTTGACATATAGCAACTGTGAGATAGTAAATGGATGTTGTTTTAAGTTGATAAGTTTGCTATGCAGCAATAAAAACTAATACAATACTTATTATGTCATTTGATTCTCAGTATAGCCTTGTGAAGTGAAAAACACAGGAGTTATGACAAGAAAGATTAGTATTATTGTAGATAACACACAGGTTCTTCGTATGAGCTCAGTACAGTTCTAAGTCCTTTATCATCATAATCTCATTGATGCCTTACAACAATGCTAAGAGGTAGTCATTTCTATTATCTCCTTTTACAGATGAGGAAATTGAGGCATAAAAGAGGTCAAGTGACTTGTCCTGGGTGATACATCTGATAAAAGTGAAGCACAGGATTACATCTTCCAGCAAGTTAGTGAAAGAGCAAGACCCAAATCCAAGTCTCCTGAATTCCAGTTCAGGACTTTGGGTTTTGGTACCTTCACAGAGACTAGTCTTATCCCAGGTCTGGAGGCAAGTTCTGGGTGACCCAAAAAGAAAACAATCATTGTTCTAGTCTATTGTGAATGATATAACTTTTAAAAACTGAATTATTAAAAGTGATATTTTTGTCAAAAAATAAAAATATCTAGGTAATTTCATTGTTAATATTGAGAATATGAAAGAATGAAGCTAATTAATAAAGCACTCACATAGGATAAGAACAATCCCAGGTGAATTCCACTGCACAGTTAAAACACTATCGTGGCAAAGATGGACCATGGAAGCAGGGCCACTGTGAGGGAGACAGGTCAATGTAATGACATCAGACTGTAAGAGTAGCATGTGAACGTTCATTCTTCCTCTTTATTTTTCTAGGCTCTTGTACTTCCGCATTAGCAATGCAATTTAGTACCTCAGACCACCCACTTTGAAATAAAGCAAAGATTTCAATTTCATGTTTTCTAAAAGGAAGCACAGGTGAAGCATTTAAATTCTCATGAGTAAGAAAACCCAGAGTTGTTTACTAAGCTCATAAGTGATGTTTGGTTTCCGCAATATAGGCTAAGGTAAGCCCGTAAGTTCTTTATAAAATTAAAGGGGATAAACTCCTTGAATAAGTGGCCATGGGATCTACCACAGTTTTCACGGAAAACCCATTACCATCATGCATATACATCCCAGAAGCACTCCCATGAATGGAAGAATGAATGAAGTGAATGACCTATGGTTGACTGATACAGCAACATTTTTAAAGCTATGTGGTTAGTTACGTGGTTGACTAAAGAACAAAATAGTGGTTCAGACTTCTGAAAAAAAAAAAAGAAACTATCATCAGAGTGAACAGGCAACCTACAGAATGGGAGAAAATTTTTGCAACCTACTCATCTGACAAAGGGCTAATATCCAGAATCTACAATGAACTCAAACAAATTTACAAGAAAAAAACAAACAACCCCATCAAAAAGTGGGCAGAGGACATGAACATACACTTCTCAAAAGAAGACATTTATACAGCCAAAAAACACATGAAGAAATGCTCATCATCACTGGCCATCAGAGAAATGCAAATCAAAACCACAGTGAGATACCATCTCACATCAGTTAGAATGGCCATCATTAAAAAATCAGGAAACAACAGGTGCTGGAGAGGATGTGGAGAAATAGGAACACTTTTACACTGTTGGTGGGACTGTAAACTAGTTCAACCATTGTGGAAGTCAGTGTGGCGATTCCTCAGGGATCTAGAACTAGAAATACCATTTGACCCAGCCATCCCATTACTGGGTATATACCCAAAGGACTATAAATCATGCTGCTATAAAGACACATGCACACGTATGTTTATTGCGGCACTATTCACAATAGCAAAGACTTGGAACCAACCCAAATGTCCAACAACGATAGACTGGATTAAGAAAATGTGGCACATATACACCATGGAATACTATGCAGCCATAAAAAATGATGAGTTCGTGTCCTTTGTAGGGACATGGATGAAACTGGAAAACATCATTCTCAGTAAACTATCGCAAGGACAAAAAACCAAACACCGCATGTTCTCACTCATAGGTGGGAATTGAACAATGAGAACTCATGGACACAGGAAGGGGAACATCACACTCCGGGGACTGTTGTGGGGTGGGGGGAGGGGGGAGGGACAGCATTAGGAGATACACTTAATGCTAAATGACGAGTTAATGGGTGCAGGAAATCAACATGGCACATGGATACATATGTAACAAACCTGCACATTGTGCACATGTACCCTAAAACCCTAAAGTATAAAAAAAAAACAAAAAAAAAAACCAGGTATTTTCTGGGATAAGTCATTAGAGAATATTTGTTTAAAGAGCTTTTTAAATAACAATTTATTATTCAATTGAGTTAATGGAATGAAAAGAAATATGCTAAATTTAGGTTTAAAAAGAAGTAATTATAAGACTTTTATACACAAAGAGATAATAGTAAAAGAATAAAAGACTTTAAAACATCTATACAAATCTATTTTTGAAATACTTAAAAATTTTTTGGTTTTTTTCAGGGGAAAAACCTAGATATATATTATTTTCTAAGATTTCTAGGTCTATGATACACTTATAAAGTGTATGGTACACTTGCAAAGACTGTGTATGTTTATCCAATCAATATTATTTTTTCAGTAACTGATTTCAAAGCGAACAACTACTTTCGTCGTACTTATAAGAACAGACAGTTCTGGTATATTTACGAAACTTTTTCACATTCATTGATTTGAATATTTCCCATGCCATCCTCTCAGGTGGACTACTATCACTTGCATTTTAACAATGACACAGGAGGTTTAAGTAAAGTGTTTGAAGTCATACAGATAGTAAGCAACAGAGACAGAGGATGTCTTTTGACATTCAATCCCATTTTCTTTCCATTATCTAAATGATTACTAAACTTCTAAATATATTTTAGAGGAAATAACAATAGGTCAGTGCAAGTAAATGCATTTCTGATTGCAGTCCTTCGATCAAATTCAGCATCAGCACTACCCAGGTAAAATAATATTAAATTAGGGTCACAGAATTAAATGTGGTGAGATGAACTGTCTTTGATTCTGGAAGTACAAGGGCTAAGCTTTTGTTCAGGGATAACAGAGAAGTCACTCTGTTTTCTATCCAGTGGTGAGGATGTGGTGGTGGTGTTCACGAACCAGGATAACTCAATGTTTATAAATATTTCCTTCCATTTAAGAGAACTGTAGAGATGGCAAGTACAAGTTCTTCTTTGAAAGTGAAGGAAGCACAGAATAAAAAGATTGTGATGAGGAAAAGAGCTTTCTAGATCTGGTGTCCCTCATGACAGAATCATAGAAGCAGAGTGGAGCTTCACAAACACCGAATGTAGCTGCTCCTCCCCCTGTAGCTGTCTCACTTCAAGATTTTTGTATTTTTGGCTAATTAAATCAGCAATTTATTTAAATATTACAATAAGAATATGATCTCCAGACAATCCATAACCCATCTGAAAAGCAGCAGTATAACTTTCATTTTTCAGAGTCTAGAAGCATAAGTATGCTTTTCAGCCTTACGTTGAAAAATACATAGAAGTGTATTCATTAATATCTAGTTTTATATGTAATTTTCTTGGTAATATCATTAATGAGCAATTTGCACAATTGTCCATAAGTACAAAACACACACCTATACACACAGTTTAAATTTCTAAGAAATTTCAAAATCCATAATAAATTAACTGAAAAGGATTTTTCACCTAGAAACCTTAATGTCTCCATATGCTTATATATGCATAAACAATCCTTTATGGCACATGTGCTTATATATGCATAAACAATCCTTTATGGCACATAATGAGTAAATAAGCAGGGTAATACAAATTACCATACATACTCTATGTGGTTTATAGAATTTCCAAAAAACTAATCATAATATACCCATCCAAAAGAAGCAGAATATAATTGAATTATCTAATGCTTCAGATGACAGTTAACTATTTTGCAGAGTAATCAGTTTGCCTTATTGTATTTGAGTTTTACATAGAATGATTAATAAAAGACAAATAATCAAGAGAAAATGTGTACATATTCTATTTCCATACTGTTAAGGCAGCCACAAGTGAGTATTTCAGTTATCTCCCACACTGTCTATTTATGTGGACTAAAAAGCAGAAAGGTTAAATCCATTTTTTCTAGTTTGATTTCCTCAAGAACTATGTAACTAGAAAGCACAAAAAAAGAGGTTAAATTTAATATGGCATAAATTAGTAGGTTTCTTTATTAGCATGCATGACAGATGGGAAATAATTTTAAAATCATATTGGCTTACTTGTTAAAAAGTAAATTAAAATACAATAGTGTGCATGAAAGCATATGCACCACATACAAATAATTAATGTCTTCATTTAGCCATTTCTTTAAAAATTAATCAATGTAGTACAGTGTGGGTGGAGAGATATTTAATTAAACCAGCTGCCGACTAATATTTAAAGATACTCTGTTTTTTTCATTGCTTATGAGGCACTCTTTCAAACACAATATGATATCACAGCAAATTTGAGCTAGAAGGTGTGAGACGAATGAATAGAGAGCTGATTAATGAAGAGAGGCTTGAGGAACTAACAATACTAAGAATAACTGCAATTGATTGCCAATATTAGTGGATGAGAGTTTCGTATCACTTGACCCTTGCTTATCTTGTCAGAATTGTCTCTCTTGCTTACCTGAAGTGAACGATTAATGGAATAGAAAGAGCAGTAGGCCCAGTGAGAAACAGCATTTAAGAACAACTGCATTCAGGAGAAAAAACGAAGCTGACAAAGGGCAATCAGGTAGATTGAGGCGTAGTTGATGCTGGTATTGGCTTTTGCTTTGTATCTGTAGGGTCAATTATTCATAATTGCATTAGTTGGCTATATCCGTCATTAGGTAGTTATTTTTTCATGTTTTAGAAAAATTTTCTTTTTTCTATTGATACATGACCAATGCACATCTTTTGGGGGTGCATATAGGTTAATATATTCATATAATTTATAAAGAACAAATCAATATGAGTATCCATCACTTTCTTACTTTTCTCAAGTTAGAGGAAATGCCTTCTTTCTCTTAACTTCCTTTCCTTTATTCTAGTTTTGTTCTCAGCAGCAGCACAGAATACATTGTCCTCTCCCAGCCCAAAGCTCTTTCTATAAATATCTGAGATCAGTCGTCAAGTTCATCTCTCAGTTCTCAGGTTGAATATCTTCATTTCTTTCAACCATCTCTTACTGATATGGTTTCCTCTTCATAGGCCCAATGATACTCTCTAGTTTGGTGGTTTTCACAGAAGCCTCATGGAAGAAAGGAAGGATTTGGGTTCTACCTCCACCCACCCAGCCTTTCCAATTTTCAGGCTGAGCTTTTATTCATTTTACATAGTAAGCCTCCTCATCAATTTTGATTTTGAAAAGGAATTTTCAAGTCTTTAATACAATAAAGAAAAGAAAAAGAAAACTGCTCTTGTAAGGTACTTGGAATTAAATTTCCCATCCCAGAAGCCGTCTGGCCAGTGTGGGAGACAGGAGCAAATATGCGCAATTCCCACCAGCATTGTTTTCAGAGTTCTCGTTACTCCACAGCCTTGCTAACACTTGATTTTATAAAATTTAAAAATTTTTTGCCTATTGGGTGGGATAATAATAATTCTAATGTGTTTAGAATTATTTTAATACTTCTAGTAATGCAGCCTTATTAAATTGTCATGGTTAAAAAACCCTTTTATTACTATATACCGAAGTGAACTTTTGCCAACTTAAAGCCCCAAATGTTATTGTTTTTCACACATATTGGTCCTAATAGACTGCTTGGGTTCTTATTGGAAGAGCTGAAGCATAGCTATACCTTTCATCTTTTCAATATACTTAAGTATCACAAAATACTGCTATTGAGGACTTGTGTTCTTTGCCTTGTGCAGAGCCCCTGGCACTCAGAGATGAACAAGGCATCCAAGAGAAGCATGCCTTTTTCTGGTAACCATAGGATTTCATAATTTTATTAATCTGCAATCATTCCAGCTGTAGATACATAAATACACACTATCTGTGATCTTGCTTGCAGGTCAGAGGAGACAGTGCACACTACCAGTGGATCTTTAATATTCCCCACTTATTGTCTACAACTAATTATTTGTGTTATATTGGTCTTGTGCATTGCTTTTATTATATAAGTTTACCATATCAAAAGACTTCCACATAACATGTCCATTGGCATGTGTACAGACTATCTATTTTGACTCCCTATATTCACTTTTTCAGGGATGTGTAACTCCAAATTAGATATTGAATTTGGAAACATTTAATAATTTTTAATAAAAATAATTTAATGATTAAACATAAACATACTGAAAAAACCTTAATCAGTCTTAATTATATAAAGTTTTGACACATTTATTCTGTTTATAGGTATAGTTATTAGGTGGTAAACTTTCCAAGTTTAAGTAAAATAGAAAATATAAGATCTAATCTATAATATTCAATCATGCAATTAAAAAATTAACAATGGGGGTTATTAATTTCATTTGAAGTAAATATTAATTATTCAAGTTACAAAGCTTGGAACTAATGAACACTTGGCTGGGTGCATTGGCTCACACCTGTAATCCCAGCTCTTTGAGAGGCCAAGGCGGGTGGATCACATGAGGTCAGGAGTTTGACACCAGCCTGACCAACATGGTGAAACCCTGTCTCTATTAAAAAATACATAAATCATCAGGGTGTAGTGGCAGGCGCCTGTAGTCCCAGCTACTTGAGAGGCTGAGGCAGAAGAATTGCTTGGAGGTGAAGGCTGCAGTGAGCCCTGGGATTGTGCCACTGCACTCCAGCCTGGGAGACAGAGTGAAACTCTCATCTCAAAAAAAAAAAAAAAAAAAAAAAAAAAAAAATTAATGAACACTGAGATGAGTAATAAAAAAAGTGTTAATATAATTGATGTTTGTCCCAAAATGAAATCCCACAGGTATGCTCAAAAGAGACAAAAATAAATTTAGGTTAAATAATATCTCTTATAGTTACATCGTTCTTTGCATTTTAATTATAACTATTATGTTCATTTTCACATTTGAGGAAAATAATATTCTTAGCATTTGTGGTAGATTTTTAGTGCTGTTTACAAAATATTATGGCTCCTTATCTCCTGGAAAGATTATATTTCCTTACCATCTGAAGAGATTAAGTGCATCCCTGTGATTTGCTTTGGCCAAAATTGTGAGAACAGGGGTAACCTGGAACACTTTTATGCAAAAGTTTTGAGGACTGGGGCATAATTTCTCACATTTTCTTCTCCTTGCCTTGATAATTAGGGAAGCATATGACAAGATGTGGATCTTCTGTCAGCCTAGGTGCCTGAGAGGTTCTGCCCTCTGTACAAAGGCTCTGCCCATTGTACACAGCATGAGTGAGACATAAAACTTTACACTATATCCCACTGAGACATTGAGATTGCTTGTTACTGTAGCCCACCCTAGCCCATCCTGACTGATAGGGGTTTTTGTAAAGCCATAAAGCAGTGGGGCTAACAGTGTAGAATCTCGAGTCCAACTCCCTAGGTTGTGGATCACTGGGTAGGTGTTGTCATTATTATTACTATTACTACTGCTGTTACTACTACTCTATATAGGCTTCAAAACTGACAAACAGGGTCAATGAATGACTTAATCTAAGACTGCATCACATATTAATAGTTTTATTTTCATTGTTACTTTACAGACCGAATATAGTGGTGTTAAAGTGACAACAAAATAATAATCATCATCAAAGTAATACAGCTAACATATTAAATTACTTTGTGACAGGAATTGTTTAAGTACTTTCTATGTATTAATTATTTTGGTCATCATGTAGTCACTTTAAAGTAGGTAATATGTCTATTTAATGATACATTAAACACTCAGACAATTAACTTGCTGAAGGTTACCCAACTAGGCAGTGGAAGAGCTAAAAGTTATACTTTAAGAGTCTGTCTGTATATGGCCACCAAAACATTATTTACTATAATTCTTACCCTCCTTCCAGCTCAGAAAGAGGTTCTTTTAGTAATATCTATGAATTGTTTTTTGAAACTTAGTTAATTTTTAGAATCATATAAAGATAATATTTAGCATTTAAACTATAGGTTTCCATGTACTAAATTGCTCAACATTTTTTTAAATGTTGTATTTCAAGAATAGCATATATACTGTAAAATTCATTAATCTTAAGGGGACAGTTTAAAGAGTTTCCCAAAGCTAACCATCTTTGTAGCCAAGAATGAATAGAGATATAACTGGAACCAGAACTCCAGAAGCCTCCTTTATGATCCTGTCTAGCCATTAACTTTCAAAATATAGCCATTTTCCTGATTCTCATTGATTAATTTCATTTAAATCAGTATGGTATGTATGTCCATTGATTCTATTAATCCAATTGCTGGGTGAGCAAGTATGTATATATTCTAGTTTAATAGACACTGGCAAAGAGTTTAATAGAGACACTATACTAATTCACATTCTTATATGCAGTGTATGAAATTTCATGTTGCTCTGTATATTCCTCCAATCCTTGGTAATTTCTGATTTTTTTCTCTTTTTTTTCCCTTTTAGCAATTCTTGTGGTAGTGAAGTTATTTTCATTTTCCTTATGATTAACAACATTCAGCACAAACTACTTGCACATTTATATACTCTTTTTTTGTATCAATTCAGAACTTTGTCTAAGGAAAATCTCCCCCACCCTCCAGCATTTTTTCTCATTTGCAGGAATTGTGCTATATTTTCATATAAATTGTGTCACATTCAGGTAATTTATGCCTACCCCAAGGTCATTAAGATATTCCACTGTGATGTCTTCTAAAAGCTTTATTTTTTAACTTTTATAATTTGTCTACAATCCAACTACAATTGATTTTGTATATGGTGTGATGCAAGAGTCAAGATTTACATTTTCCAGATGGATATCCAATTGATCCAGCACTATTTTTGAAGACATGATTTCCCCAAAACATTGCAGTGGCACCTTTGACATAAATCAGGTGTTCATGATCATATATGTGCAGATTCATTTATGATCTCTGTATTTTGTTCCAATGGCTTATTTGTCAGATACTAGTTTTTCCACATTTTCAGCACAGTCAGAAATAGAAGTGTTCACAAACTATTTTTAAGGACCCTTAAGAACATTTAAAACATAACTAATATATTTGACTCTAAAAGTAAAATTTAAATATGATTTAGTTATAAATACGAGGTGTTCTATTGAAAGTGAAATAGAAGAAAATGTTCTATATTTGAAATAACAGAACTGTGCTCAATTAAGAGAAAAATAGATTCTCCCTTAAGCACATTATGATTTCATAGTTATTTTTATGAACGCCATCAGTAGAAATTGCTCTATTTTTGTGTTTTGCTAGAATTTTATTTCTACTTGTGGTTACAATAATTCAGTCTATTTTTAGTAATTGTGAACAGTAAAATCATAAAAAGATCAATAGTATCAAGCCACACCCATGTGATTTCGGTAACGTATGAGCTCAAGCAATAATGCCAGACTTGCCACTGAGTGCTCTTCACTCTAGCTATGTTATAATCCAGGTCACTGAAACCAAAAGGCAAGTTGGGAAGCAAAATAGGGTTTATGTTTTATTAATTCTCCCCCAGAGTTACTTAAGTAGAGGGTATAGCCTAATGACCAGTCAAGTCACTATCACTAGGTATTTAAGAGCCAAGAATTTCATTGTGGTAGCTTGATCACCAAAGCCAAGAAGAGAAACAACAAGATAAACAGAATTCAAAATCCAAATAGCCACAGGAACTCAATAAGAAATAACAAGAATTGAGTGGGCCAGGAGGAATTACAGAGCCTGTTAGTGCCGAAGTACACCTGGCCTATAGTCAGAATTAGGGTTGAAAACATGCCTCAGGAGGTAAGATTCATGGGTTGGAAATATACACCATCAAAAGAGTCGCCAATTAGAGCCAGAATCTCCAAAAATGTGAAGTTGCCAGTCATTTTTATTTGTTCATATTTCATGTTTAAAGTTTTGTTTTTAGGTTCTTACATAGTTTATCCTCTTATTCTATATAATTTCAGGAGGGAAGGAAAGACACTGTTCCTGTATCTGTTTATATAAATAAATTATAGTATCTAGAGTTTCTCAGTGATAATCCAGAGGTAGCAAAACATAACTCTCAAAACTTACCAATGCTGTGTGTTTCTGTACTTATTCTTCACAGGGTATAGGTTGTTGATATAAGGATTAATAAGCAAAACTTTACATAAGCACAGCTATTTGTTAGAAATGATCTACTCATATACTCAGGAAAGGTCTTATCCTCAAAATAACCTTTTATTACACTGAGATAGTTTTACTTTTTTTTTTTTTCTCCTAGCAATATGGATAAAACCAAATTGTCTTCATTGGGGTTAGAGTCAAAAGTGCTACAATATTTAGTTTACTCAGGACTGAACACTGCCACAAGCTATAAGCCTAAGCTTTTATTCCAAGGAATTGTTTTCTGAGGCATAGCTCCAAAAATTGAGTAATGCAAATGTGATATTTGGCTGTCGCTAGCATGTTGCTTGACTTGGGGTGGTTTTGATAAATTATGTTACCAAGATAATGTTATTTTCTTTTTTTCTTTTTTTTTGAGACAGAGTGTTGCTCTGTCACCAGGCTGGAGTGCAGTGGCACAATCTCGGCTCACTGCAACCTCCACCTCCCAGGTTCAAGCAGTTCTCTTGCCTCAGCCTCCGAAGTAGCTGGGACTATACGTGCATGCCACCATGCCTGACTAATTTTTTGTATTTTAGTAGAGAGGGGGTTTCACCATGTTGGCCAGGATGGTCTCGATCTCCCGGCCTTGTGATCTGCCCACTGTGGCCTCCCAAAGTGCTGGGATTACAGGCGTGAGCCACCGGGCCCTGCCTTCTTATTTAGCATTTGAACACTTGTCATTACTAATGCTAT
This sequence comes from Hylobates moloch, assembly GCF_009828535.3. Lineage (NCBI taxonomy): Eukaryota > Metazoa > Chordata > Mammalia > Primates > Hylobatidae > Hylobates > Hylobates moloch. The sequence goes on along the minus strand of NW_026652297.1, from coordinate 24,463,583 downwards.
GCTAAATACTTATTTAAATACAAGCAAGAATATCTCCCTTGCCATTCAAGAGATTCAAACATAACTTCCTCTTAATTTGTTTAAGGATTGCTACTGGTCATGTACTTTGTATATTTAAATTGTAATGAGGCTTTTCATGTGTATTGTCAATTCAGATTTTCAATCTGCTATGAAATAACTTCTCCGTGATTAGTAAATATTAATTTGGATTATTTTAATAAAGTTGCCCAAGATAGTACCTGATCTGATCTCCAAAGCTGCTTACTATTTTTCTTCTTACTTTTATGTGGTACCTTTAATGAACATGTAAATTACTTGCCCTTGTGTACCTATAGACCTCACTACTTGGGAAGAACCGTCTTGGTGTCTGTGATGCATGAGACTTGAAATACGTTTAAAACATGCAACAGCTAAACTCTAGGGAGTGTGAAGAAATAGCGTATATTTATTTGTTTTGCAAGGAGAATTTTTTATGTTGATATTAGGTTCTGAAGTTTGTGAGTAAAGGATAATTCATATAGAGTCAAAATTGTGCTCCAAAGAACTTGTCACCATAAAGTATATCATCATATCATTTCTCATTAAATCCAATATATCACCTTTTTCTTCAGTGTTAAAATAGATTGTGGTATCTTCAGTTAAATAATAGATGAAGTGGTTGACTTATATCCAGTGGTCATGTTGTTATGTTCCTTAAAATACTAAAATCACATTCAAATCATAACATTCCCACTCTATGAGAGAAACAAAGAAACTAAGAACAATACAGAGCATGGCAGAGCGTGGTCACCTATCTCACATTTTACCTCATATTTTCTTTGAGTCAAAATGATGGGAAAAATTGCTTCTAATACTTAAAACAGTCCTTTGCTTTCCTTGTCGACCTTTCCTTGTATCTAAAAGTCCTGTAATGCAACTCTATTGTACAATGAAAAACACAGTGGCAAAAAATAACTGACCATCAAAATTCACTTCTGCTTTCTCCAGAGCAATAGGATTGTAGCTGGAATGACATTTCCCAGCCATCTTTGCAACTAATTATGGTCACATGACTGAGCTCTTGTAATGAAAGTGATATGTGCAAATTCTATGGTTTGCCCATAAAATTGTGCACATTTGCTTTTCCACACGCTTTTGCTGGCTGGGATGAAGAAAAATAGAGTGACATTACAAGCCACCCATTAAAGATGGTAGAACCACTGTCTGTCTCAATCCCTAAATGATTATCTAAGAGAACCACCCCCAACATGCACAACTCCCCTCAACACATATACTTCTCCCTACTAGCCTTCAATACACTACCCAGAACATTAGGTAAGAAATACAATAAAGAGAAATAAATTTTCATATCCCATAATGCACTGAATTATTGTTGAGCACTTCTTCAAACAGCTTATTAACACTAACAAACAAAGCAAAAACCACTGCTCTATTCCTTCCACTAACTTAGCATTTTAATGGTTCTCAGCCTTTTGAGAATAGTCTTTTGATGGTTGGTCCTGAAAATCCAATCAAAATGTGACCTTTTATCATTATGAACAAGGAATTCACACAGTTCTCCACCATCTACCATGGATGGCAGCACTCATAAATAAGTTTTTCTTTTTCAATGCCCAGTCAAATGTTGATCAGCATCATCTCAATATATACCACTCTTGCAGCTCCTCCTGGGCATTGAAGCTCTTAGTGTTGTTTGCTAAAACCAAGGCATTAATATGATCCATTGAGGTCACCTCTGTATACCTGCCAGATTTAGCTAATAAAATATAGGACAGCTGTGGAACTTTGAACTTCAGGAAAAACCAGATCATTCTTTAGCATAAATATATTGGATAAAAATAAATTGTCCCTACGTCTGATTTAAATGGCTATAACCACCCTTGGACTCTTAATCATCTCAGAATATATCCAATTACCTGAAATTGACCATGTGTTCTCACTTCTCCAACAAATGTGCACAAATCCACTCAATGCCCTGATCAGGAACCTTAAAAAAGTGTGTTTATCACTAGATGGATCCTGATGTGGATCCTGTACAGCAGAAATGTGTTTCAGCAACCAACAGAAAATAGCATCTTTTCATTTGTCTCCTTGCCACTAATATCTTTTATTTTAGTTCTTTGAAAACAATATTTTTGTTGGCTGCTACAGCTGTTAACCTCCCTGCTATTTCTTCCAGGGTTCATCATTGCCTAGCATAGCAGATGTATACAACTTAACATTCTAGATTCCCATTGTATTCTAGACATTTGTTTCTACTGACAACTTATACACAATAAAAGACATTCTGTCTACCTTCTTCCATGTATGTTTATGGTTGTGCCACCTCATTCTCTGCTTACCTGTGCACAGCATTGCTGTGTACCCATCGAATGACCTTTTTATGTCTTCACATATTTTTTTAAGTCAGTAATTTTGGACATCTCCTCTTTGTTCACTATTGGTCTCCCAAAAAGGGGAATGAGAGTTGCTTCTTGTTTAGTATCCCAAACTTTTGTTCCACTCCAGTGAGTGTGAGTCTCTTCACACTTCCCATTGCGCTTTTTGGATTATCCAATGTAAATAAAAATGTTCAAAGTTTCCTCCAAAGAAATAGCACCAAAATTACTGATTTCCATGGAAACCACAATAATAATCAAGCTGTGGGCAATACATTAGCAAATTTAAAATATGTATACAGTCTTTGTATTTTATTCTTTAAAATTATCTTAGCTTATTAATAATATTATATGATAAAATGTCATGCGATGAATATTGGCTTTAAAAATATAAAACGTTTACAAAATAAAATGTGTCCTAATCCAGCTCTCTCACTCAGTAGCAGTATGTCCTATGGAAAGTTAATTACCTTTCCTAAGTTCCAATTTTCACTTAATTAAAACGAAACTAATAATGGTTGCCCTTCAACTATTTATTCAACTAGTATTTATGAAGCACCTAATAAGTACATGTTTAGCTGAATTCTGGGAGTACAAACACTGTTTCTGTATTAAAAGAAATTGTAGTTTAGTAGAGGATACAGGCAAGCAAATAGATAATTATAAAGTCATGAGATGAATTTTATGGGAATGCCGAGAAAAAAATAGCTAACACAGACTTGGGAGGTGAAGCTTGAGGCAGGCAGGCGAGAGATACCAAGCGAACTATATCCTAAAGGATTAATAACAGTTATCAAGGCAAAGAGGAAGAAGGTGGAGGCAGCAAGTCTGCATTTATTTAAAATTAAAGAGTAGCAAGTGATGGAAAGGATTCAAGCAGAGACATGACATGATCAGGCATACACTTTATTAAAACAGCAACAAAAACCTATTTATAGCATAGTAAATAAATCCCAAGACTAGGTAGAGAAGGAAGTTAGTCAGGGATTGCAGTAGTCTAGACAGAGCTGATGGTGACTAAAACTAAAGAAGCAGCGTCAAGAATAATAGGGGAGAGTGCAGAAATAGGTGGTTAGGAGGTGGACCATACAGGGTTTCCAGTTTGATTTTATCAAGGGATGAATGAAGAGACAGAAATCTGTAAAGGGCCCTAAACTTATGACTTACTAGATCATTCACAAATATGGGAAAATCCAGAAAGGAAACAGTTTGTGGTTTAGTGGGAAAAAATGATGAGTTCAATTTCCAACCTGTGGTATTTTGAGTAGCTATGTTTCATTGGAATGATATCCTATAGATAGTTGAATTCACTTGCATAAATTTAGTGAATGAATCAGACTCAAGATATTGTTTTGGGGGCCACCAACATTGAAATGCTAGGTGGCGAAACAACCTCCCATGATGAGTGTGTGATACAGCGGAGAGAAAGGAGAGAATCAAGGTTAATACTCAGGGGAGGAGTATCATTTAGGATACAGGAAAAGGGACAGGAGGTCATGAAAGAGACTGAGTAGAAACATCCAGCAAGGAGAAGGAAAATCAAGAGAACACAGTATACAGTGGAAGCCAAGGAAGAGAGGAGGGGTCACTAGTATCAAATATGGAAAGAGGTCTAGTCAGATAAAGACTAACAAGCACTCTTTGACAAACAAGAGGCTACAGGCTACAAGTGACTGAACACTCTTCTGTACCCTTGTTACAACCATTAAAGGAAATAATAAATATAAAAATACTGTTACCTCCACTGTTCAAAACATGTTTATACCTAATTTCCAAACATATTTCCTTTAAAAAAAGTGATTTAAACTCTCTGAGTTTCAGTTTCTGTATCCATAAACTAAGACGAATATTATCACGCAATTTGGCTCCTAATTATACTATAGTAGGAAAGGTCAGCCTTACAAATATTGAGAGATGGAAAAACCAGAAGGGAGTCTTTTCCGAGTTTTTATATGTTTCAAATGAGAAAATACAAGTAACTAAACTTTAAATACTTTGAATTTTTGTGGCTACAAAGTAAAATAAATTTTTAAAATTAGACAGCATCTCACATTTTTCTTGATGAGACCATCTGTTTTATCTAGGCCAATATATGATCAGCCCAAGGGAATCAGCGTCTTATTTACTATTGCAGTCAATTCCAAGACACAATAACTTTCAAACACACAGCATAAATTTACTGACCAGCTATTATATTGCAGATAGTAGATATCTAGCATGTTTATGGTCAGTCATGCTTCTAAGTATATAATCTTTATTCAATGGCCTTATTTGAGGACGGTCTCTTGAAACATTCCACTCCAGCCATGAATTTCCTTTAGTCTGTAGTAAGGCTAGTCTTAGGTGTAATTATGAATGGGTAAAAAATCACAAATACAGCTTCTTTCTTGTTGCCACCTTAGTAAGCTCCTCCCCATTCCAGGTGCTCAGCACTCATGGTCTCTCATCACACTTTCTTATCCATTTCTCTTCTCTGATCATACCTTCAAATTCAGTGACTAGTATGGACCAGCCCTACATCAATTTCAAAATACACCACAGATATCTTTCCTACACTTATGGAATTATATTACACAACTTGAACAAAGTTTCCACTCTTCTTATACTATTCACTAAGAGTTTTCCACGCTTAGACAAATTTTCCTAATCATTGTATAGGCTTCTTGAATACAGGGAGATTGTCTTCAACTTCTTCAATATGCTTTTCATAACCCAAAGCATGGCATCAGATTTATATCAAGCCTGCTATAATTAAATTATTTAGCAATGATTAGATAATTTTTATTAGTTATTTGATAAGAAAGATTTTTAATTGCCTGGTGGCCAGTATGTGTAGCAGAGTTGAGACTGCAGCATCTGCTTGGTCCTCTGTGTGGTCGTAAGTCTCCCTTTTAGGGTTGTCATCCAGGAAAGGATGATATCCTAATACCTAGCATTTAGATTTGCTGGGCTAATCCCATGCTCTCTCTTGTAAGCCAACACTAAGGGGGTCCGTGACAAGATCTTGATGTGTTTGCAAGGGTCTGGGCCCAGCACCAAAACCTGTAGGATTTCCCAAGTTACCTGCTCTTTGTTGAATGATACGTGACTTGTTAAGAATTAGCAACTCTAAAGTAGACTGTGCTGTTTAAAAATTAAAAAACAAAAAACAAAATTAGTTACCTGTGAGGCCACATGAAACAAACAAACATGCTAGCCTACCTTTGGAAATAAGGCTGTTGTTCAACTCAACGAGCTACATGTCATATTTTGTTTATCTGAACTATGCTGGTCAGGAGACATATGTTTAGTGCTACATATTCATTATATGATGGAATATTATGCAAATATTAAATATGCTATTAAATACTATATTTGTTGGTGGAATTTGAAAAATAAATGTATTGCCTGGTCCATGTTCTCTGAGAGCTCAAAGTTTATTTCTGATATATATATTATATATATATATGGAGTGGGGGTACACAATTATAATATGAGGTTAAAGAATGGAAGAAGGAAATAAGTTAAATAGTGCATGATGGAAACCTAACCCAGACTCATGGTAATCGGGTTAATAAGGGATAAAGAAAGCTTTACAGAAGAGTTCACAGATGATACTTCAAGGATAAGAAAAATTTAATTGTGTAAAGAGGAACTAAGGAGATATCTTGCCATTTTTATTTTCTGGGAGTAGAAAGTGCAAAGATCATGAAACGAGGTGAAAAGAATGACACAGTTGAGGAAGTGCAAATGGTCAGTATGGCTGGAGCCACAAGAAGGAGGAGCAAGTGGTGATAGATAAAAGGATAGAAATAAGGAGTCAAGACCCTGAAGGGTCTTCTATGCTTCTAAGTAATTGCCACATCAGCTCTCTTGGGTGACATCATATTGGTCCTCAACAAATATTTAATACATTGACTACATAAAGACTTACATCCACACACAGGTAGCCAGAATGTTTTCTGTCATCTAAAAATATTTAAATAACTTTTCACTATATTCAATATATATTTGTTTTTATTATTACTTATGTATTTACTGATCTTAAAACTATTGGAGTGACCAGAAGAGGAGGTTATTCCAATAGCAAATGCTAACACCATGGACTGAGATGGAAAATACAAACCACGTGAATAATGCCTTTTCTATTTTGAGAGTAGAATTTTATTTTTTTTAAAACTTTAAGAAAACATACTTGAAAAATGGAAAGAAGAGAGAATGACATACCAGAACTCATGTTTGGTATGAGGGAAAAAAACCCTTTCATTACATTAAGTTTCTAAATCAAGAACTCATAATTTTCTCCTGGGTTTCTAAATTTAGTAACATTCCATTCTTAATATCCCTGCCTTGCTCAAAACAGGCACCACTATTTCATATTTTATGAGCACATGCTCTTCTCTTAGTCTATTTACAGTAATATATGTCATAAGGCAGAATCATTCTCAGACACATGCTAAGACAATTTTCCTTCATATTTGCCATCTCTCAAATATTTCAAATTTAAACATTCAGGTACACTTTGAAATAAGTTTTGAATCCATCAGACAGATACAACTTCATTTTCCTTGTGGCATTAAACCTAAGGAAAAAATAGGAATAAGTAACAATAATGCAATATGAATATTATAGTATCTGAATTACTCCATCAAATTAAGTGACTTTAAGTAGTATAAAAAATTCAGAAAGCAGCATGCAACCTATATTTCACAGTAGCTGTCACTATGAAAATATTAGCATGGACAAATGGCATTTCAACTAGAGCTTTACCGACCAAAAATGCTCGAAGGATAACGTAATTTTTTTAAAAAAAGATGTGTTATAAGCTGTATATATTAACATTCTTTGGCCTAATAATTCCACTCCTTCTTAAAAGAACTCCAAATGTGGGAGTAAAGCATCTTGCTGTCCCCTTTGCTTGGAATGTTCTTCATCAAGAGATACAGTTGACTGCTTCTTCATTTCTCGTCTGTCTTTATTTAAATGTCATGTTCTCAATTATACTTTCCGCGACCACTGATTTAAAATTGCAGCCCATTCCTTCCCCCTTCTTTGCTTTATTTTTCTACGTGCAACTTGTCACTATCAAGCATGCCACATATTTAAATTAATTGTTTGTTTACTGTTTGTCTCCTATCAGGATGTAAATCATATGAAGGCAAGAACCTGTGTCTGTTTGCTTCACTGGCCTATCTCCAGCATCTAGAACAGTACATGGCAAATGATAGGCACTCAGTACATATTTGCTTAGTAAATAAATATATTTTTCATAGAGATGTTCATTACAATTTTTATATTTAAGTGGCAAAAAATTAAAATCATCTTAAATGTGTAACAATTAAGATGTGGTTATATAAACTAAATAATCCATTATATGATGGAATATTATGCAAATATTAAATATGTTTATAAATATTTATAAAACACAGAGAAATAATTATATTAAAATGTTATGAGAAAAAATATTCCCCAAGTTTGCATAGAATACCAGCACAACTACATTAAAACAAGTAGAAAAAACAACACACAGAAAAGATTTAAAATGGAAGCAGACATTGTTTTAGAATAGCTGTAACTGACAGACATTTGTTTTTCTCCACTGCTTCTATTTTAAAGTTTAGATAATTAGCACAGTATATGCACAGAGGAAAATTAAATCACAAGAAAATACCTTAAAATGTAATTTGTAGGTTTATCAAGAACATTGTCCTTGAGTATGATTTTGCTTATAGTAAAGAATAGTGGGATTATTTCCAAAAATCCATGTCTGTCTAACAGAAAGTGATGGTGAATAAAGTAATTCTTATAATTAAACATAAGCCTATTACATCTTACCTAAGGAAACATCAATTTCTAGGTTTGAAACAATCAAATGAAAAATAGTCTGCTCTGCAGTTTCATATGGTTAAGGAAAATGTAGTGGTTATACACCCTGGGTATCCGTTCAATAGTTAATTTATGATAGCGTTTCATCTTCCCATAGTGAATTCTGAAAAGCCTAATGAAGCAATACTTGAACTGATAGTTGATTTGCAAAACAAATGCAATTTTAATCTTTGCTTAAGTGCTTAAGTAGGTACTTTAAAGTCACCTAATTTGAGAGCTCTTAATAAGAATGATGAAAACAGTACCTTACTTTTCAATGCACGGTCTTTTCCCACCAAGGTATTCTGACATGTAAAATCCCTACATTTTTGAGATAAGACACTTACTACCTTACACCTCACTGGGAATCTGAAGTGGTAGTGTAGTTTTCTGTTTTTTTGTATAATTATTGCTATATACTCAGGCTTAGATTTATTCACCAAAAAATAGCTGGCCAGTAACCAAGTGGGCAGTAGTTCATTTCTAGTCAAAGATCAATGCTCAATATAATACATTCCATTTATTAAACGTTCCAAATATATTATCTTGGCATACAGACACTGTAAATATTCTCATAGCTGCATTATAAATAGCTTTGTGGGACAAAGGTCAAATCCGAGCCATGAATGCCGTATTGAGGTATTGTTAGTGAGAGACCCTATTACTCAATCCTAGATTAGTGTGAATGGCTAAACAGAATAACTGGAAGGAGTCTCCTCAACATGCTTAAGGCTTTGTGTTGTGGAGGTGTGGGCATGAAGACGTAGGGGTATATGGGTATACGGACCTCCATTGCCACCTTTTATCTAAAAGGTGTACTAGGAATAGGTGGGAGAATGTGAGTATGTTAGTAGTAGGGGAGGAGGAAAAATGAGATTTAAAGGGGAAGAGAGGAAGGGAGAGAGGGAGCCAAACACTAAGAGATGAATGGATGTTAACTAATCAAAGCTTAACTATGTAGTCAGGGTATACCAGAATGTCCAAGCAATTCAGGGGTAAAATTTATTTAATTTTCTCCTCATCATAAAACTTCAACTTCATTTATTATTAGATGTCTTTGCCTTCAGTATCCAAGTCAGTATCTTTAATTTTAGCCATTTTACCTAAGGAGGAAATGACATCTTTGCAGTTTTCAGGAAAGTGACTGTACTATAAATTGGGATTTGCTTATACAATGAAATAACATTAAAATGTCCATACTCTTTCAAGGCCCACTGATGTTTGTGTATTTACCCTGATAGAAAAAGACATCCAAGAATCCTAGAATTAAAGTGCCTTTTTGGGGGCTACTAGTGTAACAAGCATTGATATGAGTAGAGTTCAATGGTACAAGAGCACTACCCCTTAGTTCCATTTAACATGAAACTGAGATTATACAGGTTATACACAAATAAAGTGGGGATTTGGAGAAAAGTTTTTTGAAGCAAATATGTATTTGTAAATGCTACTAAATATTGAACTCAGATCCAGCAAAATTATGAAGCTGTTGTTAAGAGACCTCTTGAATAATCAAGTTGGTGATTAAGCCTTTAGCTAATGACTTGCTTCTAGACTGTGTTACTGGAAGTCCCACTTGTGCCTTTCAGGCCTCTTCAGAGCTGTTCAGGAAAAAAGGAGGAGGAGCTGAAATGCTGATCAGCTCTTCTCCTTGTTCTTAGAAGTGCTGACAGAAGATTGGAAGGGAGAAGATAACTGGAATGATTACTTCTAATGTTGTTTGACATCATTCAATGCATGTCAGTCCCTAGAGTACTGCAGATAAAGGATGCCTGACTTAGGTAGATATAAGATGATGGTCTTTAAGAGACCTTCTCTTGGCTTTTCAGAAAGATGCTGAGCCAAGTCTGCATAAGTACCTGAAAAAGCCTCCGCTCCTTTAAGTAGTAAATGAATCCTCAGACACTTGTGTTCCTGAAAGCTTTGAGTTGTGCAATGTTCTGGTGTATCTTAGTCCCAAGATTAGCTGGATTATTAAGTATGTTTCAAAGGATGCTAATTTTCTAAAATCAGTAGATATTAAAACAAACCAAGGAGGCTGGGTGCAGTGGCTCATGCCTGTAATCCTGGCACTTTGGGAGGCTAAGGGGGGAGGATCACTTGAGCTCAGGAAACTAGCCTAGGCAACATGCGGAAACCCTATCTACAAGAAAACAACAAAATTAGCCAGGCGTGGTGGCACATGCCTGTAATCCCAGCTACTTGGGAGGCTGAGGTAGGAGGATCACCCTGGGAGATGGAGGCTGCAGTGAGCTGTGATTGCACCACTGCACTCCGGCCTGGGTGACAGAGTGAGACCTTGTCTCAAACAAACAAACAACAAACAAAAACAAAAACAAATACTGAGGAAATACAGGCTTGATGACCTTGAACATGCCACCTCAAGATATGCTGCTTTGTTATATTGATTATTTATAGCTGAAGGCATTTGAGAAACAGCAGGTGCAGGAAAGTTTCCCTGACCTTCTGCTAAATGCAAATCATAAAATTTCCCATGAGACAGGTGCTTTCCCCATATCAGAAAGAAAAGAACATTCTTATCACTAGAGACTGGGAGTTGAAGCTGAGATGAATCTGGACAAACCAATCTACTAAAACAACTCATCTTCCATTAATTTCCCCCATATATTTCCTAGTCACTGCCCCACAATTTACTTCCCCTGTCTTGTCACATCCTCACAATGTTTAACACATTTTTATAAAAGCTATTTAAGCTTTGGGGCCTAACAGCTTATTTGGATTTTTATTTTCTTTATGAAGACTGCTGTGTGTATGGAAAAATATTTAACAAAATTTGTATGCTTTTTTTCCCTGTTAGTCTGTCTTACATTAGTTTAATTCTCAGCCACAGAATCTAAGAAGATAGAAGGAAGATTTTCCTCCCCTACATTATTGACAATAATCATCATTATTGATTGAACAGTGAGTGAGCTTATTTCTTAATATAATTACTTCACCAAATTCTCACAATAATGCTACTTCTTTGCCCATTTACAAAGGAAACATTCAGGGTTTTAGCTCTAGCTTCGTCAGTAATTAACCAGATCTTGTATAAACTTCTTACTTTCCCTCCCTTTCTCCTTATGTATACAAATATATACCTGCCCTAATTATGCCACAAACGTTATACTAAAAATTAAATGATATTCAGAAATAAAAATTTTGAGATAGAAAAATTTGGGTATTTGTAAGTTAATAGAAGTATTGGTCAATAAAGCATTTTAAGCAAAAGGAGAAAAATAATTACAAACAGTGAAAATGTGTATATATGCTTATACGAAATGCTGCACCAATGGGAATTCTGCTCATTTGTTTAATTTTTACTCCATTTGCAAATATGTAAATTGGTATTACAAGCACAAATGCTATACCAAATAATAGTAATGCTGATTGGTGAATTAAAGTCAAACCCACGTGTTTCTAAAGTATCTCCCATGGTTGGTATTGCTCCTCTGAGAATCAGCAAACTAGAACTACTCAAGTGGATGTAGGAAATAACCTTAAAATACAGCATTGAATAGAAATGCCAAGTATGTATGGAATATTTTGAGTTATAATGATTGGGAACATTACTGGTGTGTAGTGGGCAAGGACGTGAGATGTTCTGGCCTGGACAGGATGATCTACCCAATGTGATAGCCCTTTACTCCACATGACTTTCAACTGTGTGGGCAGAAAAATGTGGGATCTCCTTTATTTTAAATAATGAAGAAATACATGAGAGAAAAAAAATCCATGATTCTATTGAAAAATCATTAGGAAAATTTAATTTCATGACTTCTTTTCCTTGTTGTTTTTCCCCACTCAATTGTTTCTCCTGTTATTATTTATTTTGATTTCATCACTATCCACTCCAGGTCTGAGCACAGGAATTGTTAGAATACTACATATAGGGATAAGGGCCAACAAATTTGCCAGAAGACTCAGTTTCCTCATTTTTTCTATTTTCATAGACTGAAATTTGTCTTAGCATGCTATCCTTACCTGAGTTAGCTATTTCTCAATTTCTGTTGTCATATATTAATGTCTGCTTAAATGAATACTCATCGTAATACTAGTTCTTATTCTATGTCCACTTGTACCTCCACTCTTTTAATTTGCCTGTACTTCCTCGATGGAATTATTGTAAATTCAAGTTTGTTCATTATAACTAACTGCAAGTATTATCTCACTATGCATTTTAGTATCCTAACGCTACAGCCCGTATGAACTGAAATACACAACAAATTATTATAAATGATTTCTTTTGTGTTGTCTCTGACATTACAGTATCAGAGATATATAAAATTGTATCAATTTTATTTTTAAGGTGAATAGGTAGAGAATAAGAAGGCATTATAAAATATTTGTTATGGAAAAGGCAATGTTGGGTTAGAAAACATTGTCCCAGACCAGGGGTTGGCAAACTTTTTGTTTAAAGGACTGATTGTGAAGATTTTAGGCTCTGTTGGCCACACAGTCTCTGTTGCAACTACTCAGCTCTGCTGATATAGTGGGAATGCAACAATAAAACATATACAAAAGAATATAAGTAATTGTGTTAACAATAACTTTTATCTATAAAAACAGGCAGAAGTATTTGGCCTCTGATACTTGGTTTGCCAATCCCTGCTCTATATTCTTTTTTCTCTACTGTGTAGTTTTTCATTACATACATCCACCCACCCACCACACTTGATTTATACTCTATTCCTGGTGAATATAGACTTTGTTTCCATTATTTTGCTTCTGCAAACAATAACCCAGCAAACCTTTTGCACATGTCTGCACGTGATTCTCCACCTAAAAAAAAATAAATGCTGAATCCTAGGGTATCTTGCCACATTGTTCTTATTTTTATTTGCTATCTAGGGTATAATTTCTGTCCGTATCTTTATGACCTTCTTTAGGCTTTTGCTCATGCTTTTTAAAAATTCTGGAGTAATCACTTAACTCTTATACATATGTTTTTTACTTTAATTTTGTTTATTCTCTATTTCGCATTACAGTTATACTGCTCAAAACTTACAAGTCCGCAGAAGGTATCCAGTAAAATCTTCCCTTTTCTGTGCTCAGTACCTTGTGGTTCTCTCTGGAAGCAAAGAAGCTCAGCAATACCTTATTTAAATCTCCAAAGACAACCTAAGCATTGTCAAGTAAATATATACACACATACTCTTTCACCACCTCTTTTGTATATAAACGTTAGCATACTATATATACACAATTAATCTTGCTTATTTCATTTCACAATATGTCTTGGAAATTATAATAAATGCATAAATTGGCAATGTCGAGGCAATTTTGATTGTCACAACTGGGTAGTGGGTGTTACTGGCATTTAGTGGGTAGAGATCAGAGATGTTGCTAAACATCTTGCAATATACAGGGCAGCCTCCATAACTAATGATTATCCAGCCCCAAACTTCAGTCATCCCAAGGTCGAGGAACTCTACTTAAATGATATTGTATCAGGTGTCAATCACGTTTTTCAAATCTCCTATAGTCTAAAAATATTGATGTGCTAGTTTATCAGTTTCTGATACTGTGTTATAATAGCTATTTTTATTTTCTAAAGTAAGTTTCTCCCTCTCTCTTTCCCTGTGTATATACACATGCACACATAACACACACATTTATAAGTACATATATTTATTATGGTTATATCTTCTTAATAGTTTCTTTTATTAACATGTAATATTACTTACTAGCCCTATTAGTATCTTCGTCTTAAATTTTATATCTCAGCTATTTATATTCTTTCACCTCTTTTCTTTTGGTTAGTATTTACATAACAGATCTTTTTTCCAATTCCTCTAGTAGTTTTGTATTAGATTTAATTCTATAACTGGCATATTTTTGACTTTAAAAAATCCATTGACTGTCACTTATTTTAGCATGTGAGTTACTACCCAGTAAGTGCTTACATTTTAATATTTGTCATATATCTTGATTTACTGCTGTTATTTTTCATCTTCTAATCCCCATATTTTTCTTCCTCATTCATTTTTCTCCTTTCCTTTTCCTTGTGGATTAGTAATATTTCATATTTTCCTTAGGTTTTTTTTTTCTGGTTGTTTTGAAATCACTGGGTCCATTAATAGTTTCTTTTTTATTTTTGCACAGTTACTTTAAAAATTTTAATACACACAACTAATTACAAAGTTTTCTAACAATATTTCCTAGGTTCTAATGTATTTACTCTGAACATGTTAAAAGGTGACACACTGCTTTTTAGCCACCTACCATCACCTCCATATGGTCATCATTGTTTAGAATTTTGGTTTCTACATATTTAAAAAACATAAAACACCTTAATATACTTTCAGTCAATAGTTAATTAAATTTATCAGCATGTTTTAGCAGTATCTGTTATGACTTGTTTTTATTCAGTCCATCGAAGTGGTCTGGGGAAGAATGAGTTCTGAGGTAAAAATAAATTTGAGAGATGCTGGATTAATCATATTTAAATAAATTTCTTTATCATTAAATTTCTTAGAAGACCTACAGTGCCAAAGTGTATTGTGACTCTCCAAAAGAGATATATCATCTCCCAAATTTGACTGTGGGTCCTTTCTTCATGAAACATTTGAATTATTTCTCAATTTAAAATAATCATATTGCCTTATATTTTTGTATGGAGTTGACATGAATACCAAAATATTTTTTAAAACATCATCTTGTAGTTCTATGAACACCTTTCTTTCCTAGACCCTTTTTGTACTACTTTTTAACAATGCTGCCCTAATTGATTATAAGATGCCAAATTAATAATACTATTCCAGAAATAGAAAATAAACAGTATGCTAAATATACATGTAAATTTTACCACACATATTAATTTAGTAAATACATATTTTTTATTATACTTTAAGTTCTAGGGTACATGTGCACAATGTGCAGGTTTGTTACATATGTATACATGCGCCATGTTGGTGTGCTGCACCCATTAACTCATCATTTACATTAGGTATATCTCCTAATGCTATCCCTCCCACCTAACCCCACCGCATGACAGGCCCTGCTGTGTGATGTTCCCCATTGTTCAATTTCCACCTATGAGTGAGAACATGGGGTGTTTGGTTTTCCGTCCTTGCAATAGTTTGCTCAGAATGATGGTTTCCAGCTTCATCCATGTCCCTACAAACGACATGAACTCATCCTTTTTTATGGCTGCATAGTATTCCATGGTGTATATGTGCCACATTTTCTTAATCCTGTCTATCATTGATGGACATTTGGGTTGGTTCCAAGTCTTTGCTATTGTGAATAGTGCTGCAATAAACATATGTGTGCATGTGTCTTTATAGCAGCATGATTTATAATCCTTTGGGCATATACCAAGTAATGGGATGGCTGGGTCAAATGGTATTTCTAGTTCTAGATCCTTGAGGAATCACCATACTGTCTTCCACAATGGGTGAACTAGTTTACAGTCCCACCAACAGTGTAAAAGTGTTTCTATTTCTCCACATCCTCTCCAGCACCTGTTGTTTCCTGACTTTTTAATGATCGCCATTCTAACTGGTGTGAGATGGTACCTCATTGTGGTTTTGATTTGCATTTCTCTGATGTCCAGTGATGATGAGCATTTTTTCATGTGTCTTTTGGCTGCATAAATGTCTTCTTTTGAGAAGTGTCTGTTCATATCCTTTGCCCCCTTTTTGATGGGGTTGTTTGATTTTTTTCTTGTAAATTTGTTTAAGTTTCTTGTAGATTCTGGATATTAGTCCTTTGTCAGACGGGCAGATTGTTAAAATTTTCTCCCATTCTGTAGGTTGCCTGTTCACTCTGATGGTAGTTTCTTTTGCTGTGCAGAAGCTCTTTAGTTTAATTAGATCCCATTTGTCAATTTTGGCTTTTGTTGCCATTGCTTTTGGTGTTTTAGACATGAAGTCCTTGCCCATGCCTCTGTCCTGAATGGTATTGCCTAGGTTTTCTTCTAGGGTTTTTATGGTTTTAGGTCTAACATTTAAGTCTTTAATCCATCTTGAATTAATTTTTGCATAAGGTGTAAGGAAGGGATCCAGTTTCAGCTTTCTACATATGGCTAGTCAGTTTCCCCAGCACCATTTATTAAATAGGGAATCCTTTCCCCATTACTTGTTTTTCTCAGGTTTGTCAAAGATCAGATGGTTGTAGATGTGTGGCATTATTTCTGAGGGTTCTGTTCTGTTCCATTGGTCTATATCTCTGTTTTGGTACCAGTACCATGCTGTTTTGGTTACTGTAGCCTTGTAGTATAGTTTGAGGTCAGGTAGTGTGATGCTTCCAGCTTTATTCTTTTGGCTTAGGATTAACTTGGCAATGCAGGCTCTTTTTTGGTTCTGTATGAACTTTAAAGTAGTTTTTTCCAATTCTGTGAAGAAAGTCATTGGTAGCTTGATGGGGATGGCATTGAATCCATAAATTACCTTGGGCAGTATGGCCATTTTCACGATATTGATTCTTCCTATCCATGAGCCTGGAATGTTCTTCCATTTGTTTATGTCCTCTTTTATTTGGATGAGCAGTGGTTTGTAGTTCTCCTTGAATAGGTCCTTCACATCCCTTGTAAGTTGGATTCCTAGGTATTTTATTCTCTTTGAAGCCATTGTGAATGAGAGTTCACTCATGATTTCACTCTCTGTTTGTCTGTTATTGGTGTATAGGAATGCTTGTGATTTTCCCACATTGATTTTGTATTCTGAGACTTTGCTGAAGTTGCTTACTAGCTTAAGGAGATTTTGGGCTGAGACGATGGGGTTTTCAAAATATACAATCATGTCTCCTGCAAACAGAGACAATTTGACTTCCTCTTTTCCTAATTGAATACCCTTTATTTCCTTCTCCTGCCTGATTGCCCTGGCCAGAACTTCCAACACTATGTTGATTAGGAGTGGTGAGAGAGGGCATCCTTGTCTTGTGCTAGTTTTCAAAGGGAATGCTTCCAGTGTTTGCCCATTCAGTATGATATTGGCTGTGGGTTTGTCATAAATAGCTCTTATTATTTTGAGATACGTCCCATGAATACCTAATTTATTGAAAGTTGTTAGCATGAAGGGATGTTGAATTTTGTCAAAGGCCTTTTCTGCATCTATTGAGATAATCATGTGGTTTTTGTCTTTGGTTCTGTTTATATGATGGATTATGTTTATTGATTTGCATATGTTGAACCAGCCTTGCATCCCAGGTTTGAAGCCAACTTGATCGTGGTGAATAAGCTTTTTGATGTGCTGCTGGATTTGGTTTGCCAGTATTTTATTGAGGATTTTTGCACTGATGTTCATCAGGGATATTGGTCTAAAATTCTCTTTTTTCGTTGTGTCTCTGCCAGGCTTTGATATCAGTATGATGCTGACCTCATAAAATGAGTTAGGGAGGATTCCCTCTTTTGCTATTGATTCAAATAGTTTCAGCAGGAATGGTACCAGCTCCTCTTTGTACCTCTGGTAGAATTCGGCTGTGAATCCAACTGGTCCTGGACTTTTTTTGGTTGATAGGCTATTAATTATTGCCTCAATTTCAGAGCCTGTTATTGGTCTAGTCAGGGATTCAACTTCTTCCTGGTTTAGCCTTGGGAGGGTGTATGTGTTGAGGAATTTATCCATTTCTTCTAGATTTTCTAGTTTATTTGCGTAAAGGTGTTTATAGTATTCTTTGATGGTAGTTTGTATTTCTGTGAGATTGGTGATGATATCCCCTTTATCATTTTTATTGCGTCTATTCAATTCTTCTCTCTTTTCATCTTTATTAATCTTGCTAGTGGTCTATCAATTTTATTGATTATTTTAAAAAAACAGCTCCTGGATTCATTGATTTTTTGAAGGTTTTTTTGTGTCTCTATTCCTTTAGCTCTGCTCTGATCTTAGTTATTTCTTGTCTTCTGCTAGCTTTTGAATGTGCTTGCTCTTGCTTCTCTAGTTCTTTTAATTGTGGTATTAGGGTGTCAATTTTAGATCTTTCCTGCTTTTCTTGTGGGCATTTAGTGCTATAAATTTCCCTCTACACACTGCTTTGAATGTGTCCCAGAGATTCTGGTATGTTGTGTCTTTGTTCTTATTGGTTTCAAAGAACATCTTTATTTCTGCCTTCATTTCGTTATGTATCCAGTAGTCATTCAGGGGCAGGTTGTCCAGTTTCCATGTAGTTGAGCAGTTTTGAGTGAGGTTCTTAATCCCGAGGTCTAGTTTGATTGCACTATGGTCTGAGAGGCAGTTTTTTATAATTTCTGTTCTTTTGCATTTGCTGAGGAGTGCTTTACTTCCAACTATGTGGTCAATTTTGGTATAATTGCGATGTGGTGCTGAGAAGAATGTATATTCTGTTGATTTGGGGTGAAGAGTTCTGTAGATGTCTAGTAGGTCCGCTTGGTGCAGAGATGAGTTCAATTCCTGGATATCCTTGTTAACTTTCTGTCTCATTGATCTGTCTAATATTGACAGTGGGGTGTTAAAGTCTCCCATTATTATTGTGTGGGAGTCTAAGTCTCTTTGTATGTCTCTAAGGACTTGCTTTGTGAATCTGGATGTTCCTGTATTGGGTGCATATATATTTAGGATAGTTAGCTCTTCTTGTTGAATTGATCCCTTTACCATTATGTAATGGCCTTCTTTACCATTATGTAATGGCCTTCTTTGATCTAAAGTCTGTTTTATCAGAGACTAGGATTCCAACCCCTGCTTTTTTTTTTTGTTTGTTTTCCATTTGCTTGGTAGATCTTCCTCCATCCCTTTATTTTGAGTCTATGTGTGTCTTTGAACGTGAGATGGGTCTCCTGAATACAGCACCCTGACGGGTCTTGACTCTTTATCCAATTTGCCAGTCTGTGTCTTTTCATTGGAGCATTTAGACCATCTACATTTAAGGTTAATATTGTTACGTGTGAATTTGATCCTGTCATCATGATGTTAGCTGGTTATTTTGCCCATTGGTTGATGCAGTTTCTTCCCAGCCTCGATGGTCTTTACAATTTGGCATGTTTTTGCAGTGGCTGGTACTGGTTGTTCCTTTCCATGTTTAGTGCTTTCTTCAGGAGCTCTTGTAAGGCAGGCCTGGTGGTGACAAAATCTCTCAGCATTTGCTTGTCTGTAAAGTATTTTATTTCTCCTTCACTTACGAAGCTTAGTTTGGCCAGATATGAAATTCTGGGTTGAAAATTCTTTTAAGAATGTTGAATATTGGTCCCCACTCTCTTCTGGCTTGTAGAGTTTCTACTAAGAGATCTGCTGTTAGTCTGATGGGCTTCCCTTTGTGGGTAACCCGACCTTTCTCTCTGGTTGCCTTTAACATTTTTTCTGTCATTTCAACTTTGGTGAATCTGACAATTATGTGTCTTGGAGTTGCTCTTCTTGAGGAGTATGTTTGTGGCATTCTCTGTATTTCCTGAATTTGAATGTTGGCCTGCCTTGCTAGGTTGGGAGGTTGGGAAAGTTCTCCTGGATAATATCCTGAAGAGTGTTTTCCAACTTGGTTCCATTCTCCCTGTCACTTTCAGGTACACCAATCAGATGTAGATTTGGTCTTTTCACATAGTCCCATGTTTCTTGGAGGCTTTGTTCATTTCTTTCCAATCTTTTTTCTCTAAATTTCTCTTCTTGCTTCATTTCATTCATTTGATCTTCAATCACTGATACCCTTCTTCCACTTGATTGAATTGGCTACTGAAGCTTGTGCATGCATCACATAGTTCTCGTGCCATGGTTTTCAGCTCCATCAGGTCATTTAAGGTCTTCTCTATGCTGTTTATTCTAGTTGGCCATTCATCTAATCTTTTTTCAAGGTTTTTAGCTTCTTTGCAATGGGTTGGAGCATCCTCCTTTAGCTTGGAGATGTTTGTTATTACCGATTGTCTGAAGCCTTCTTCTCTCAACTCGTCAAAGTCATTCTCCATCCAGCTTTGTTCCATTGCTGGTGAGAAGCTGCGTTCCTTTGGAGGAGAAGAGGTGCTCTGATTTTTAGAATTTTCAGCTTTTCTGCTCTGGTTTCGCCCCATCTTTGTGGTTTATCTACTTTTGGTCTTTGATGATGGTAACGTACAGATGGGGTTTTGATGTGGATGTCCTTTCTGTTTGTTAGTTTTCCTTCTAACAGAACTCTCAGCTGCAGGTCTGCTGGAGTTTGCTGGAGGTCCACTCCATACCCTGTTTGCCTGGGTATCACCAGCAGAGGCTGCAGAACAGCAAATATTGCAGAATGGCAAATGTTGCTGCCTGATCCTTCCTCTGGAAGCTTCGTCTCAGAGGGGCACCCAGCTGTATGAGGTGTCAGTTGTCCCCTATTGGGAAGTGTCTCCCAGTTAGGCTACTCAGGGGTCAGGGACCCACTTGAGGAGGCAGTCTTTTCATTCTCAGATCTCAAACTCCATGCTGGGAGAACCACTACTCTCTTCAAAGCTGTCAGACAGGGAAGTTTAAGTCTGCAGTAATTTAATAAATATTAAATGGTATGAACACTACCTTCACATTGTAAAGATACCATATTACAGGCAATATTACAGGCAACTATTTTGTCCCCAGTATTTTAACTTATTTCTCAATGATCACTTTTAGGCCACCTTTTTGAAATATTTTATAGAATAAAGGTTTAGGGAAACAGAGAAATATTAATTTAAGCCGTTTTTCTAAATATGCTATAATAAATTGTAGATACGCTTAAATTCATTTAAAAGAAAGAGCAGGCAGATAACAGCAGGAAAGAATAGGAAAGTTTTTACTGCTTATAAAAATAAGTTGGTCAACAAGAGATTTCAGGCAGGAGTCACACTAGAACTGCTTGCAGACCAAAATTTCAAATCCTAAATGAATCTTTGCAGAAAGTAAAGTGCAAAAAAATTGGAATGGGTTTTCATTCCTTTGCACGTAGCTAGTAAGGGATGGGTATCGCTTACTGGGAGAACCATCTTGCTGCCTGAAGCACAGTAGAAATGACAGTAATAAAAAAACACGGAAGAATTTAGGGGTTGCTATCAGGGGAGCAAATGAGTCTCCATTGGTTTAGTAGAGAAAAGCAGCCTTAAAACAAATAAACAAAAACTTTTAAAATATCTCCGTCAAAGGTATGAGTTTTTATGGGAGTAAGTAAGTCATCATCTGCTAATGAACACGTGGTAACAGAGGTGGCTTCTAAGGCCAAAGAATTACAAATATCTAAGAATCAAGAAGAATGGAAAGGAATGTTCAAGATATAACTTGACCTAATAACAAAGTTGTAAATAGCAATAATAAGATGATTAAGTATTTGTTAAGCAGATACTTACATCTATTATTTCACAAAACCCTATGAAATTATTACTACAAAAAACGAAGGCTTAGAAATGTTGAGTGACTGCCCAAGTTCTTGAGAACTTTGACCAGGTCATGGAGAGCATTTTAGGATGCTCCTCCCACCCACCCATGATGCACAGATAAATTAGCATCCTAGGATGCTAATTTATCTGTGCATCATGGGTGGGTGGGAGGAGACGTCAAATGTTGGCAAAGTAAAAGGATACAAAACCATAGACACACCCAATCTGTCTACCATTTTCATTTTAAATTCTTGTTCAAACTGGAATGTTATTTTCCATTTAACCATTATTTAATAGATCCCTTTATGGTTACATCTTTCTAATAAAGGATAGCTATATTTTAAAATAAAAAAATTAAAAGTAAAATTGCCATCTGCCTAACTAGACAACATTGCCATCTAGTGGCCTAAACACATTACAGCTACCACTTCTGGGGTGACAGCAGAGGTCCTATCAAGGCTCTGAAGGGTGTGCCCAGTAGACACAATGTTAATAACGATGCCAAGCCATACCAAGAGCACACCAACTCATCCAAAGCAAACGTGCTGACATTCAACCAGAAAACCCACTCTAGCCTCAAAGATTTAACAGCTTCACTGAGCAAAAACCAAAAAACCAAAACAAACAAACAAACAAAAAACAACAACTACTACCACCATTGAACCAAGGTTTTGATGTGCCTCACTTATTTATTTTTCTTTGAAATTTTAAGATCCATTTCTCACTCCTTTGTTCACCTACCTGCTTGAAAATGTTTCCAAACATCCTCTCATCTTTACAGTAAGAACATAGCCCTCTATCACCATGACCAAGGAAAGAAGCAGGTATCAGCTGCTAATAACAGTCAATAACTCAACAGGGAGTCAATCTGTGACTTAAAGACCCAGAATCTGTCCTAGAATGAGCAAGCCAGAGCTAGGCTTTGGTCTAAACAAGATGAAGATGTAAGGGACAGGAAAATAGGAAAAGGCTTACAAGATTGGCACAGATGCAGCTTCAACTGAGGTACACAATATTCTAGTGATAAATTATCTTAGCAAACATCCTTTGGGGCCTTTTCTTTAATTAAAATCAGATACTCACTGCTTCTCCAGATTTACTGCAAGGCTTACGTAACCCTTTGTTTCTGCAATCAGGTCATTTATTGAAACCATCAACATGCTGAAAGGACACGGAAGGGCATGGAGAAAGAACACGTCAAGGAGTGGACCACTGTCACAACACCACTGGTGGGTTTTTGTCAAACCCCATCTCTGACCCTACAAGTTTAAGATCATGAAGGATGTGAGAGTACAAACAAAACAGCTGTTAAATCTTTTTTAGCCCATTTTTGATGAAATAAGTATAGAAACACAGGAGATCAGTTTAGATCTGTTTGAATAAAGGGACAGGAAAAGTTGGAAGAGGCAATTTTCAGAAATCCAAATACAGTATGTGCTTCTCCAAAATTTGCATCAGAGGCTGAATCATGCCCATGCAAATGGATCTTAGTTCAAATTCATGTCAGAAAAATCTGGAACACACTTCACTTCTCATATACAAATATCCTAGGAAAGCAGCTGTTTGTTCTTACCTATAATAAAAAGAATCTCCACTGCAATGTCACTGACGGTTGTGCTCCGAGTTGTGGACAGGTCGTCATTGCCAATAAAGCAAACGTTGTAAGGTACAGTCACAGCAACATAAAACGTTGCCAACAAAATAAGCCAGTCCCAGCCAGCTTTAAAAGTGCTAAAATGCAAAAGTATGAATTTGGACTTTTTTGCATCAGAAACTTTGTACTCCGGAAATGCTGGTTTATCTACAAAAACATTCTGTGGATGAAGACAAAAAGGGGAGAAAGGAGAAACACAACATTAGAAACAAGGATTACATAGCTTGAAACACACACTTTTGTGAGTAGGATCATTCACTACACAATGCAATATCTTACAAGTGACTTTTAAAAGTTGGTGATGCAAAGCATCTAAACATCTAAAACTGAGTAGAGATCTTTGTTATACGGAACAGGAATATGCAGAGTTTAGTCATGAAGCTAAGTAAGTAACCCAGATTTTATTCATTAAAAAATAAAAAAGACCATTACCTAAATGTCATCAAAAAACATTTACAGTTACATGTAATCCTATACACATTATAAACACAAAGCTGTATTTACATTCCTATTGTCATGAGAATATTCTGTATACTTGCAGATTTCTGATGACAGTCATTATCTAAAGACTATATTTGACCTGATATTTTACTGATGACAGCAGTGGTACTTTTCTTTCCAAAAAGAATAGATATATGACCAATATTATATTGTAAACAGTTTACATTTCTTTCCAAATATAGTCAAGTGGTGCTAACTACTTTCATTTTTTGCATTGTGGCTGTTGGTGAGGTTGGGAACCAAAATCTCATTGCCTTGATTGACACAGATGCAGTCTGACATGGGCCAGACATTGTTCAGATGGTAAAGTAAGAAACAGTTACTTAAGAGTTATTAGTCAAGTCACGGGAGGAGAAAGCCAATGTTCACTGTGCAGCTGATTAAATGTAGAATAGCTGGAGTTTTTGATAACTGCAAAAGCACTTCACTTTGAATGCAGTTCAAATTGATGAACAATTCCCTTGCTGCTAGAAGACAAAGGGAGGCCCAACAATAGCATGTGTGGAAATCTGACAAGCCTGTGACCAGATACTTGCAGACCTGGCTTTGACCTCAATTAATGGGAAATACAAGATAGGTAATGGAAACTTATATTTGAAAGTTTAGTTGAATTAACAGAGCAGTTATAAATTCCAGAATACATATTACTTGTAGGTCACAATGTTGTGTTCTTGTCTCACTCATTGAGGGAAGGGCAGATTAATGTGATGTGTTCAGGGATCCTGAAGTACCTGAGGATTCAAGAAAGGTTCAGAAAGATCAGGAACATCTAGCTCTAAGTGGTGACTGTCAGTGATTGAATAGTTCTGCTACCTTAATATTAATGCACCCCTATCTGGCATTTCTCTTTGGTAGGTATTTTCAACCCATGTTTCTACTTCCTGTTAATATTCTCACTCAACCCACACAGGCATCTCATAATGTCAGTACTTCGTGGTGGGTCACTGTTAAACTACTTCCAGATAGTCCTTAGATGCCCATCTGCCACTGCATCTATGTTTCATACAATTCCCTGATACTCGTCCTGTCTCCTTTGCCTCATTCTCTGGTTTCAAGAAACCAGTTCCAAAGGTAGACTTTGGCATAAAACAGAGAAGGGGAGACGAAGTAGCCCCGTTGGGCTTCTCATAAAAATTCAGGCTGTTACATTGGAAGAGGGAATTAATGTCTATAACCATTAATCATCTCACCACTGATAAACACTTCAAGTTGTAATAACATGATTGGTTCTAATCCAAATTTTCCCTGAATATTTACTACAATAAAGAATTATCAGAAGCCATGGGAAATATCTCATTTTCTATCCACATAAGTTTTTTCCTATCATGTTACAGAAATTAAAATTTTACATTGTTTGAGGGAACACCCATATCTAGGGTAATGATTTGGGAAAACTCAAAAAGTGAAGGTTTTGTTTTTGTTTTTGATTATGCTGATTATATGAAGCATTAGTGATTCTGTCACAAAAGTTCAGCAATATATTAGTTTTCTGTACAAATCAGAAAATAAATCACATGGTTTCATTTTGTAAGCTACTTAGAACATATTTTAAAAATATTTTAAAAAGATACTGAGAATTCAATACATCTGAGATTAGATTTAAATTTTGAAATGTTAACTCAAATCCTGCAAACATCTTTACATAATCACCTGAGTGAAAAAAAGTAGATGCTTCTCTTCTTCCATCAGCTTTTGTAATGTTTTATCAAAATCCTTTTGAATGAAAACAATTCTTAAAATTGTAAAAAAAATTGTACACAATTGTAAAATTATGCTTTTTAGCAGGAAGTAGGGGGAAAGACATGTTATTTATAACTGTCAAACATGGAGTTTGCCTAGTCTAGACATTAAGTTTATCTTATTTATTAATCTTCAAGCATATTTCTTTAGTACCAATGGTGTTTTAGATGTTTAACCTCTAACCTATGAGTTATTGAAACATACTAGTTAACTCCAGTACCTAATTAAGGTAATTGTTTCCTAAACTATTTTTGCAATAGTTCCTTTCAAACTATCATCTGAATGAGCAAGAGAATGTGAAAATGTTTCTACAGTCACTTCAGTGAGTAATCTAAACCCAGTGTATGCTTTGATGATCATCACTGTCTCCTGCCAGAAATATGCATTTGTAGCACTCTCCTTTCAAGTTTCCAAGGCTCTAGTGTGATCTTTAATATTTCTTTGTGTTGAAAACATTTGCATCATATCATTCTCATTTGATTGACAGAATAACAAATCAAGGAAGGCAGAATTTGAAAACACCTTTTTCAAGGTATACCAGGCAAAGTTAGAGCCAGACTAAAATATGTTGCATCCTGATTCCCAAACCTGCTAATGACCTGAGGAGTTCATTTGACTATGGCTGAAGCATATGCTCCTTTTCCACAGAACTGTATCTGAGAAGCAGCAAGGTAAGAGTCAGAAGCACGGTGGCTTTGAATTAGAAGATTAAAGATTGGGTACCACAACTGCTGCTTCTATTAAGTTGGGTTTTTTTTCCATCATTAAAATGGGACTAATAAAAATCAGACCTAGTACTGGCTTGCTATAAGAATCAAATAATATGATGTAAGTAAAAGGAATTTGTAAATAGCAAAGGGCTATAAAATGTTAAGAATTATTTTTTGTGTGTGCAAATGTTATTACAGCCAGAATTTCCAGAAAATTTATTGTTTATTCAATAAACTATACAAGTCATTTCCTCTTCTCCCTTCTGCCTTCCTTCTATCTGCCATTTAGCCATCCTACTCTGTTATCCTTGAAAGGAGATGGTGAACAGGTGAACAGGGCAAATCCTGATTCCATACTTTGCTTCAGGAATAAGATATTACCTGTAGTATTAGAGTTACTGTGCTGTTAGGCATCTGAAATTACTATGTATTATTTTAATGCTCTACTCTGATGTTTGTATTTCTTAAATGAATGGCAATTAAGCAAATTAGCTAAGTAGTGGGAGTTATAGTTTTTTTGAAATCAGATTTTTAAGTACTGCTTTGTACTTTGTTGAATCTAAGGGAAAAACAGCATGCCCAGCAAACGCATTTTAAAGCTCACTAATATTGCTATGTTTAAATTCTCCACTAAAAGCTAGACAGTGTCAGCTTTCAGCCTTACAGAATCTGTGGATAATATTTGTTTAGGTGCTTTACTGGTTGATTTGCATGGAATCAAGCCCAAATGTGGTTACCTTTGTTTCTTCCTATAACTTGCTTATGTCACTAAGGCTGACTTGGTAACTGAAAGGGGATGTAAATAGGCACCAGTGGAAGGATCCACAGATCAAGTGGTGTGCACTGTTTCAAGCCTCTCCCTGGATTCCCAGGAAATCAATATAACACTAAGGCACAGGTATCCCTAGAGAAACTTTATATTGAATTAGGACCCAAAAAAAAAAATCAAAGCGTGACCCTCCACAGTGGTACATGGCAGACCAGCACGGACATGGTTGATGGTCCTTGGAGGATAAATGATTCAAAACATCTTGTTTTGGCTTCCAGAAAGTTGCACTGAAGTAGAGCCAGGTTTGCAGCACTTTCATGTCAGATCTCGCTCCTCACCCTGCGTTCATACATCTTTCTTTGTTCACTACAATCAGAGAAATGAATACTTTGTATGTCTGATGAATGGTCCTGTTTTATCAAAGCATGTGTATGTCAGATTAGGTAGTTCTTGAGCTTGCCATGTTAAAAATGAAATGCCAAATGATCCCCCCTCTGTCCTTAACTCCCAGAACTTCTGGATCTTAAATCGATTCCAAAATAGATCTGGTTGTTTCATGTGACTTTTTCTTGTCATTGGCAAGTTAGATGCTGGTATTTAATCTGCCACCTATGGTCACACAAACCCCCATACATGTTCTGATGATTCCATAAGGCAAATTAATGACATTAACATGATTTTAAAACTTTGAGTATCTACAACTAAATAGACAATGTTCTAGGTTTCCCAGTGAAGTCTCTTAGTGATAAGAACCAATTACAAAATTCAGTGTGAAATCCTGGAAGATATATGTCATGTAAAATGGGAAATAATCACCTTATACAGGCATAGTTATTTGTTGTGGCTTTGACAGATAAGACACCATATTTCAGAAAGCAACTCTATTGTAATTTACTAAAAGTGTGACTTTCCAAAATTGTTTAATGTATGGTATGCACTTGTAAATCCAGTGTTTTACTGTGAAATTTTCAACTGTGTTTTATATAAAATGTAAGTTTTTTAATGGAGTAATGACTTTGATTTGGTCATGTTCCTCATGGATAAAAGCATTTGTAGAACTAGATAATGTGCAAAACAGATGGAACTAAAATTAAATTTGAGAAATTTTAACCAATAAACTATGAATGTGTAATATGACTTGCTGCATCATTTCTGTTTCATAAAATGTAACCAGTGTGTCCCCATCTGCAGTGTCCGTAGTACCATATTGTACTTCACTGCAATAATATTCTAATCTCCAAGCTGTGATAACACTATGATTAAGCACTTTTATTATAGAAATGCCTCATGACTGCTGACCTTTTCCAGTTTGTTCTCTATAGAAAAGCACAAACCAAAGTGGAAAAAAATCTAGGCAAGCCAATAAATGGGTAATTGAGGCCTTTCTTTAGCGCATCAAACATTGCCACCAGGGGAAACACTAGCATTCATCCTGTACACACATACCACCTACGTTATTTATTTTCAATTTGTTCTTTTCTCTTCTTTGCAGGTGCCCAGAGATGTGATAAAGGACTGCTCGACTCCGTCTCCGGGCTGAGTCAAAGTGGGTCCCTGCTCTTGATCTTCCTTTGACTTTGTCTGGGGGAAAATAAAACTCATTAGACACACATGCATGCATCATTTCACCTCAAGAATGTCATTTTGACAGTTCCCTTTCAAGAGCATATTGTATATGTTTTCCAATACCTAAAATAATCTGCTGGATCCTAATGACATTTAATTTAATTTTAGTCCTTTACGATTTATATATTTTTATCATCATATTGACTGCATTAATTTTTAAAAATTAAAGTAAAACATACATGAACATAGAAGAACTTTCAAATAGTTCAGGAAATCATTAATGGATATTACTCCTTTCTTCCTGCTATTCCACACTGAAATCCCTAATTCTACTCTAACATTGAAAAAATTCTTTCCAGAAAAATTTCTAATATGTACCCTATATCCACATTTGTAATTATTTTTTCTCTGCATAAATGTAAGTTTACAGTGAAAACTGTTTACTTATTACTTTTTTCACATTAAAATACTTGTAAATCATTCCATATTTGTATATTATAGTTCTCTCCTATTTTTTAAATGGCTAATAGCATACTATGTTAAGATTATAACTAACCTTATTAATTTTACTATTTCACTATCATGAAGATTCAGATTTATCTAAGATTTTTTGTCAAAATCTGTGTGGCCAATCCTGCAAAGAAAATTCTTAAATGCATACAGCTTTGAGTTTATTCAGTAAATAAATTACTGGCAGTGGTATGTACATTTTAAATTTTGGTATACATATTCCAAATTTCATTCTAGCAATTTACAGTACCAGCAAGTGAATAGATGTGCCTCCTTCACCACACGCATGCCAAAACTATAAACTATCAAATGAATATTGGCCAATATTTGGTTAGTTGAAAAATGCCATATTAATTTATATTATAAAAATCATGAGTGTGGATGAGCATGCTTTAAGTATTTACTGTTCATTTGTATTGATTTTTCTGGTCTATTCATTTTTGTCAATTTTAGAATCAAAGTAGTGTTTTTAAATTTATTTGCAATAGCTCTTTGTATATGAGAGTAACGGCCATTTTCTCATCATATGTGCCACCAAAAATGTTCCCAATTTGTTGCTTGACTTTGGAATTTGTTTACGCAGTTTAAAAATTTTAAAGTATCTGTTGTCATGTTAGAGTAGGTAGTCAGACATGAACAGTGCAGGAGAGGACCACCTCCCCAGAAATGTCAAGCAAACATTAGTTGATGGTCTGGTGGTTGCTAAACCATCTCTCTGAAATGATAATTGGCCACAGCCAGCGCTAGTGAAAGATAATCTCCTGATAGATAGAAAACACCTGAGCTGGTGATCTTAGGCGGTGAACGAGTGGGCTCAAGCATGCACACTAAGAGGCAAAATGGTGGAGTTTAACCGGTATATAACCTTCCTCTGGGAACGCACTACTGGTAAGGGAAAGCACCTCAAGTGAACATGTGCACAGCTTCAGTAAACACATTGTGCATGCAGCCCCTCCCTAGTGCTGGCAGGCCACTGTGCATGTGGACAGCCCACCTCAAGAGAAGAATCAAGAAAAGAGAACTGGAAACCCTAGAACCATGGCAATGTGTAAAACCCCAAGTCAAGGGCTGAACAGGGAACTTAGATCTCTCAAGTCACGTGCTTGGCCCACTTCCAAGTGTACATTGCTTCCTTTCATTCCTGCTCTAAAACATTTTAATAAACTCTCAGTCTTAAAACTTGCCTTGTTCTCTCCCTCTGCCTTAAACCTACTTCTGCCCCTTGGCTGAATTCTTTCCTCCAAGAAGGCAAGCATTGAGTTTGCTGCAGACCTGTATGGATTTGCCACTGGTTTTAGTCAGACTTATCCTTCTATTTCTGGTGTCTAGACATTATGCCCTGCATAGCTAAACTGTTGTCACACAAAAATATACGCAAGTTTCTTCCAATATACTTTGCCCTTACTTTCAAATGTTTTAACATTTCAATTTTTAATCCAATTGCACTATATTTTAGTAAAAAAAAGTAAGGCTCTAGCTATATTATTTTCTTTCTAAAGGGCTGCTGTTCAAGAAAAATAAATAAAGTGGTTATGTTACATTAAGAAATATTTAGTCATTATTTGATCAAATGGTCAGCATACAATTTCATCCTAAATAAATTGAATCTATGTCACAATGATTGCAAAATATAAAAACGTTAAAATCTGTTTAAGCTTCATCATAAAATCTCTCTACTATTATAAAAACTCTTTGATATCTCTCCTTCATAAAAATAATTTGGTTTAGTTGCTATGTCATGGAAGCCATATGACTGTTGTTGATGCCTACTGTGTGCCAGGCTCTGTTCTAGATCTTCCAAATTTATTATTAAAATTGATCCTCATAAATATCCTACGAAATAAGTATTATTATTCTCCATTTACAGATGAGAAAACTGAAGGTCTAATAACACATTAGATGGTCACACATCTAGTAACAGAAGTAGAGTCATTATGTGGATTCAGATTGGTCTCGAGTCCCTCTTCTTTCCACACACAGAACCAAGTCTCTTAGTGACTTCAGTGTTCGGGACTGCGCTTTTTATCGACTTTCACATAGAGTAACAGGTATTATAATTCCTGCCCATCTGAGACTTCTCTCCAAGTCTTTCACGGACTTTAATTACCCCCACCTCCTAAATTCCCACACCACTCTGGGATGCTTTAATGACCAGCAAATGGGGTGTTTAATTCACCGCAAAAGTCTAATTGAATGTTACTTTTAAAAAAAGCATTCACCTTTTGCTCCATACTTGAAAGAATACTGAAAATAAAATTTGCTACATTACTATAGACTTGAATCACTAAAAGTAGATTTTAAAACACCCAGAATAATATCAAAAAGGACACTTTTTAACAACTTGTGGCTGAACAAAGCACATTTCATCGTTACTGCGAAAAGTTAAGATCATATCTTCGTGTGTTACATTTTTTGACCTACATAGAATCTGTGTAAATTACATTTGAAAATGTAATTATTACTCCAGCAAGGAGTAATTTTAAATATATTTAAACTTGAAAACAGCCAGAGTTTTCAGACAATCTCTACAGAAATTTGGTAAGTATGGCCAACAGGCTGCTTATACAATATCGATTGGCTTCAAAATGTCAAGTGGAATTACAGTGCTAATTACAAAATGAGCCAGATTAGATATTTACAACAGTCAATAAGCCAATTCCCTTCTCAGTGAGACATCTAATTAATAACAGATTTTCCAAATCAAATGATTGCAATTTTATCATCTTAGAAAAGGTCCCCTCAAAGGGAAGTGTCAAAGAATAATCTGTGTTAGTCTTGACTCTAAATGGAAGAAAAAAAGTTTTCTGTGAAAATATTTAGTCACAATTGAACCCTCATGCAAGATTGGGTTGAAAATCATTCTACTTTACTGTAATATTCATGATAGCAATATTTCTAATCTGCATATCTACACAAACCACAAACACATCAGTATGTACATATATACATAACATATGGGTGTCTGTGTATGTATAACTAGAAATAAGCCAAATGTCCACAAATAAAACAATGCATACAGGTGTAGTAATCACCTAGAATATCATAATTCCATTAAACTGAACTTACGTAGGAAATAAATGGGAAATGGATGAAAGTGTCTTCCTATTAACACAGAAATATCTCAAAAACATAATATTGAGTACAAAAGCAAAAAATGAAACATCACAGAAAACATGGCAACATTTTAACAATATTCACAGACATATAAAACTAAATAATATGTTGTTTAGAGAAATGTACAACTGCTGTAAAACTGTATGTAATCACATGACTACAACCAGCTGCACCAGAGGCTAGAAAATAGAATCTCCAGTTGACCATTGTGCCTTACTAAATGGTATTAGTACAGTTGTATTTCTTAAACTGGATTGGGGGTATATAATGATTTGTAATAATATTTTATACTTCATATATATTTTAATGTAAAATTATTTTACCACAAAAAGGACAGTAATAAAGTGATATCAAACCATTTAACAGTGAAACCTGATAAAATTATACAGCGTGGTGGTGGTAGTAGGGAATAAACTGCTTGAGATGGATGACCCAGGGCTAAAATCTGAAGAATCACTAGTTGTTAATAAGATAGGGTCAGAGGAGCAAAGACAAGGTGTGAGGATCTCAGGCAGAAAGGAGTTCAGCATCTTTGAAGAACTGAACAAAGTCCAGAAGAGTTAGTATATGGTGAAAGGAAGGAAGAGAGGTAAAACGGGAAACTAGAAGGCAGGCAGAAGTCAGACAGCTCACCCAGTGCCTTTGAAGCCACGCTAGAATTTTTGCTCTTGACTGTAAGTGCAGTGATAAAAGTATTAGGAAACAAACAAAAAAGCCTAAATTATTTTTTAAAGCCTAAAATATATATTTGTAGCGACTTGAATAAGAAGATAGCTCTCTCTTTCTCCTCTCTCTCCCTCTCTCCTCTCTCTCTCTCTCTGCGTGTGTGTGTATTTTTTTTCTGTCTCCCTCACCCTCTTCTTGTTTCCTATAACAGAGCAGAGATTAGCAAGCTGCAGTGCTGGAGCACATGAAGCAACAGCAAGATTTTAAACTTTCAAATGACATGAGAACATTTCAGTAGATCAGTAAAAACATGGTAGGCTTAGACTAAAGTGGTAGCTAGCAGTAGACGTGGAGCAAAGCTGGCACATTTGAAATATGTATAGAGATAAAGTTGCCTGGCTTTGTCACTTAGTTGATTATGAAATTATCTAGTAAGAGTGTTCAGAGTAAAAGGAGAAAATCTAGGCCCTCCCTTTTTCTTTCAGTGATGAAAAGGTGAAGATTTCAATTGCCATCAGGTCAATGAAGGTAAATGAGTAAAATACAAGAGGAGGAGGTAGTGGTCAGTAAGCAGGATAATTTAATAAGCCATTTTAGTTACTAAGCAACACTGAGAGATGAAAATTTTCAGGAAAAAAGTTAAAGTTATGATTAGACTCCACTGAGTTAGGACTTCTGAACAAAACATCATGTATTAGCAATATTCCCTTAACCTCCATCATGTTCTAGGCATTATGCCAGGAACTTTGTCTTGGTTCTTTTTTAATCCTCACTTTGTTAGGCATTAGTTTTTCCATTAACTGAAAGGGAAAAAAGCATAAAACAAACCTAAAGATCATCAAAATTGTGTACTTGTCCAAATTCACACAGTAAGTGGGAGGGCTGATATTTGAATTCTCAATGAACTTGCTTGAAATCACATGTTCTTTCCAACTCAACATAGTAAATAATAGATCATTGAGCTGTGAGCCTGTCCGATTTTTTTACTTATCTGTGTTATCATGTTGGGTCAAAATGGAGCTCTCCTAGGCAGGAATTATTTTCTCTGCTAGACAGGGTCTTCTATTGTTTCGCTCTCTTTCTTGCACTAAAAAGGACATACGCTGAAATATACTCTCTCTCCAGTTGTCATTTTAGGTTTTATTTCCTTTCCACTTTCTCTCATATCCCTACTTTTACATTGTAAACTACTTTTATAACATGCTTTTTTAAAAAATAGAGCACTTGTTCCCACTTAAGTATCAATGCAGAAACTTCCAGTTCAAGATGCAAAGGAAAAGTCCTTTTTAAAAAATTACAATAAAATTATAAATTTTTATGTTCTAAATTATATAGCATTGAAAAATGTTAAAAACACAGGAAATCTGAAAATCCAAAATCATAGTGAAGTAACTTCATCTGTCTCAGAAATTGATAGCTGTGGTGGCAAAAAATAAAATTATAGGGAATGTTAATACATTGATTTACATGCTATTAATGTTAATACATTAATAATGTTAATGTTAATAATTATCTATAATTAATGAATATCTATGGTATCTACCAAAGAAAGAATTTCTCTTCTTTTCATATGCTCATGGGACATTCATAACAGTTGATTTTTTTCTGCAAAGACAATTTCAAAAATATTCCAAAAAACAGAAGTCATGTGTATGAAAACAATTCTCCATATAATGACTTAAACTCTATTTTGATTTATTAAATTTTTGTATAATTTTTTATATTAAGAGAAATTAGTAAGTAAATTTGTAGACTTTTGGAAATAAAAGACTGTTTTTAAAAAGAAATAATGTTAATAGGCATATTTGATATCTAAACTCAATGGATGTAATCAGATGAATGAGAGAAAAATTAATACTTAAAATGTATCTATTACAAAATATATCATATAAAAATATCTAATACATGAAACAAACTATATATTTAAAACGTTAAATATGTAGAGCTTTAAGATACCAAATAAATATAATAATTTAATAGGAAAACAACAAATAAGAGTAAACTAGGTTATAGAAACAAAAAAAAAATGAAGCAGAAAACAAAATTTTTTTTTAAAAGGTGGCCAATTAAATGGAAAGAAGATATGGGAATTAAACTTTTGGCAACTGTATTTAAGGAAAAGAAATAAGACCAACACAAATAATATTCAGAATGAAAACAAGATCATAAATTTGGAAGACTTTAAAAATTATAAAATTACTTTGTAGAAAATTATATTTTCATAGTTTTTTTAGATTTAATGAATACTTTGAGGGCAGGAGTCAATTACCAAAATAGTTCCAAAAAGTAGTAAAAATTTTGAATAGACCGGTAATGTGGAAAGAAGCACAGAAAGAGACCATCTCATGTCACTTACCACCCCTCTCTGAGGCCTATTTCAGAGGGTTTTAAAGTCAAGGTTATCAAGCTTTAAAGGAACAAATAATTCTTTTAACAACTTCAGAGAATAAAAGAGCCAAAAAATTTCTGAATACATCTACAACTCTGGAAAACTTGGTACCAAAACTAGATGAGTATAATAAAATATATATATATAAAAATATATATATATATACCACTTTCATTTATAGATGCAAAAATCCTAAATAAAACATTAGTAAACTGAATATAGAAGTACAGTAAAAGAAAAATATATCAATCTCATGTAGCATTTATGCTAAGGGTGGTTCCCTTTTAGAGAATCAGTATAATTCAGCAGATCTATAAATAAAAAAAAAACACATGACCATCTCAGTAAATACCAAATTTTATATATAACTCAGTAAACATTTGTGTTTTTTAAAAAGATCTTTATAATAAACAAGAAATGGAAGGACTCTTCTTTAAAAATATTTAACAGTAACCAAGGGAACAGCCTTATTTAGTGGAGTGGCAGTTTTTATAACTTAGAAAAAGGCTAAAATCTAAAAATTATATATATTTTAGAGAGAGAGAATAAAGGTAATTTAAACTCATTATGGAAAATTCGGAAATACAGAAAAATAAAAAAGAAAGAATGCCTGATTGGCTTCAATATCAAGAATTTCATGCATTTCCTTCCAAATTTTTATTGCATTTATTTTTTATAAGCTCACCTACAATTAAATAGTATATACACATTTCTTCCTTGCATATTAAAAATAATACATGTGCATTTTACTAAATTTAGAAGTGAAAAACAGTGTAAAGCAGGAAATGAATCTCTCTCATTATACCATCTCCCAGTAATAATTTAACATATTGGTGAATTTATTTTTTGGCTTTGTTCTAGGCTTTTTTTTTTTTTTATTCAACATCACTGACCTCTTCCAAACTAATCTTAAACATAATTAACACAGGAATAATTATAGATCCTAGATATAAAGAGGATTTAAGGGGAAAATATCTGCCAATGAACATGAGACTGGACTTTTAGTTTTGTTCAATTAAAAAAAGCCTGTGACTCAGTTCATTCAATATAAATTTTGAATATATACATCATATATATATGTAATCATTATTAAAAGGTTTGAAATGCAAATGGCCACAAATTAAGCCCTGCTTTGTTTTGTTTTTTAAAGATGAGGTTTTGCTGTATGGCCCAGGCTGGAGTACAGTGGCTATTCACAGGTGCAATCATCACAAGCTATAGCCTTGACCTCCTGAAGCTTTGCTTTTGTGATGGGAAATAAAAAGACAGGTTCTGCTTGCTGAGTTGTAGTGCATGTTATGCTACACTGGCCAGATGCCTGCTCAATACTAAAAGCCTGAAGTCTATAGCTGCTGGGAGTGTACCTATCCAGAACCATCACCTCTTAGGCCTCAGTCCACTTAGGAGTTTCCCTCAGGGGAAGTGAGTGACTCTTCCCAGAACATCCAGCACTCAACAACGGTCCATACAGGACTATAATGAGGGGCCCCTGCCCAATTCGAGACAACTCTGCAGAGCACCCAGTTTTAGCTGCTGGTGAACTTGGAGTCAGCAAATATCTTATAACTGCATTGCAGCCCAGCTTGTCCCTCTGCCCACTCTTCTTCCTTTTACTCCTTTATATAAACTTTTATCCCAAAAGTGCTGCTAAAAAAATTTCCTGTATGAACTGTGGGGGAAAAAAATGTGCCCCAGAAAAACAAGTTGCTGATACACAAAAATGACTACAAGTGAAAGAAGAATCATGTAGGGAATTGATGAAGGGTGTTGTTTACACTGTGAACTGAAGAATCCTTCTGGATTAATATATAACTGGTCCAAATTTGTTCAGGAAAGACACAAATTTATATCTTCCACTTTCTTAAATTTATAATTTTGAATCGTTTCTGTTGGCTGGAATACATTGACATTTTTTAAAGAAAAGTATATGGCTTGTGTATTTTATCATTTTCCACGTATTGAATTGTACAACAGTCTATTGTGAATTTTGTTACTATGAGAGTGTTATGAAAACCTGCTAATCTCTAGGTCTAGCAAGAGTAATAGCATACTGCCAGGGTCAGGGCAGGGGAAGCACTCTAAACCTGTGTAGGCAACAGTGGAAGTGTTGTCTGCAGAAATTTAAAAACAATAATAAATCCAACTACATTTGGTCAGCTTTGTATTCTTACCATGCATTTGCAATTCTAAACAAAAAATCTTTTGTTGATGTAGGTTCAAAACAACTGCATAGTTACTGTTAGATTCTGATAGTATATGGAAGCTTCAAATTAGCACATTTATAGTACAAATTACATACTGGGAAAAATATTTCTAAACCACTCATCTGACAAAGGACTTAGATGTAGAATATATAAAGAACTCTGAATACCAACAATAAGAAAACCAAACAATCCAATTAGAAAATAAGCAACAGACATTTCACTAGAGGATATAAGAATAGCAAATAACCACATGAAAAGATGTTTAAAAACACTAACCATTAGGGGCATGCAAATTGAGACTACAGTGCGATATCAGTAGACACCATATGAGATATCAATACACAATAGCTAAAATAAAAAATAGTTACAGTATCAAATTCTGGTGAAGATGTGCAGAAACTGGATTTCTCACACATTGCTGATGGAAATATGAAGTAAAACAGTCACTCTATGCCAGGCTCAATGGCTCACGCTTGTAATCCCAGCACTTTGGGAGGCCAAGGTGGGCGGACCACTTGAGCTCAGGAGTTCAAGACCAGCCTGTTCAACATGATGAAACTCTGTCTCTACTGAAAATACAAAAACAAGCTAGGTGTGGTGGCGTGCACCTGTAATCCCAGCTACTTTGGAGGCTGAGGCATGAGAATCGCTTGAACCTGGGGGGCAGAAGTTGCAGTGAGCCAAGATTGTGCCACTGTCTCAGCCTATGGGACAGAAGGAGACTCTGTCTCAAAACGAAAGAAAAAAAATAAAAAGAAAAACAGTCAATCTAAAAAATAGGTTGGGAATTTCTTGAAGAAAAAAGCCTTAAACATACACTTAACATACAAGTGAGCAATTGCATTGTTGGGCAATTATCCCAGAGAAATGAAAGCATGTCTCCATGAAGCCCCATGCACAATTGTTAAGTAAACTGGTCTATCTATACCATGAAATACAATTCAGACTTAAAAAAGAATAAACAATGGATGTAGGCAGCAACTTGAATTGATCTCCACGGCATTATGTCCGGTGGAAAAAGCTAATCTCAAGAGGTTACACATTGCATTATTCCATTACAGCATTCTCTAAATGTTGTAGATGGAGAACAGTTAGGGATGGTAGAGGGTGATGGGGTTGGTATGACTGTAAAAGGGTAGCAAGAGGGAGATTTTTGTAGTGATAGAATTTTTAACAAAAGCAAAGCAATGTTTATTGCTTGTCTGGAGGACTGTAAGTGAACCTGAAACTGCCCAATATAAGGAAGTAGGCCTGAAATCTTGAGTCAGTTTAGTTCACGCATGTGAAGTGTATGTGGAAAAAAAAAAAAAAAAACCTAATGTAATGCAAAAATAGGTGATATATACATCCTTAAAGTACTAATACTTAAAAAAATTTCTCCTACCAAATATTCTGATATTGGCCATTTTGAGTATGGATCTTCACAAGTAAAACAATTCAGAGTCTGGGTATTTCATTGTATTTGACTTACAGTTAGTTTCATCATGATAGAAGACTCACCGTGGTACACAAATATAGTCAGAATAAACAGGAGCTAGTATTTGATAGCACAACAGAGTGATTACAATCAATAGTAATTTATTGTACATTTTACAATAACTAAAAGGGTATAATTGGAATGTGTGTAACACAAACGATAAATGCTTGAGGGGATGGATACTCCATTTACCCTGATATGACTATTATGCATTGTATGCCTGTACCAAAATATCTTATGCATCCCGTAAATACCTACATCTATGATGTACCCATAAAAATTAAAAATAATTGGCCGGGCACGGTGGCTCATGCCTGTAATCCCAGCACTTTGGGAGGCCAAGGTGGGCAGATCATGAGGTCAAGAGATCGAGATCATCCTGGCCAAGATGGTGAAACCTCATCTCTACTAAAAATACAAAAAATTAGCCAGGCGTGGTGACACGCACCTGTAGGCCCAGCTACTCCGGAGGCTGAGGCAGGAGAATCACTTGAACCTGGGAGATGGAGGATGCAGCGCGCCGAGATTGCGCCATTGCACTCCAGCCTGGCGACAGAGCAAGACTCCATCTCAAAATAATAATAATAATAAATAAAAATAATTAAAGAAAGAAGTCCATCTCAAAATCTAAGTCTTCTCAAAGTCAACATGTAGCTATTATTGTTACCAACATCAGAAAGCCAGAAACTTAGATTATAAGAAAAAAATCTCAAAAAAATTCCCCCTAGTATTAGAAAATGATACGAAGTATGAATTTTGATTTTTAAAAAACTTTATTTATACTACCTTGTAAGAAATAGTCTGCCTACAGTGAACGGATTATTACTTGGTATCATTGGCTGGAGATTTATGTCCTTCTGGGAAGATGGCAGATACTGCAATTTTGAATCTTACTTCTTCAGTAGAGAATATGACATTTTAAGAAAAAATTGAGAAAATGTCTGGTGGAATTCAGCTTTGAAAGTTCAAAAAACTAGGCACATCACAATACATGATTATCCTTTGCCTATAGGTGATCCTCTAAAGTTAAATAAGTTATGAAGAAATGAGAGTTTTCCTCCTTACAAAGATATCATAACATTTGCCTAGGAAGTCCTGACTATGGGAAGACCCCCCTATGTTTGTACTATATGATACCAAAACAAAACCAAAAATTACCCTATTAGTGGTTAAGAATAAAAGGAATGTTTTGGTTTTCCTACTCCTTGCATTAACTTCCTGACAGTATTTCCCAAATCTTGTGTTTGTAATGTCCCCAAATGGCACAATTTCAGGATAACTTGATGTTCCCAATATTAAAATAACTTCAATTCAACTTAAATGTGAAAAATAAATATGACTCCCACAACAGTTTCACAATAGATGCTGGAAATTCATTGTCTTCTTATAACCCAATCAGTTACAAGGAAGATGCTGTGAGACACCAAGCTCATATAAACAATTTCTGACTTCGTCGAGATCATATATGGTTGGAAAAATAGATGTAATTGAGGATATGGTGGTACATATGAGCACTAAATGGAACTATTTGTGGAATATAAGGAAGACGTTTATAAGGGAGAACAAGAACAATAAAAACATCAATAGAGAAACTGGCCTCTGGTCTGAGCCTAGAAAACATACTTTTGGCCAAGCTTATGGAAGAAAGAGAATTCTAGACTGAGAATGCTTGAACAAAAATATGTTAGAATACTTTATCATCTGAGAAAAATATTACATACATTATGCGTGGTGGTGTGTAATGGATGCTGCGGGGGACAAAACTGAGAGTAAACTTTCAGCAAAACTTATTAGAGATCTTGGATAATAGGCTAAAGAATTTAATCCTAACTTTTTTTTTTTTTACTTTTAGAAAAAAACTTTATTAAATACTCAAGAGCATACTTCTCAAAATCACAGAAGAGTTTCCAAATACAAGTGTTAGAAGGAAAAAAAAAAAAGCTAAAAGCCCATCAGAAACAGTTCGGGAGTGCAGAGGACTGGACGGGGGACAGGGACTGCACATGGGAAGGAGCCACTTTTGTATTCCATAATTTGATCTTGTTGTGCCAGAATGCATGCTTTTTTTTCCCTCCAAATGAGGAATTCATTTCAAATCAGAATTTCTTTTATTCTCCTGGAACTGAAATGCTTAGTGCTATCCCTAACATCAACCATGGGATTTTCAAGTTATCCCAAATTTGCAATGCAAAGCACTTTTATGTATCTTCCAGTTGTAGATCGGAATAGCAAAAGGGAATGCTAAGACCGAAGTTTTTACCCTCGTAAAGAAAGACATTCCCTTCTAGAGAGCAAATCTATCATAAAATGTCGAAACTAGAAGAGAATAAAATGAAAGGAAAAAAACCTAGAAAAATATCCTAAAATATCAAATGCAGTCATTTCTAAATATAAGCCATAATTATAGCTTTACCTATTGTTATTGCTCCTATGCTGCTTCTACAATGTTACATCAACTACACTTAGCTTTACTCTCCCAATGGTGATGAAGCCTTCTGTGTGCTTTCCAAGCAAAGATAAGCTTATAGTAACATCAAAGATTAGGTGAGGTTTATAGAAAGATATATATCCAGGCTTACCAAAGTATTAAGTCAAGAATATAGTATGTGATCAGCTTTCAAAGCATTTACAA
Organism: Hylobates moloch; assembly: GCF_009828535.3. NCBI lineage: Eukaryota > Metazoa > Chordata > Mammalia > Primates > Hylobatidae > Hylobates > Hylobates moloch. Next base: position 24,422,186 of record NW_026652297.1, on the reverse strand, counting down.
GTGCTGCAAGTTAGTGAAACAGCTGTCTCCATAAACAGAGGAAATGTGGGGAAGCCTCGGAATGCCCTTCTGGTTATGGCACATCGGAATCCTAACTCTTAAAAGAAATATTGGGGTTATCTAGATGAGGAAGATGTTATCTGACTTCTGCTTTTGGATTTGGAGTGATGTATTTATTAAAGAAAAGTTTTAGAAGCAGAAAGACCAAACAAATGGTGCTAGCTATAAAATCTCTAATGGATTGGTAAGAACTATCCTTTGGTTATTTACTTTTTAGAACATATTTCTGACAGCATTTATCAAGGACATAAATAAAGAAATCACCCAGCAACACCCACTAAAAGAAAAAAAGTCCCTGCATATTGTATCTATAGCAAGTATAATAATATGATAGAAACAGGATTCTTTTATTCACTATTTTATTCTAATGCTTAGTCAAATATTGGTTAAGAGTTTCTTTTATGGAAATTCTAATCACACAAAATAATGTATGAATCAAGAAAGATAATGTGTTTTTCTCAATTTTTTCTTTTCAAAAATTGCAATCACTCAATTGTCCCTAATCATTGCTATTACTTTCTATTTATATATTTTTTTCCATAGAATTTATGAAGATATTGACTAATGCTGTCTCTGGAATCTTTCATAGATAAAATGGCCCTAAAAGCAATTTTTATTGCTTCTCTGGTTGTGCAATTCGACATGTTGTTATTGAAAAGTTGCCAATTGTTTAGTTCTATTTACAGTGTGTGAAATTTAAAGTGAGTAGTGGGGGGATACATGGTTTAAAAGACCCCTAAATTCATCATGGAGCATAAAACTGATGGAAATGGTTCGGAAACAAATAGATTAAAATACAATGTTACAAATATTATTAATAAGCACCAGAAACATTAGACAATGCTTCTGAAAAAGAAAAGATTTCTTATGGATTTAGGAATAGGCAATGATAGTTTATTTGGCAAAAGGAAAGTATGAGCCAAGGCTTAGTAGTAGCAATAACATGGAAAACTCAGGAAAGAATAAGGCATCCAGCATAAGAGAATAGTAACTGTCAAAATGCTTAATAAATCTTGAAGCATTTTTTGAACACTATCAGTAAGTTTACGACAAACATGTTTGATTGTTATAAACAGTGGTTAGAAATTTTAAAAAATGTTTTTCTTCTAGGAAAAGGTAATGGGACAGAAAAAAAATGAGACAGAGAGAGAGACATGTAGAAACAGGAAGAAATAAAGTAACACATACTGAGCATCTCTTAAGTTTCAGTTAATCACTATGCATAAACTATATTAATATAAATCTAATACTAACCCTTTGGGGTAAGTTTTGTCCCCTCTATTAGTTAGTAGAAGAGAAGACTTGAGGTAAAAGAGCTTACATATTTTTCTCAGTGTCATATTGCTAGAAATAAGTAGACCTGGCATTCATTTGGAGGTCTACATGTTTCTAAAACCTGTGTCTTTTCCACTAGGCATATTGAAATAGAAATAATGATGACAACACTCACTCCATATAACCTGAGAAACCAGTGACATCACTGAAATTGTCAGGAAAGACATGAAAAATAAACAAGGAAAGATAGGAGAAAAAGGTGGAAAGTGTAATAAAAGGTTAGATTGTCTACAATTATGGCCATGGGGCCAGGTGTGGTGGCTCAGGCCTGTAATCCCAGCACTTTGGGAGGCTGAAACTGGCAGATTGCTTGAGGTCAGGAGTTCAAGACCAGCCCAGCCAACATGATGAAACCCCATCTCTACTAAAAATACAAAAATTAGCCAGACATGGTTGTGTGTGCCTGTTAACCCAGCTACTTGGGAGGCTCAGACAGGAGAGTTGCTTGAACCTAGGAGACGAAGGCTGCAGTGAGCCTATATCACACCACTGCACTCGTCTGGGTGATAGAGTGAGACCCTGTCTCAAAACTAAATAACTAAATAAGTAAATATGGCCAGCAATTAGCCATCACATTCTTATTCATATATGCTTTTCTTCCTACCAATAGATAGAGGTTGTTTTCTCTCCCCTTGAATTTGAGCTGGTCCTGTGACTTTCTTTGACCATTAAAGTATGGCAGAAAAGACTGTGTGTGACTTCTGGACTTATGCAGCTTCCATATTTGCCCTCTTGAGATCCAACCATTATGTAAAGTCTCAAAGCTCAACTACTGAATAAGAAGAGAAAGCAAGACAGAGAGAGAGAACTAGACATCTTAGACAATGGAATGACCCCCAGTGATTCTACCCTCCTCAGTTAAGGGCCCTGTTAAGACACCAGATATATGAATGAAGTCCTTCAGAATATTCTGGCCCCAGCCAAGTTCCAAGCTGATAGCAGCTACATGAATGACTCCAGCCAATACCATTTGAAATATAAGAACCACATAGCTAACCCACAGAATCATAAAATATAAAAACTATTTTTGTTTTCAATTTTTCAGGGTTTGGGGAAATTTGCTATGCAGCAAAGACTAATTGGTACAATGAGTTTGGGGATCTTGAAATGGAGAGAACAAGTCATCAGGAGGGTAGTGCCACCTTAGTCTCTATGTTTATTCAAAACTTGAGCCTATATCTGATATTAACAGCTACTTCTATTAAAATATAAATACTCTCTGGAAGAAATCGCTGCTTAGCAGGAATTAGTTGACAATCAATAGAATAATAACGTTTGGCACAGAATGAAGGGAATGATTTTACCTAAGCCTGACTCAGAAAAAGGAGTTTAAAAAGTACCAGAGACATTTCATGATTTTGCAGAGCCTTGGCTCCGGTCATGTCTAGTTAATATCAACACCATTACCTCCAAAATAAATCATAATCATTTATTATACATATATTTTTTTTAACTTTTATTGTAAGTTCAGGGGTACATGTGCAGGCTTGTTACATAGGTAAACATGTGTCATGGCAGGCGGGGGCAGGGGTTGTTGTGCAGATTATTTCATCATCCAGGTATTAAGCCTAGTATCCTTTAGTTATTTTTCCGGATCTTCTCTCTCCACCCATCCTCTACCCTCCTATAGGCCCCAGTGTGTATTGTTCCACTCTCTGTGTCTATGAGTTCTCATCATTTAGCTCCCACTTATAAGTAAGAAAATGTGGTATTTGGTCTTGTGTTCCTGCATTAGTTTGCTAAGAATAATGGCCTCAAGCCTCAACAATGTCCCTGCAAAAGGCATGATCTTGTTCTTTTTTATGGGTGCATGGTATTTTGTGATGTATATGTACATTTTCTTTGTCTAGTCTATCATTGATGGACATTTAGGTTGATTCCATGTCTTTGCTATTGTGAATAATGCTTCAATGAACATACATGTGCATGTCTTTATAATATTATAGAATGATTTACAGTTCTTTAGGTATGTACTCAGTAAGGTGATTGCTGGGTCTAATGGTATTTCTATCTTTAGGTCTTTGAGGAATTGCCAAACTGTCTTACACACTGGTTGAACTGATTTATACTCCCACCAAAAGTGTATTAGCATTCATTTTACTCCATAACATCACCAACATCTGTTATTTTTTGACATTTCACAGTGGCCATTCTGACTGGTGTGAGATGCTATCTCATTGTGGCTTTGATTTGCATTTCTCTAATGATAAGTGATGTTGAGCTTTTATTCATGACTGTTGGCAACATGTATGTCTTCTTTTGAGAAGTGTCTGTTCATGTCCCTTGCCCATTTTTTAATGGGGTTGTTTTTTTCTTTTCAATATGTTTAAGTTCCTTATAGATGCTGGATATTAGACCTTTGTTAGATGCATAGTTTGCAAAAAATTTTCCCCCATTCTTTGGGTTATCTTTCTACTCTATTGATAGTGTCTTTTGCTGTGTAGAGCTCTTTAGTTTAATTAGATCCCATTTGTCATTGTTGCAATTTCTTTTCGTGTGTTCATCATGAAATCTTTGCCCATGCCTCTGCCCTAAATGGTATTGCCTAGGATGTCTTCCAGGGTTTTTATGGTTTTGAGTTTTACATTTAAGTCTTTAATACATCCTGAGTTAATTTTTTAATATGGTGTAAGGAAGATGTCCAGTTTCAATCTTCTGCATATGGCTAGCCAGTTATCCCAGCACCACTTATTGAATAGGGAGTGCTTTCCCTATTGCTTGTTTTTGTCAGGCTTGTTGAAGATCACATAGCTTAGTGATCTTAAGTAAGTAAGCATGTGGTCTTATTTCTGAGCTGTCTATGCTGTTCCATTGGTCTATTTATCTGTTCTTACATCAGTACCACGCTCTTCTGGCTACTGTACCCCCCTAGTACAGTTTGAAATCAGGTAGCCTGATACTTCCAGCTTTGTTCTTTTTGCTTAAAATTGCCTTGGCTGTTTGGGCCCTTTTTTGGTTCCACACGAATTTTAAAACATTTTTTTTCCTCTTTCTGTGAAGAATGTCAACGGTAGTTTAATGGGAATAGCACTGAATTTATAAATTGCTTGGGGCAGTATGGGCATTTTAATTACATTGATTATTCCTATCCATGAGCATGGAATGTTTTTCCAGTTGTGTGATCTCTGATTTCTTCATGTAGTAGTTTGTAGTACTCCCTGTGGAGATCTTTCACCCCACTAGCTAGCTGTATTCCTAGGTATTTTATTGTTTTGTAGCAACTGTGAGTGAGAATTCATTCATGGTAAGGTTTGATTCTGTGTCCCCACCCAAATCTCATCTCCAGTTGTAATTCATATAATCCCCACATGTTGAGGAAGGGACCTGATAGAAGGTGGCTGAATCATAGGAGTGGTTTTCCCCATGCTGTTCCTGTGATAGTGAGCGAGTTCTCATGAGATCTGATGGTTTTATAAGTGTTTGGAAGTCCCTCCTTTACTCTTCTTTCTTTCCTGCTGCCTTGTGAAGAAGGTACTTGCTTTCTTCTTTACCTTCTGCCATGATTGTAAGTTTCCCCAGGCCCCAGCCATGTGGAACTGTGAGTCAATTAAGCCTCTTTCCTTTATAAATTGCCCAGTCTCTATCATAACTCCATTCGCCTGGAAACCACACTCCCATCACCCACAGCAGCCACACCAAGCCCTGCCCAAAGAAAGTGTGAGCTCAGACACACATAACCCTGCCCCATTGGATGGCCTTTCTCTACCCACCCTGGTAGCCGAAGACAAATGACATAATCTCTTGGGAGCTCTATGGCTCCACCCACTGCCTGATCCTATACTACTACAGCTGATGTGCTCTTGAAAATGCCACCATCTGGCTGAAGGCCAACCAATATAAAACCAGTGCACTTAACAAAAATACAACCAAGAACCTTCACAGGGTCCACTTCACTCCCCTGCTACCTCCACTGGAGGAGGTGATGGCATCCATGGCTGAGAGACCTGAAGACGAATCACATCATAGGACTCTTTGCAGACACTCTCCAGTAACAGCCTAGAGCCCAGTTATTCCACTGGGTGGCTAGATCCGGAAGAGAAATAACAATCATTGCAGTTCAGATCTCAGGAAGCCCCATCCTCAGGGGAAAAGGAAGAGCAACACATCAGGGGAGCACCTTGTGGGACAAAAAAATCTGAACAGCAATCAAGAGTCCTAGATCTTCCCTGTGACATAGTCTACCCAAATGAGAAGGAACCAGAAAGTTAATTCTGGTAATATGACAAAACAAGGTTCTTTAACACCCCAAAAGATCACACTAGCTCACCAGCAATGAATCTAAACCAAGACAAAACCTCTGAATTGCCAGAAAAAGAATTCAGAAAACAATTATTTTATTTTATTATTATTATTATTTTTTGAGACAGAGTCTTGCTCTGTTGCCCAGGCTGGAGTGCAGTGGCGCCATCTCAGCTCACTGCAAGCTCTGCCTCCCAGGTTCACACCATTCTCCTGCCTCAGCCTCTCGAGTAGCTGGGACTACAGGCACCCACCACCATGCCCAGCTAATTTTTTGTATTTTTAGTAGAGACAGGGTTTCACCGTGTTAGCCAGGATGGTCTCGATCTCTTGACCTTGTGATCCACCTGCCTCAGCCTCCCAAAGTGCTGGGATTACAGGCGTGAGCCACCATGCATGGCCCAGAAGCCAATTATTAAGCCAATCATGGAGGCACCAAAGAAAGGTAAAATCCAATTAAATAAATAAAAAAATACAGGATATGACTGGAAATACCTCCAATGAAATAGATAACAAACGTAAAAAACAATCACAATTTCTGGAAATGAAAGACACACTTACAGAATTGCAAAATACATGGGAAAGTCTCAGCAACAGAATTGAACAAGTAGAAGAAAGAACGGCAGAGCTCGAAGACAAGGCATTTGAATTAATGCAAGCCAATAAAGACAAAGAAAAAAGAATAAAAAAATTAACAAAGCCCCCAAGAAGTTTGGGATTATGTCAAAAGACCAAACCTAAGAATAATTGGTGTTCCTGAAGAGCAGAAATCTAAAAGTTTGGAAAACATGTTAGAGGGAATAATCAAGGAAAGCTTCCCAGGCCTTGCTAGAGATCTAGATATCCAAATACAAGATTCTCAAAGAAAACTTAGGAAATTCATTGTAAAAAGATCATTGCCTAGGCACATAGTCATCAAGTTATCTAAAGTCAAGACAAGGGAAAGAATCTCAAGAGCTGTGAGGTAAAAGCTTCAGATAACCTATAAAAGAAAACCTATCAGATTAACAGCAAATCTCTCAACAGAAAGCTTACAAACAAGAAGGGATTGGGGTCCAATATTTAGCCTTCTAAAACAACAATTATCAGCTAAGAATTTTGTATGCAGTGAAACTAAGCTTCATCAATGAAGGAAAGATAAAGTCTTTTCCAGACACACACACAAAATGCTGAAAGAATTCACCACTACAAAGCCAGCACTACAAGAACTCCTAAAAGGAGCTTTAAATTTCGAAACAAATCCTCAAAATACACCAAAATAGATTATTCATAAAGCATAAACCACACAGGACCTATAAAACAATAACAGAATGAAAAAAGGCATTCGGGTAACAAATAGCACAATGAATAGAATAGTACCTCGCATCTCAATACTAACATTTAAAGAAAATGGCCTAAGTGCTCCAATTAAAAGATACAGAATGTCAGAATGGATAAGAATTCATGAACTAAATATCTGCTGTCTTCAAGAGACTCACCTGACATGTAAGGACTCACATAAACTTAAGGTAAAGGGGTGGAAAAAGATATTCTGTGAAAATGGACACCAAAGATGAGTAGTAGTAGCTATTCTTATTCTTATATCAGACAAAAAAAAAAACAAACTTTAAAGCAACAGCAGTTAAAAAAGACAAAGAAGGACATTATATAATGATAAAAGGACCAGTCCAATAGGAAAATATCACAATCCTAAATATATATGCACCTAACACTGGAGCTCCCAAATTTATAAAACAATTACTACTGGACCTAAAAAATGAGATAGACAGCAACACAATAATAGTGGGGGACTTCAATACCCCACTGACAGCACTAGACAGGTCATCAGGACAGAAAGTCAACAAAGAAACAATGGACTTAAACGAAACTCTAGAACAAACAGACTTAACAGATATTTACAGAACATTCTACCCAACAACTGCATAACATACATTCTACTCATCAGCACACAAAACATTCTCCAAGATAGACCATATGATAGGTCACAAAAAGTCTCAATAAATTTAAGAAAATAGAAATTATATTAAGTACTGTCTCAGACCACAGTGGAATAAAATTGGAAATCAAATCCAATAGGAACTCTCAAAACCATGCAAATACATAGAAATTAAATAACCTGCTCTTGAATGATCATTAGGTCCACAATGAAATCAAGATGTAAATTCAAAAATTCTTTGAACTGAAAAATAGTGACACAATGTATCAATACCTCTGGGATACAGCAAAGACAGTGCTAAGAGAAAAGTTCATACCATTAAATGCTCACATCAAAAAGTTTGAAAGAGCAAAAATAGACAATCTAAGGTCACACCTCGAAGAACTAGAGAAACAAAAACAAACCAAACCCAAACCCAGCAGAAGAAAAGAAATAACAAAGATCAGGGCAGAACTAAATAAAATTAAAACAAAAACAAATACAAAAAATAAATGAACCAAAAACCTGGTTCTTTAAAAAGATAAATAAAATGCATAGACCATCAGCAAGATTAAGCCAAAAAGAAGAGAGAAGATCCAAATAAGCTCAATTAGAAACAAAATGGGAGATACTGCAACAGATATCACAGAAATTCAAAAGATCATTCAAGGCTACTATGAATACCTTTACATGCATAAACTAGAAAACCTGGAGGAGATGAATAAATTCCTGGAAATATACAACCCTCCTAGATTAAACCAGGAAGAAACAGAAACTCTGAACAGACCAGTAACAAGCAGCGAGATTGAAATGGTAATTTTAAAGTTACCAACAAAAAAAAAATTCCAGGACCAGATAGATTCACAGCTGAATTCTATTAGACATTGAAAGAAGAATTGGTACCAATCATATTGACACTATCCCAAAAGACAGAGGAAGAGGGAATCCTCCCTAAATCATTCTATGAGGCCAATATCATCCTAACACCAAAACCAGGAAAGGGCATAACAAAAAAAGAAAGCTATAGACAGATATCCCTGATGAATGCAGATGCAAAAATTCTCAAAAAAAAAAAAAAAAAATACTAGTGACCCAAACCCAACAGCATATCAAAAAGATAATCCACCATGATCAAGTGGGTTTCATACCAGTAATGTAGGGATACATTCATAGGTATGTATACATTAAGGATACATAGGTAAATAGATATGATACACCACATAAACAGAATTAAAAACAAAAATCATATCATCTCAATAGATGCAGAAAAAGCATTCAACGAAATCCAGCATCCCTTTATGATTAAGACCCACAGCAAAATCAGCATAGAAGGGTCATACCTTAAGGTAATAAAAGCCACCTCTGAGAAACCCACAGCCAATATTATACCGAATGTGGAAAAGTTGAAAGCATTCCCTCTGAGAACTGAATCAAGACAGGGATGCCCACTTTCACCACTTATATTCAACATAGTACTGGAAGTCCCAGCCAGAGCAATCAGACAACAGAAAGAAATTAAGGGCATCCAAATCAGTAAAGAGCAAGTCACTCTAACTGGTGTGAGATGGTATCTCACTGTGGTTTTGATTTGCATTTCTCTGATGGCCAGTGATGATGAGCATTTCTTCATGTGTTTTTTGGCTGCATAAATGTCTTCTTTTGAGAAGTGTCTGTTCATGTCCTTTGCCCACTTTTTGATGGGGTTGTTTGTTTTTTTCTTGTAAATTTGTTTGAGTTTATTGTAGATTCTGGATATTAGCCCTTTGTGAGATGAGTAGGTTGCAAAAATTTTCTCCCATTCTGTAGGTTGCCTGTTCACTCTGATGGTAGTTTCTTTTGCTGTGCAGAAGCTCTTTAGTTTAATTAGATCCCATTTGTCAATTTTGGCTTTTGTTGCCATTGCTTTTTGGTGTTTTAGACATGAAGTCCTTGCCCACGCCTATGTCCTGAATGGTATTGCCTAGGTTTTCTTGTAGGATTTTAGTGGTTTTAGGTCTAACATTTAAGTCTTTAATCCATCTTGAATTAATTTTTGTATAAGGTGTAAGGAAGGGATCCAGTTTCAGCTTTCTACATATGGCTAGCCAGTTTTCCCAGCACCATTTATTAAATAGGGAATCCTTTCCCCATTTCTTGTTTGTCAGGTTTGTCAAAGATCAGATAGTTGTAGATATGCGGCATCATTTCTGAGGGCTCTGTTCTGTTCCATTGATCTATGTCTCTGTTGTGGTACCAGTACCATGCTGTTTTGGTTACTGTAGCCTTGTAGTATAGTTTGAAGTCAGGTAGCATGATGCCTCCAGCTTTGTTCTTTTGGCTTAGGATTGACTTGGCGATGCGGGCTCTTTTTTGGTTCCATATGAACTTTCAAGTAGTTTTTTCCAATTCTGTGAAGAAAGTCATTGGTAGCTTGATGGGGATGGCATTGAATCTATAAATTACCTTGGGCAGTATGGCCATTTTCACGATATTGATTCTTCCAACCCACACCAGTTAGAATGGCCATCATTAAAAAATCAGGAAACAACAGGTGCTGGAGAGGATGTGGAGAAATAGGAACACTTTTACACTGTTGGTGGGACTGTAAACTAGTTCAACCATTGTGGAAGTCAGTGTGGCGATTCCTCAGGGATCTAGAACTAGAAATACCATTTGACCCAGCCATCCCATTACTGGGTATATACCCAAAGGACTATAAATCATGCTGCTATAAAGACACATGCACATGTATGTTTATTGCGGCACTATTCACAATAGCAAAGAGTTGGAACCAACCCAAATGTCCAGCAACGATAGACTGGATTAAGAAAATGTGGCACATATACACCATGGAATACTATGCAGCCATAAAAAGTGATGAGTTCATGTCCTTTGTAGGGACATGGATGAAACTGGAAAACATTCTCAGTAAACTATCACAAGGACAAAAAACCAAACACTGCATGTTCTCACTCATAGGTGGGAATTGAATAATGAGAACTCATGGACACAGGAAGGGGAACATCACACTCCGGGGACTGTTGTGGGGTTGGGGGAGTGGGGAGGGACAACATTAGGAGATATACCTAATGCTAAATGACTAGTTAATAGGTGCAGGAAATCAACATGGCACATGGATACATATGTAACAAACCTGCACATTGTGCACATGTACCCTAAATCCTAAAGTATAAAAAAGAAAAAAAAAAGAGCAAGTCAAGCTGTTGCTGTTTGCTGATGACATGAATGTATACATGGAAAACCCCAAAGATTCATCCAAAAAACTCCCAGAACAGGTAAATGAATTCAGTAAAATTTCAGGATACAAAATTAATGTACACAAATCAGTATCTCTGCTATACACTTGTGACCAGGCTGAGAATCAAATCAAGAACTCAACCCCTTTTAGAATAGTTACAAAAAATTAAAATACTTAGGAATATACTTAACCAAAGAGGTGAAAGACCTCTACAAGAAAAACTACAAAACACTGCTGAAAGAAATCATAGACAACACAAACAAATGGAAACATATCCCATGCTCATGGATGGGTAGAATCAATATTGTGAAAATGACCATACTGCTAAAAGCAATCTGCAAATTCAATGCAATTTCCATAAAAATTCCACTATCATTCTCCACAGAAGTAGAAAGAACAATCCTGAAATTGATATGGAACCAAGTAAAGAGCCTGCCTAGCCAAAGCAAGACTAAGCAAAAAGAACAAATCCGGAGACATTACATTACCCAACTTTAAACTACACTATAAGGCCACAGTCACCAAAATAGCTTGGTACTCATATAAAAATAGGCATACAGACCAATGGAAAAGAATTGAGAACCCAGAAATAAACCCAAATACTTACAGCCAACTGATCTTCAACAAAGCAAACAAAAACATAAAGTGGGGAAAGGACACCCTATTCAACATACAGTGCTAGGATAATTGGCAAGCCACGTGTAGAAGAATGAAACTGGATCCTCTCCTCTTACCTTACACAAAAATCAACTCAAGATGGTGCAAATACTTAAATGTAAAACCTGAAACCATAAAGATTCTAGAAGATAACATCAGAAAAACTCTTCTAGACATTGGCTTAGGCAAAGACTTCATGACCAAGAACCCAAAAGCAAATGTGACAAAAACAAAGATAAATAGATGGGGCTTAATGAAACTAAAAAGCTTCTGCAGAGCAAAAGAAATAAACAGCAGAGTTAACAGACAACCCACACAGTGGGAGAAAATCTTCACAATCTATACATCTGACAAAGTACTAATATCCAGAATCTACAAAGAAATCAAATAAATCAGCAAAATAAATAAATAAACAAACAATCAATCCCATCAAAAAACTGGGCTAAGGGCATGAATAGAAAAGTCTCAAAAGAAGATATACAAATGGCCAACACGCATATGGAAAAATGCTCAACATTACTATGTATGAGGGAAATGCAAGTCAAAACCACAAAGCAATACCACCTCACTCCTGCAAGAATGGCCATAATAAAAAAACATAAAGTAATAGATGTTGGCATATATGTGGTGAAAAGGGAACACCTTTACACTGTTGGTGAGAATGTAAACTAGTACAACTACTATGGAAAACAGTGTGGAGACTCCTTAAAGAAATAAAAGTAGATCTACCGTATATGTGTGTGTGTGTGTGTATATATATATATATATATACACACACACACACACACACACACACACACACACTTACCATGGAATACTACTCAGCCATAAAAAGGAACAAAATAATGGCATTTGCAGCAACCTGGATGGAATTGGAGACCATTATTCTTAGTGAAGTAACTCAGGAATGGAAAACTAATAATTGTATGCTTTTACTCACAAATGGAAGCTAAGCTATGAGGATGCAAAGGCATACGAATGATACAATAGACTTTGGGGACTTGAGGGACAGGGTGTGGGGGTGAAGGATAAAAGACTACACATTGGGTACAGTGTATACTACTCTGGTGATAGGTGCATCAAAATCTCAGAAATCACAACTAAAGAACTTATTTATGTAACCAAACACCACTTGTTCCCCCAAAACCTATTGAAATAAATGAAATAAAATAAAATAAAATAAAATAAAATAAAATAAATCAATTGCCCAGTCTCAGGTATTTCTTTATAGCAATGTGAAAATGGGCTAATACAGCTTGTGATTTGGCTCTCTGCTTGTCTGTTGTTGGTGTACAGGAATGCTAGCAACTTTTGCACATTTGTTTTGTATCCTGAGACTTTGCTGAAGTTGCTTATCAGCTTAAGAAGCTTGGGGGGTTGATATGATGGAAATTACCAGATATAGGATCATGTCATCTGCAAACAGAGATAGTTTGACTTCCTCTATTACTATTTGAATATGCTTTATTTCTCTTTCTTGCCTGATTGCCCTCGTCAGAACTTCTAATACTGTGTTGAATAGGATTGGTGAGAGAGGGCATCCTTGTCTTGTGCCAGTTTTCAAGGGGAACGTGTTCAGCTTTTGCCCATTTAGTACGACATTGACTGTGGGTTTGTCATATATGGCTATTATTTTGAGGTATGTTCCTCCAATACCTAGTTTATTGAGAGTTTTTAACATGAAGGGATGTTGAACTTTATCTTAAGACTTTTCTGCATCTATTGAGATAATAATGTGCTTTTTGTCTTTAGTTCTGTTTATGTGATGAATCATATTTATTGATTTGCATATGTTGTTTATTATGATTATCATTCACTTACAACTACCCACTTAATGCAACTGCTTTCTTGGATCATATTTAATTTAATTTTCTCTATTCTCATAGTTATACTCTGAGGTAGACACTGGCCCATTTTAAAGATAGTAACATTGAAGTTCAGTAGGTTTAAATAGCATGTCTAAATTACTGTTTACAAGAGTCCACATGACAACTAACACCTAGTTCTGCCCAGTTCTAAAGCATTTTCTCTTTGTCTTTATCATGCAGTTCTGAAAGAAAAGTATTGGTAACCGATTTTGAAAAGTAATTAAGTTCTATATAAAATTGGCCCATGTTTTGGAGTTATGAAATACATTAAAAATAATTAAGATGAAAAGCAAGTTTATAAGAATTCTAGTGTGAAAATTAAAAATGTTAAGTCAGCCTTAATAATTTGTAGCAGTAACAATTTTGTTACAGTGATGGTAGGTATTGAAATAATACAATATTTTCCCACTAGTATTCTCCAACGTCTTACATTAAAACTCCTTAGTACTTTTTGGTTCTGGGCACCCCTTTTGCTTATAGAAGTTAAAGCAACAAAATCTTGGCCATATCTTGAGTGTGTAAGAATAGAACAGATTATCTATGAATAAATCAAGCTACCAAGAAGTAGTCAGGAATGAATATAGGACTACAGGAGGGAGAAGGAAGAACAGAAGATGAAAACATGCTGACTCTGTCTGTAAGATCAACGAATAGATTCCGCCTATTCATCCAATTTCAAAGCATCTATTTATCTTGTGCCAGCAATGGTGCTGGAAAGACAGAGATAAATACATCATATTTCTTGACATTAAGGAAAAGTAGGCAATCTGATTTATCCAGACAAAAAGTGTGTTGAGAGACTTGGAGGTAACTCAGCTAATTCACAGGGTTCCCAAGATAAGGTCCAATTCATTTTCTATTCTGAGATATAACTCCACCATTGCTGCTCTACATGCAATCTCTGGTTGAAGAGAAGAATCAATAATACAATCTTCTTATTACAACCTTAGCATGATATTGACAACATGATATATAAGAGCTGGAGGAGCAGAAAGATACCCCTTTATGGAGGATTGCTTTATTTCTAAATATTAGGTTTCCTTAGAAAGTCTTGTGTAATAATGCACCACTCAAAAATACTAAATAACACAAATAAATTCATTTCAACACAAAAATTCAATTTTTAAAGACTTGTATTATTAATAAGATCCTGCTTCTATTCCTTAATCTTGCATGTTATAGAGTTATGGCCTGGTTGTCGCATACCAGTGCATTTCAACCAGGGGAGATTTTACCCCATGGGGCTATCTGACAATGTCTGGAGATAGTTTTGGTTGTTTAAACTTGTGTATGGGTACTACTGGCATTTAGTGGGTGGAAAACACGGATGCTGCTAAAAAATCCTACAATGCACAAGACAGTCCCCCACAACAATTATCTAACTCAAAATGTCAATAGTGCCAAGGTTAAGAAAACCTACTGAATACCAGTTTTATTTGAACTTAAAAACCTTTCCATAAAATTCAACCAAAAAATTATGCAATCAATCATACATACACAAAAGATGAACTACTCCTAAAAATATTTTCAGGTTTATTTTTTTTCCAAAATAATGAAATGACTTGAAATTAAAACATGACTTAATTTCTTTTAAATCTTTAGGTCACATACAATAAATGGGGTAATAATCAGACATAATTCAATTTAAGGACAGTTAACTTTCAATTGATTCATCTTTCTCCAGTCATGTTTGTCAAGTCACCAAATAATGATCTAAGTTTCTAACATCCTTAGAGAATTTTTTGAAGCAACTTTTATATACATGTGGCCAACTATAAAATATTCTCCTGATTTTTTTCCTTAAAAGAAAAATTATAGTGCCTCAACCATTTGCATCCAAATTATGAATCGATAATAATCTCAGTAATATCTAAGATAAAATGGCCTGACTGAACTAACTTTGATAGTTCATATAGGTCAGGGGATGTATTTTAAGTGCACAAAAGAACTATTTTGAGGAATACTTACACATTCCAGATGGGCCAACATAGTAGCCAACTACTAATAGACTATTAACACATTTTTGAGTCATCTAAATAGATCTACAAAGGATATCTGATCTACAAATGATGTTTGAAGGTCAATATTTATGGTTCTACCTCTATCTACTATGTGTTGGGTAGCAGGAAGTACCTAGGTGCCTTTAAGTTTTATGAAACAACAGCCAGCAAAAAAAGTCCCTCAGTTCATTAAAATAAATTCTTGGATAAGGCAAAAGCTGATCAGCATATGTAGAGCTATCACAGAGAGTGCAGGCAAGCTTTCCTTTCTCATTACCTTAGTTGTGTCCCCCAGTTTCTTGGGCTCCTAATACTTTGCCTTTTTGACTGTAGGGTATCCTTGGACCACCTGCATAGACTTGGATGCCCTGTGATCCTACCTCTTGGATCAGAAATAGAACCTTCATTTTCTTTACCAGTTCTGGCATTGACACTTCATTCCCCAGTTTCAAGTTTGCACAATCCTGGGCCATGTTTGTTATGATTCTAGAACATGCTTACTTTTGTGATGAGAATGGAGGAGCTCTTTCCTCTCTAGACCAGAAATACGGCCCAATTTATCAGAATCCTAACCTGATCTTCATTTAATGGTACAGAAGTTCCTGTGATCTGATATTAAAGTATTACACCAGATATAAAGCAATACCACAACAAGTCTTATTAACTCGTAGCTAATACAATTTAAGAACTGGATATGATGACTGAAATAAGCTCCATATCAATGAGAATTTCGATGGGATTATGTGTGGTCAATGTCCAGTAATTAGAAAAGCTATAACTGAGAGCCAGCTATTCAGTCCAATGCTATTTTCAATATGGAATGATCTGGGATTGGGAGAGGATTGAAGGAGAAATCACTTGTTAATTACCTAGATCAAGTATCTGCCAGCTTTTGCTCACCAATGGATCACCTGTTTCAGTAAATAAATTTGTATGGAACATAGCCACATGTATTTGTTTACAGATTGTCTACGGCAGCTTTCCTGCTACAGTGGGTGAGTTAAGTACTGTGGGGTTTTTTTGTTTGTTGTTTGTTTGTTTGTTTGTTTAGAGACAGGGTCTTGTTCTGTAGCACAGGCCAGACTGCAATGTCATGACCATGGCTCCCTGTAGCATCAACATTCTGGGCTCAAGCGATCCTACTGCCTTAGCCTCCTGACGAGCTAAGACTATAGGTGCTCACCACCATGCCAGTCTAATTGTTTAATTGTTTGTAGAATCAGTGTCTCTCTATGTTGTCCATGCTCTCAATCTCCTGGTCCCAAGCTATCATCCCTACTTGGCCTCTCAAAGTGCTGGGATTACAGTGCTGGGCTCCTTTGTGCCTGGCCAAGTACTGTAGTATCAATAGACTTTCATATGGTCCACAAAGCCCGAAATATTTACTATCATAGCTTTTACATAAAAAGTTTGCTATTTTCTAAACTTAGATTGTAGAACAAATGAAAAAGAAAATCTAAATAAACAATTTTTCTAAATATATTCCTATTTGAGAACCAAACTTCTGGAGGAGAAAGTATGATGACCCAGCTTTATTGAAGCTTTCAGAAATTAAACTTCACATAATTGATTCTAGGTTTTTATATGTAGGTGGTTTAAAGGGGTAGGGGGAGAACATTTGCAAGTACATTTGAAGTTCAAATATTTCTCATTTCTATTCATTTCACCATTATGTAACATCAAACACTCTATAATATATAGGGTTTATGAAAATCAAACCATTTAAGGACTGGCATTGAAATGCAAATTCCCACTTAATTCACCAAGAATACTAACATCTACTTTTATCTTTCCATGGGTCCCTGGACCTTAAGGTAACCAGGGACCCATGGAAACTTTGTATGACCATCTATAATCTTATGCATGACACTTCTTAGAAAGCGTTTCTTCATTTATAGTTATTGAGGTTTTTTTGTTTGTTTGTTTTTCCAATTGAATCTCAGGGAGCATCAGAAAAAAGAATGTATACTTCAATTTCAAGAACTTAGGCTAGAACGAGAGTGTTTTCTGGCTGGTAATACTGCATGTGACAAACACACTGAATGTTCACTGGCTCTGGTGACTTCAGATGGGAGATTTGGAAAACAGGGTCATCAGTTCCCAATCTGTAAGTATGGTTCTGTGTGGTCATACTTTTGTGTTATATAGTGTGATTATATAATTTTAGATCCTTACAATAAAATAAGCCTTAGAAATGTTATATTCCAATTCTTTTATATTGTAGCTGCAGAAATTGCAGTTAGGGAGGCGAAAATGCCTGGCCTAAGATCACAGTGCTAACTAGTGGCAGAGGCAGGACTTGAACCTGTAACTCCTGGGATTTTTTTTACTATACTGCAGAGCTATCAAGCTGACTTGTCCCAAATAAAATGATGAAATAGAGAAATGCTGTCCTCAGACAACCATAAATAATCCTAAGCCCCCTTTTGAGTGCCTGCTTTGTCAGGACTCACACACCACATAATAAAGAATAAAGACCAAACTCCTTAGCACAACCCACAGTTGGAAGCCTGAATTACCTTTGTGTTCCCCATTCAATGCAACCACTCATATTTTTGGAATTCTAGAGCAACTCACAGGCCAAGACATCTCCGTGAAAGCTAAAGCAGCCAATAGCAGTTATGGAGAAAACTAGTACCTTCAGAAAATCCTGGACACTAGAACTTATCCAATTCTGAAATCATAGGTATCTAGAACAACAGGAAGTCATCCTTTTAAATGGGCCCGTCTTGACTACACAAGGTACTCTCAAATTTATTCCAGGAAATGATCTGTGTCTTTTCACAAGAAGGTGGTGCTGGAAGAAATCTTGTGGAACATCTAACCCAGTGATTTCCCCAGTTTCAGTTATGATCCATAAAAGCAGTGAAGGAGCAAGATCTTTAAGCAAATTTTAATTTTGTGTAAGACCTGGGAAAAATATTTTATCCATTATAATACTAATAAGAGCCATATAGATCAAGATCATACTCTCTTAATCTAGATTTTATTTAGAATAATATTTACTAATGTCACATGACCAGAAGCTGTGATTGGCCACTGAGGCGCTCAGAAGCATTTCTGAGAAGTGACTGATGGTTCAGAAACATTCAGGTAGTCAGAGTTCCCATTCTTCTAAATGCCAAGAAGTAAGGTAATCCAATATATTCCAAGTATGTATGAGGAAGCTCAAGCCCAAGACTGGGAGAGTATTAAAGGCCCACCCAAGCTTATACGGCTTGCCAAGTTTCCCATTTCCAAGTTGGTGTCCCTTTCACTATAGTATACTATTTCACAGCATGCAAAGTTTTATAGCAAACTGATCACATAACGCTGTTTTCCTCATGTTCTGAAATGAAGAAAGAAATAATGAGGAAAAATAGAAGGGGTAAAGATAACACTAATTTAGCTTCTTTTTATGCCACTGATTGGCCCGTAAACATATAATTTTTAGAATTATAATTTCGAATGAAGTTTAAATCAAATTCACAACAAAGTTAAACTAAGGTCTGTATGTAAGCTGCAGCATACTTGGCATGAATTTTGGGTTAATATATTAATTCAACCGATTTTCAAAATGGATTCAATCAATATTACATAATATATAAGTGCAAAACACTGCAGAAGAAAGAGTTTGAGAAAGGCAATCCGTATGTCTAAAATTTTACCATTTAATCTAAGAGAATCTGTCAGCCTTATATCAATTAGGATGCTTTATACAACAATTGACAGAAAATCTAGAAAATTCCAAACTGTTTGAAAAAGAGAAAACAGGAATTTTGGTCAAGACTCTGTGTTAACTCAGTTCTCAGAAAGGCTCCAAGGATGTGCATCATCTCAGTTTCAAATGTAGTCAAAAGTATGTATGTCTGCATCTCATAATGTCTCTTTGGCTCTGGTGGGGTTGTGTGTCTAACCTTGAACCAGTTTCTATGTCAGAGGAGTGTACAGCTCTGTTTGGCCTGGTCTGTATCAGATAACACTCCTGGAGTCTGTGAGGGATAAACTGCACTCCACCAAAACTACAGTCTGAGAGTGAGGAAATAGTGGATCCCTCCCTCTCAGATATGTTTCTGGGTGTAGGACAAATTAATACAAGATGGCAAGAGGCAAAAAATGTCTATGACATATACACAGTAAAAATAATTAAATATATATTTAATTATTATGTAATATATATTGCAAAAAAAGTCAAATAAAAGGCAAAGCTGCAGAGTAAATAGCTATAGTAGTTAATAGCTCTGCAACCAGACTGTACAGGTTCAAGTTGTCTCTCCACCACTTGCTAGCCACTAGGGCAAATTACTTAACCTCTTTTGGTTTCAGTTTATTCGTCTCTAAGAATGATGTTAATAAGAATACTTATTTAGAGGTATTTTGTGACAATTAAATGTGGTAAAAACCATAAAGCGTTTAGAATAGTGCCTGACTCATGGTAACCACTCAATCAATGTTAGTTGTCATTATTATTATTATTAGACATGAGAGGCAAATATAAGGACTGTAAAAAATCAGGGAAAGAACACTAATAAAGGGAGTTTGAGTAGGGTAATCTGTGGACCTGCACTAAATGGTGAAGAATGGGTAACCGTGATAAGCAGACGGGAAAGGAGGTGACCTTCTGGTTGCTAGGAACACTCTATGCCGAAGTGTAGCAGTATGAAAGAGCAAAAGTCACAGTAGAGCAATCAACTTGATAGAGTGAAGAGGAAAATGTAACAGGGTTATAAGTGCTATCCTTTTTTCAAAAATACTGTGCATGGATAATTCTCCAAGGCTGTGATCCTGAAGTATTATTAGAAATTGTATTTTTTTCACCTTATGTTTATCATCTTTTATTATGAATAGTTATAATCTCCTGTTTTATTTAATTCACTCACTAAAAATAGCTTTGTAGGCACCATTATATGATTTTATGATATATTCATAAAATTACTCTGTTAAGAAATAGATTGTAACAACTCATCCCTTTGAACTCAAGAATAGCTATCTATCTTGCCAACAAGAATGTTAATCTAAGGATTATTATTCTCATTTTAAAAGCCTCTTACCTTACTGATAGCTCTCACCTCCTCCAAATCTGCTAACTTCTTTCTCACAGTCTTTCCTCAGAGACTTCATAAAAACAATATTGTTATGATTCTCAAGTTATGAAAATCCATAAATAACACAAAAAGAAAATCACATCCTATATACTGACATTTCATGATATGTTATATCTGTCCCTGGATAGGATTCAGCAACATTTGCTAAAGGGTAAGAATTCTGTACCACATTGGGTAAATATTTTAGTAAGTTGCTTTATATTAAATAAGGCATTATTCTTTAACAAGCAGTAAAAAAATCTTCGAAAAGATCTAATGAATACAATGAAAAAGTTTTATATTAGTCACTTATGTAAGGCAACACTGAAATTTTACTTGGATAAAAAATAAATAAAAGGAAAATTCTTCCATCTCAAATACTGTGGTAATCAGTATGCTGATTGTTCACATATTCATGCATTCAAAAACATGTTTTGTTTTCTTCTCTCCTTTTAAATAGACATAACTACTATATTCAGGTACAATGCTAGGAGCAAGAATGCAAAGGCATAGCCCTGCCTCATAAATATTTTAATATTTTTGAGATGCAGAGTTCCTATTTCTTTTCCTCCCAGGAGCTTCCTGCATGTAGAAGATCCAAAAACCTAGTTATCTAGCAACAAGCAAGGCCCAAGAAACACAGAGATGATGGGAGAGGGGAGATACTTGACCCACCAATGAATTGAGCCCTGTGCCAAAGCAAATAGTCCCACTGCATCTCTATTTGGATGACAGATTTTCACATAGTTTCTGATTCAACTATTATGTTAAGTGGTTTCAGAAAGGACATGGCTGATGGTTGCAAGAATGGGATTTTCGGTTCATGTTTTGCTGTGGTTGTATCTGTCCAAATGTTTTCCTTCTGAAACTATCAATTCCCTTGAAAATTCTTTCCTTCATTTTCCTCATCCTCCTCCATTACTACTCAGAAATCATCACTTTCTTAAAACACTTTTTTCGCAGCTTTTACTATATAGAATAATATATGTTAGTTATCAGACACTATCACTCTCCAATTGACAGTGGTTTATGTAAAGGTAACATTTTTCCTTTTTCACCTTTCTGTGTCTAGATGTTTGGTGACTCTTTGCTGAATAAATGAGTGCAACAATGAATCTATGCATTCAACTAAATTTTAACCTTTTAAATAGCATGCCTATGAAGATGTGCTCTCTGACTTTATGAAACACCATAAAACCTCCAAACAATTTTTCCACTGCGTCAAGTTTGATATTCAGGCAGTTCTTCTCTATCCCTTGGTAATTTACATAAAATGGAAGTTAACTAGCATTTTGAGGGAACATCCCTCTCTCCTTTTAGCTACAGGGAAACCCCAGTCTTTCTCAGACAATGGCAGCACTTGCTGTTGGGGCCTCTGGGAAAGAAAACAGGACACCAGTGGATTGAAAAGGGAAACCACTGAACTCAAGTTAATAATAATCAAAAGTCAACCAAGCATGCTAAGTCTATAAAAAGAAAAATACTAGAAAATAAGCATTTGGCTGGTATAAAGTTTTAATCTTATTGTCACATTCTGATTCCACTTGAACACTACAGAGTTGTGATTTGGTGTTATTTCCAGGCCTGAAGCTGTTGTTCTCCTTACTAATTGGTGTGTGTTAGCATCACTGGAATTTATATTAAGACAGTGTGGCCTCCTCCCTTAAAAGCAGATTAAATTTAATCCACGGTTTTCATGGTAATGAAAATAAAATTTGCTCTGAGAAAGAGGGAGAAGGAGGAGATAGAGATAGATGAGATAGATAGATAGATAGAGAGAGAGAGAGAGAGAGAGAGAGAAATTGGTGGTATAGGTTGAGTAGTTCCCCAGAAAGCCAACTAAAGAGAAGAGGTGCTTGCACGCAGAGCTTTAGAGAGTGTGCCCTCAGGGTCAAAATCTTTTAGGGAAAAGAACAAAGCAGGATTGGGTAAAGAGAAAAATAGAGCTGTGCCATCTTAACAAAAACCCCTCCCAGGTTCATGGGGCATTCTGGAGTTAGGAGGCTCCTTCAGAAATGCTCAAGTTGGAGAAGAGTATTGTGCCTTTGTACTTGTACACTCCTCAGCTTTCCCACCTGCAACTCCCACACCTAATATTGACTAGTCACTGTTCGATGAAAGTTGCTAGGGAAGGAATGTGACCATGGAGAGCTCCTCTTTTCAGCCCAGGTAATTCCTATAGAGGACTAATAGCTCATAGCAGTCAGCCAGCAACACTTGCAGAAGCTGGGGAGTAAGTTCTGTCCTGAAGAAGACTGGTAGCATAACAGAGTGACCTAGGTAAAGGAACAGCATTTAAAAAACTGTATCATTTTAAATAATTGTTTTCTGTCAAAATCTTGTGTTCAAGAGACGGCAGTAGGAAAGATCACTGAGGATCAACAAATTAGTAATTTGAATATTCCATTTTCTTCTTCCTTCCTTTTCCTGTTCTTTTTTTTTTTTTTTTTTTTATGAGACGGAGTCTCACTCTGTCACCCAGGCTGGAGTGCAGTGGCAAGATCATGGTTCACTGCAGCTTCGACCCTCTGACTTCATGTGATTCCTGCCTCAGCCTCTCAAGTAGCTGGGATTACAGGTCTGTGCCACCATGCCAGGTTAATTTTTTATAATGTTTTGTAAAGATGTCTCTATGTTGCCCAGGCTGGTCTTTTTTTTTTTCTTTAAGTAAAAGCTAGAGTCTTGCTATGTTGCCCAGGCTGGCCTTGGCTAAAGGAATCCTCTTGTCTCATCCTCAGTAGTTGGGACTACAGGCACAAGCCATCACGCCCAGCTCCATCTTTTCTTATCTAAAAAAATCACTTGAAAACAGTTATTCTAAGCCTGAGCAACATGGGAAAACCCCACCTCTACCAAAACAACAACAACAAAATTAGCTGGACATGGTGGCTTGTGCCTTTAGTCCCAGCTACTTGGGAGGCTGAGTTTGGAGGATGGATTGAGCCTGAGAAGTCGAGGTTACAGTGAGCTGTAATTGTGCTGCTGTACTCCAGCATAGCAGATACAGCAAGACCGTGTCTCAAAAAAAAAAAAAGTTATTCTATCTAGAGGTATTTGAAGTGATTTTGTTTCTTATTTTATTGTTTGATTTGTTTTTATTTTATTTTATAACTAGTCTTTGGAAGAAAAAGATGTTTTTTAATACTCATTTATGAAATTACAGATATTCATATTTTTCATATGAAAAGGTGGTACAAATTTGTTTGTCACCTAATGTCATTTATTCTGAAATTACTTCTCTGTCAATTATTACAGATTTAAAACGGAAAGGAATCATTTCTGCTTTTCCCAATACACTTAGAAGCAAAATGACCTTCTTTGTAGAGTGACTAATTTCTACTCAAAATTGGAAGATATTTGAAAAGGAAGGAGGATGCATTATATCAGCAGTTAGCACAGTGCTTTGATGTTTGATAATTCTTGTCTTGACAAGAGTCCCTTATGATACAATCTATCTGATCACCCAAAGGCCCCTGTAGGACCACAACTCCCTATTGAAATGTAAATAAAAACTTCACATGACACAGAAACTTCATGCCATGTCTACATGGGTCATATTCATGCAGAAAAATTGTACTGGCAAGTAAGGCTGAAAAACCAACTCACTGATATCTTGACCTTCTTGTAGATAAAAATGCAACATTCACAGGGTCTTTTCATGTGTGGGCTCATTGGAATCAAAAAAAATATTTTGGAAACTTTTAGTATTTGAACACTTCTGCTGTGGTGGAACTGAATTTAGTGTGACATTCTGGATTTCACCAAAATATGTGGAAGATTGTGGGGAATCATCAAAAGTTTTATTTTTTTGAATTGACAAACCTTGAAATATCCTTCTTCCCAAGGTAACTGATTAGGCTTCAGTCAGGAAATATAACTCTCAGGGCTAAGGTTAGGTAGAAGCTGTCAATTTAAAGATACTATGCACAGATTAGTTTGAGGTCTACTGATAGTAGGCCATATGAATTCTAATCATCACCTTTTATTTTTTTTTAGTGAGGGAACAATTCCCTGTACCCTGTTTTATGTCTTAGAAAATTTATAAACTTTAGAGGCTAGACCTTCTAATATACAAGTAGCAATTCTTTAAAATTTAGTTTTTCTAAATTGACAATAATTGTACATATTCCTAGAGTACATACTGCTGTTTCAATACATATAACATATGGCAATCAGATCAGAGTAGCATATTCATCATCTTACACATTTATCATTTTTCTGTGTTAGGAACATTCAATGTCATCTTTCTAGCTATTTAAAACTAAAAAATATATTATTGTTAACTATAGTCACCCTACAGTGGTACAGAACACTAGAACTTATTCCTCCTATCCAGTTATAATTTTGTATTCTTTAGCAAATCTCTTCCTGTTCCTCCCTTTCACCTACCCTTACCAACATCTAGTATATTCTGTTCTACTTTTTACTTTTGTCAGATCAACTTTTTTTTAGCTTCCACATATGAGTGAGAACACATAGTGTTTAACTTTATATTCCTGGCTTATTTCACTTAACATAATGTCTTTCAGTTCCAACCATGTTGCCATGAATGACAGGATTTCTTTCTTTGTAATGGCTGAATAGTATTCCATTATGTATATGTACCACATTTTCTTTATTCATGTATCTGTTCTTAGACACCTAAGTTGATTCCATATGTTGCCTACTGTGAATACTATGGCAATAAACATGGGGGTGCAGATGTCTCTTTGATATAATGATTTCCTTCCCTTTGGATAAATTCCCAGGAGTGGGATTGCTGGATTATAAGGTAGTTCTTTTTGCAGATTTTTGAAGAACTTCCGTACTGTCCTTCATAGTGGCTGTACTAGTTTACATTCCCCTCAACAGTGTATAAGAGTTCCCTTTTCTCCACAGCTTTGCTTTTTTTGATAATAGCCATCCTAAGTGGGGTAAAATGATATCTCATTGTGGTTTTGATTTGTATTTCCCTGATGATTAGTGATGCTGAGCATTTTTCATATATATATTTTTGGCCATTGGTTTGTTTTCTTTTGAAAAATATCTGTTGAAATCATTTGCCCATTTATAAATTGGATTGCTTTTTTTCCATTTGTTTTGCTGTTGAGATGTTTGAGTTTCTTGCATATTCTATATATTAATCCCCTGTTATCTGAGTAGCATCCTTTATTGAAGGAACTCCTCAGTGAGTATTCTAGGCACTTTTGTCAAAAATCAGTTGGCTGTAGATATGTGGATTCGTTTCTGGATTCTCTATTCTGTTCTATTGGTCTATGTATCTCTTTTTATGCCAATACCACACTGTTGTGGTTACTATAGCTTTTTAGTATACTTAGAGGTCTGCTAGTGTAATACTGCCAACTTTCTTCTTTTTGCTCAGGATTGCTTTGGCTATTTAGGGTTTATGTGTCTGTGTGTATCCAGAAAAGACTTAGAAAATGGATCTTTTGTTGATAATTAAAGGATATAAATCTATACTATTTAATCCTTGATATGATATCACATTTCCTGATAGGCGAAAGGAGTCAAATGAGCCACATATTCACATTTTGCATATTGCTTCATTTTATTGGCAAGGAAGATGGAACAATAATTCTGGCTCTGGGGCTCCTGTTCCCGTGTTCTCTCCACCAATTTGCCTCTGTGCCAGCCCTCATTTTGCTCATTCTTTGGAAAGAATTGTTTCCTTTGTCTTTTGAGTCAGCTTCAGATGGAAACTTAGGTAATCACTAGCTGTAGGACCTTAGGTCAGGCTTTAGTGAGAGATCACTGATGAGACTAACCAGCATATTGCCTGGCATGCAGTAAGAATTGAACATCGACTCTTTCTCTGCAGAGAACTCCTGGTCCTACCAAAACCATTGATCCTCTTCCCTCATTTGTTTTCTTTATATGAAGTCTACTTTAAATGTTATTTTCCCTTTTGAGTAATAGATTGTTTTTTCCTAATATGATGAAGGGCTACCTCATCAATTTAAGTGCCTGATAGAAAGGAGACATATTATTTGTATTTAGTTTAGTTTACTTTTTTTAATAAGATTTTAGGAAATGTATTATTACTCACTAATACATTAGGACAAGTTTGATAATAGCCATCCTAACGGGTGAATTCTGAATGTGACTGGTGCTATTCACTTGACCTGAACATTTTTCTTTGATAAATAAAAGTTACACATGCATGTGGCATAACTTGTCCAATAGTTCATAGAAAACCAGAAGTTCCCAGATCCTCTCCTCCCATTTCTTTCACACCAGAAACAAAACTTTTCAAGAGTTTTGTATATTTATTTTTAGTAATCACTTTCTTACAACTAACATACCTATGTTGCCATTTTTTATTTTTTACTTTTTGATTTTCAAGGCATTACCAATTAGTTTCCCATATAACAAATAGACTTTGGCTCACTTATATCCCATCCCCTAACCACACATATCCTCTTTCCATCTCTTCGTTTTGCAGCAAGGTAAGATTGTTACTTTGCTTAAATCAATATTCAGTGTTTATAATATTGTGACAACTGAGCCATTGGTGTCTGATAAATATTTGTTTTCTACACAAGTTTTTGTTTTCTTTGGAGTTAACAATTATCTGGATTTTTTTGGTTTGCTTTGTTTTCTATATGTTTATTGCTACTACTACTACTCTAATATGTTTTTCATTATTACTAATAAAAATCCAAAGTCTTCTCCAATTGTGTGTGAATTTTCTCTCAATAGCTTTTGATACATCAAGTGGAATATTAACTAATCTTGAAAACTCCCAGAGCCTCTGCCTGCTCTGGGCAGGATGGCTGATGAACCTAGCTTGTAGCTCTCACCCTGAGCTGACCCTTGATCATCATTCCAGCAGTGCCATATAGTACTGTCTTGAATTCTGTCTTCATTTCCTTAATCTCATGTTTACATTTTCTTAGCTTATTGCCTCCTTTTGATGCACCACATCTTCTAGTAGATAACCTAAGACAAGGTACATGAAAGGGAGATACATTTTAGAGATGTTTCATGTCTGAAAATCTATTTTTTCTACCTTTGACTTTATTGGCAATTATGCTGGATATAGATTCTGGGTTGGAAGCCGTACTCATTTAGAATTTTTAAGACATTGCTCTACTGTCTTCTAGCTCCCAGTATTCCTCTTGAGAAGTCCAATGTCATTCTGGTTCTTGATCCTTTGTACAGTACTGTTCTTTTATTTTTTCTCTTTTTTCTGGAAGTGAAAAGAATTATCTTTTTTGTTTGCAGTTAACACTGTCATGAAGTTTAAGTCTGGAAACTCATGTTTATTAGATCTGGGAACTTAGCTGGCATAATGGACTCCTCCTTTCCAACCAGTTTCATTCTATTTTTTTAAATTTTTGGTACTCTTTTTAATTTAGTTGCTTAGCCCCCTAGATCTATGCTTTCCAATACAGTAGCAGCTAGCAACATGTGGCTTTTCATATTTGCCTTTAAACTGACAGATATAAATTTTTAAAACTAACTTTCTTAGTAACACTAGCCACATCTCAAGTGCTCAATAGCCACATGTAGCTAGTGGTTACTGTACTGGACAGCACAAACACAGAACATCTCCGTCATCACTGAAAATTCCAGGGCAGTATAGTCCTTGATAGTCCTCTAATTTTCTAATTATTTCTTTTTATTTTTCACATATTTGTCACTTTGCTCTAATTTCTGGAAGATTCCTCAACTTAATTTTCTAATCTCTCAACTGTTAAAAAATTCTATCGTTATCTTTTAATCTTCACAAGTTTTTTTAAAATTTTATAGTTTGTGTGCTTCTTTACTTCATTATATCCTATATTTATTTCATGAATATCATATTTATTCTTATCTACTTAGAGATATTAAATATTTAGCTTTGTTATTTTTTGTTAGTTTCTTTTTATTTAATGTGATTTTTTCCTCTTTATTTCGATTTTATACCTTTTCCATAAGAAGCTCCCTGTAGAAGTCTTGGCAGTTTTTTACATCTGCTCATATTTAAGACTGAAGCAAGATAAATCTGAATAGAAAGTCTGAGCACATGTGTGGAATGTGTCGAATTTGTTCTTTGCTATAGAGTGATGTGGATGGACAAGGGTTGATGTCAGTATATTGAGAAAAAAAGTTATTTTGAAAATCTTCTTCTAAAGCCTTATTGAAAGGGTATAGACTTCTTGGCTGCTAGAATTATAGGAGCCAAGTTGAGGAAGGGGACTGGGGGTCTTAACATTTGGGATATAAACTTTTGCTTATTTTCTCCTTTTTTAGTACTGCCTGATTTTCTTCAGTCCAGAGACTTTCTATTTTACCTTCACAAAAGGACTCAACTTTTATGCCAAAAAGTGATGCATTGAATGGTTTGTGGTCCCCCTGTATCCACCCTCAAAATCAAGGGTCTATTTCCCCGGCTCTTGGGAGCGCCCTTAGTTGAAGAGGATCACCTTGCCCATGATCATGCACCATTTGTAAGGTCAGCTTGCCTACAATGATTGTTCAGTGTGAGTGTTTACAAACTTCCAGGTCCTTCAATCATTTCAAGAGCATTCTGAAACGTCATGCTGGCAGGGAGGCTTTTTTTGTGACTATATCAGAACCCAATGACTTCTGCTTAGCACTGCTTTCCTCCTTTCCCACACAGATACTGATCCCACTAATTTTGCTTTCCAGGGAACGTGATAGCTTTGGAAGGACAGTCTCAATGCACATATCAGGGGGGTAAATCTATAAATATAGACACTCCGTAAACATGCTTTCAACTTATCTTTCTGGTTTTAGCCTTACTGTCATAATCACTTCCAAAGGTACCAATTTTTGAACTTTTAGAGGGACCTATAGTGAAAATCGTGTTGCTTGTTAGCTCTTTCCACTGCCAGTTAGGATTTAGGTTTCTCAGATCTATTAAGTCAATTCACACTCATCTGTTTGCTTTCCAGCTTCTAAAATTTTTTTTGTTTATTATTATTATTATACTTTAAGTTTTAGGGTACATGTGCACAGTGTGCAGGTTTGTTACATATGTATTCAGCTTCTAAAATTTTGTTCTTACTATCTTTTCTATTATTTTTGACCTGTGGGTTTATGTCTTTTTAAAAATTTCCTCATGGTTGTTTTAGTGATGTTTTGGAAATCCATGCATTTAATCTGCCAGTTTCCACATATAAACTTCACTGTGCATTTAGAACTTCTGACATTTTTATTTGCAGGCCATACTGTATAGTAACTAGAAATATTCATCATTCAAGCTTTCTGATTGCACTAATCCAAGAAAGAAAAGTGAGTAGAAAGGGGGTTGTATATCTTGAAATTTGATATATCCCTGAGGAAGTAAGTGGTCAGAAGCTATCAGATTGAGGTTCGGTATGGATGGAGTTATTACAGGTTTTGCAATCAGAAGATGATATAAAAAGACTGACTATAAACCGTAAAGTGGACAGTATCCCAAGGATTATAGTGGCTCGTGACTTGAATGACAGTCATAATTATTTTTAAGAGTCATTCTAATGGGGTAGAATATATAAAATGGAGACACTTAAAAGCTATTCTTTAATTAAACTCAGTAGTGACGAGACATAATGTGCATTAGCATGTACTGTTCTAGACTCAAGAGGAATAGAATGAACTTCAAGAGGGCTTAAAGGAAAATAACAAATTGATAAAGGATTGGGGATGAAGAGAGTCTAAGTAGGAAGCAGAAAAGCCTGTAGTTTATTCAGAAGAGAAGAATTAGATGACTTTCTAATGGCTCTGAAGTATATGAAGAAATACTCATTCTTTTACATCTTCCTAAGTGCTTTTTCTGAGAAAATCTAATGGGATGATTGGTGAGGGAAAGTACCTTATTGATAGAAGGACGTTTAATGTTTTCTTCACAAAGAATTCAAGCATGATGAAATGGTCTTTAATTTCAACATGAAGAAATCAAGCTTTAAAGAAGAATTTCCTAGAAGCCAAGATTATTATAGATGGGTTTATTGCCTTAAAATTTACTAAAATTTACAAAGAAAAAAATGGATGTGTGATATTTTAATAAGAAATATATATTTGGTCTTCCTCTCTGGTTCCTGGCATAGAGGTTCCTAGTATTTTTGGAATTTCCAAAGGGATGGAGTGAGAGGAGTATCTTTTGTTATTCATAGTAAGCCTCTTTCAATCATATTTATATTTATGCTAATGAGATGACTCCTGAAAAATGGAATCTGGCTTCCAGAGGAACCAACCACTTGATTGGAGGGTTGGAACCTTCAGTCTCACACCCCAAAAGAAGAGGGATTAGAGACTGAGTTAATCACCAATGGCTGATGTTTTAATCAATCACAGTTACATAACAGAACCTCCATCAAAACCATAAATGCGAGAGTTTGGAGACCTCTGCGTTGCCGAATACATCCATGTGCCACAAGTCTAGTGCACCTTGTTCACAGTAACAGGAGCTCCTGTGCTCAGGACCCTTCTGACCTTTTAACTTGTCTGTTCATTTGTATCCTTTACAATATCTTTATAATAAACTAGTAAATGTAAATAAAGTGTGCCCCTGAGTTCTCCAAGTAGCTGTAACAAATTATCAAACCTGCAGAGGGTGTTGGAGTAGTTGTAGTAACCCCATTTGTGGCCAAGTTGGACACAAGGGTGTGTAACCTGAGACTTGCTACTTGTGGGTGGCATCTGAAGTGGGCACAGTTTTATGGGACTAAGCCCTTAACCTGTAGGGTTTTCACTAACTTCAGATAGTTAGTGTCAGAATTGAATTAAATTACAGGACACCCACTTGGTGTCCACAGAGAATTGGAGAATTGCTTGATGTGGAAAAAACACACATTTGGTGTTAGAAGTGTTCTATGAGTAGAGACATAATATTTTCTTTTTGGAAAGAAAAAATTACATGAAAGATGGTTTTTCTTAAATAATAAGCCCATTAATGATGGATTTCCTTGGCTCAATTTTTCTTTATATTTCTAAATTTATATTTATGTAAATATAAAATTATATATATTTATATTCATGCAAATAAATATATATTTATTTTATAAATATATATTTTTATTTTCTTTATATTTCCCTAATTTTACATAAATGACCATGTAACATTTTAAAAATGGATACAAATTGTCACTATTTTTATTTTTAATTGCAACCTGATATTACATATATATTATTTTACACTGTGATATAGAGACCTTATAGGGTAGAGGTTGTAGGAGTCGAGACTCAAGCTTAATAGGGCTTGGGTTCAAGTCCTAGATTTGCCACTTTTTAGCTTTGTGACCTTGGGAATGTTACTTAACCTTGGAAAACACTGATAATAATATTGCTCATACCACAGGGTTATTGAGAGGATTATATTAATAAATATATAGAAAATACTTAGAAGAATATCTTGTAAGCACTCAATACATGTTAGATATTATTTTTTATCCCTAAAGCATTTCAGGTAGCTTAAAAAATACATTAGAAAGGCTTTAAAAAAATAAGAAAAAAGATTTAGGCAAAAGGTAG
The DNA here is from genome assembly GCF_009828535.3 of Hylobates moloch. Classification (NCBI taxonomy): domain Eukaryota; kingdom Metazoa; phylum Chordata; class Mammalia; order Primates; family Hylobatidae; genus Hylobates; species Hylobates moloch. Next base: position 24,390,351 of record NW_026652297.1, on the reverse strand, counting down.
AAAATAATGAAATAAAGCTAAAAGGAGTTAAAAATTTAATGTTTTAAAAATTAATATTACTTAATAAATATAAAATTTCTAGCTCTCAATTGAAAAGAAAAAAATGTGGTTGGATATAACATCTAAATGCCTATAAATTGAAAAACCATCAACCAAAAGTCATATCCTGACCTAAATGTTTCCCCAGGACTCTCATAAAGGAGTCATTGGGATATATAACTTATTTATTAAAAACTGTAAAACATTATGTAATCTCTGCTCTTAAATACCTTGAAAATTAAATTTCTAAATATTGAGCACCTAGGGGTCTAGGTTTCCTTAAGCATATTTTTTGTTTTCTAAACTACAGAGATCAAGCACAGCTATATGATAAAAATACTCCAAAGCAGGAGCTTATATATGCCCCACTGAGTTATAGGTAAACAGATCAACAGCTAGACAGAGCTCTAATGCTTTTGAAGTTAACTGTTTCTCTGTCTTCTTTTGGTATTCATCAACTTGCCCCATGGTGAGTCTTCCTATAATTGACAAATGCGTCTCAAATTAGTCAATCAAATACTAGCTTCCTTATTTTGTCATACTTATATAACACCTGTTCATATTTTCTTTTCTTTTTTTTTTTTTGATTCAGAGTCTTGCTATGTCACCCAGGCTGGAGTGCAGTGGTGCAATCTTGGCTCACTGCAACCTCTGTCTCCCAGGTTCAAGCGATTCTCCTGCCTCAGCCTCCCAAGTAGCCGAGAATACAGGCACATGCCACCATGCCCGGCTAATTTTTGTATTTTCAGTAGAGATGGGGTTTTGCCGTGTTGGCCAGGCTGGTCTCAAACTCCTAACCTCAGGTGATCCACCTGCCTTGGCCACCCAAAGGGCTGGGATTACAGGCGTGAGCTACCATGCCTGGCCCACATTTTCTTTTATATATACTTCCAAATCACTCCTTTATTTTATTTAGATCATTTTAATAATATTCATGAACTAAAATATTAATATGAAAACATTAAAATAATAATGTTTTCCAATACATATTAAAATAGGTTTTTAGCTTTATAAAGTTATTGATGTGTCATCCAAAATCACTACTGGTATACCACCAGCAATATTCATTACTTCTACTATTCTTTGGAAAATATTAGAATAGAAAAATTATACTTTGACATACATAGTCACATCAAAACTTTTTTATTTTTTATTTTTATTTTTGTTTTAATTTTTTTTAAGTTCAGGGATACAAGTGCAGGTGTGTTACACAGGTAAACTGTGTCATGGGGGTTTGTTGTAGAGATTTAAAAATGTGAATAATCATCTCTAATTTGGAAATGAAAATTGTGTTTCCTTGTTAAATGAAAAACAAGAGGTCGGGCGCGGTGGCTCACGCTTGTAATCCCAGCACTTTGGGAGGCCGAGGTGGGCGGATCACGAGGTCAGGAGATCGAGACCACGGTGAAACCCCGTCTCTACTAAAAAATACAAAAAAATTAGCCGGGCGTGGTGGCGGGAGCCTGTAGTCCCAGCTACTCGGAGAGGCTGAGGCAGGAGAATGGCGTGAAGCCGGGAGGCGGAGCTTGCAGTGAGCCGAGACTGCGCCACTGCACTCCAGCCTGGGCGACAGAGCGAGACTCCGTCTCAAAAAAAAAAAAAAAAAAAAAAGAAAAACAAGAAGAGACATTTTTTGTTGCTGTTGTTTTCTTTTTTTGGAGATGGGGGTCTCACTATGTTGCCCAATCCGTACTCGAACTTCTGGACTCAACCAATCCTCCCACCTCACCCTCCTGGGTGGCTGCGATTACAGGCGGGAGCCACTGTTCCTGATTTAGAATGGAAATTTTGAGGAGCACATCAGCCACTGTGTCTGGCCAGAATCACTTTAAAATTTTCGGCTAGGATTACTCCATATTCCACATGCATTATGAATTCAGGCCCCAAACTTAAATGACTGTGAGACTGCGACTAGAAATTCTTAATGAAATTTTTCTTTTTATTTTCTCATGCACTACCCAGAACCAGGGTTTAAATAAACAAGTCTCTTTTGGGACATCCCTACATCCCTACACCAAGTGACACTGTCAGTGTCACCTTTCAGTTGTCCCAGATTTATGCTGGTGTCTTCAATTTGACCTCCCACTCTGCTCAAAACATAGGCTTTGTCTCTTCCTTCACCAACTCCAAAGCACCCCTCTTATTTATAACTTTTTTACCCCTCAAATCTAATTGTTTCTCTTACTTTACCATCAGCACAGCCATACTGTAAAATTTTTATTTTATGCAGCAACTTTAAGAATTCTGTATGTCTTTTCTGCACCCCCAGATCATCACATGATTTTTACTTTCACAATTGATTTCTTTATAATTATAGATTTTTGATAACTCAACTGTAACCCACAGCGGATGGGTTATCTTCATTTCAAAACTATATGAAAGATATACTATTTTGTATTTATGAGTTAACCCCACAAGAGAAGGCTTGAGGTCTCCAACATTCTACTCGTTGTAAGAATGACACTGCTTTCCTTAACAGCAGGTATGGCAAATATCTGCTTTGCTTGTGACTATTACCTTCTATTCTTCCATCACCATGACCTGGCAGACTTCAATAATTGATCATAACACCTTTCTCCTACAAGATAAGATGTTACCTTAGAAAGGTTTTCAATGTAAAATTCTAGGCAGCCATTACCAATCACATGACATTAGGTCATCTAGTAACTCTTTTTTGCTGTCCCTGTTTAGCTAATCAAATTCACTGTATTTTTCTTCTCAGCACTATTATTTATTATTCTCACCTATTAAAACTTTATCTTTTGACTCCAATGGTGATGTACAATTGCACAAGAGTGATAGTCACCATGGAGAGACACCAAAAGCACCAACAAAAGACATGCCACACTTTCATTTAACATAGGTGATTAATAAAATCCGTATCTACAAATCTAGAAATTGTTACACGGAATAAAATGGCTAGCCAGCGGTACTTCTGGAGAGCTTGATAATCATCTGCAGCTTTCAAGTTCTCATACTGGTCCATTGCTGCCAACGAAATCACTTGACTGAAGATAGGCTTTGAGAAACTCCTTTCACTACTTCACCACTTCCCTGTTTTGGGTTATGTGTGAAGTTGTAGATACCTTCTAGCCCTTTTCCACTCACCAGTAGCCAGCATACTTCTGAGAGGTTTGTAGGTAAATTAGAAAATTGAAAATCAATTTTCCAGGTGTGCCATACCTTCAGTAGACTCAGGTTTGAGCTTATCTGAAGTCATATTCCTTTACAGAAGGCAATGACAGAACACTAATAGGAATATATTTCACTGTAACTTCAATTTAGCCAATCAATCCCTCTTTCAATAAAAAGCTGAACTATCTGTTCAGGAAGTCATCATCTAGTGGCATAGCTTAATTTTCTGTACTTATCCTGTAATTTATGTAAACAAACTGTTAAATAACTTATATTTTCATCAATGTATCATCTAAGTATTGCTGAATCCTATTGTAAGATGAAATATAGTTGTAGTACCATTTGGGCTTTATAATTTAACTACTTCCTTAAGCTCATATTATAGCACTCTAACCATGCGAGGGAACATGTACTTAAAAAATCAAATCAGGATTCTCAGCCATTCTAATGGCTGCTTCTCAAAACTGTGCTCCAATGTGATAAGAGCTTTGCCCTATTCTTCCCTTCTATCTGAGTATCTCAGTATTTTTTTTCCATGCTCTTGAGTAAATTTCTTAATGCTTGCATTACTCTGAACCATTTTCTTGAGAGTTTGATACTCTCAAGTGTCTATCTCATACTGTACTCTAATGTGTCTGCTTTCATATTCCATCTGGATATGTATGTTTTTCTACCTTTGCACTAAGATGGAATTAATAAATATTTTATATCTGATATAATTGGAAGATTCCATTTCTAATTTTTAAAATTAAATAGACTCACTACTTTTCTTCACCTGTAGTTAGTAGAAGTTGTTCCTTTTCATGTCTTTTTTTTTAAGAAAAAAATATATATTTAATTTCATAGGTTTTGGGCGAACAGGTGGTGCTTGGTTGCGTGAATAAGTTCTTTTAATGGCAATTCGTGAGATATTGGTGCACCCATCACCTGAGCGGTATACACTGAACCCAATTTGTAGTCTTTTATCCCTCACTCTCTTTCCACCCTTTCTTTCAAGTCCCCAAAGTCCACTGTATCATTCTTATGCTTTTGCATTCTCATAGTTTATTACAAATAACCACAAGACTTCTGAATCTTTTAATGCCACTCAATAAACCCCTCACACTTCAGCCTAAATTACTGGGATCAAAGGTGAATCAGACATGACATCTGTTTTCACAGAGCTCATAGTCTAGAAGAGGAAAGGAACGCATGAAAAAACTAGAGCACAAACCAGTGTGCTCATAAGCACCATTTGTAAGTTCTGAAGTTTTCATCAATGCAATCAGTCATTTTAGCAGCTTTCTAGTTAATATTTGTTCAGCTCACCTCCCACATGGCATAAGCATTCTTAATATGAATGTCTGCTTTGAGAAATTAATACTTGGGCAAAATAAATTGGGGAGTAGTCTCCTAATTATGTTTGTATGTATTTTTCTCATGAACTCCAAGATGTATTTTTGAAGTAGATCAAATAAAATTTAATTGCTATATAATATTACAAGACTGAAGCAACTATGTGAACATTTCAGTAGACATTTGCCTTTGAAACTTCTATATTGTCCATGAGTTAAATTGTTCCCCCACACAAAGTGTCAAATAAACACATATAAATATATGTAAAGCATCATGGAATTTTGGGGAGGCTCACTGGGGAGATAAGCAGGATTGATACATAGTGACTCCTGGACATTTTTTCCTACTGTCTGAAAAGCTAGCTGGGATGCAAAGCTTATTTTTACTGAAGCATGAGGCAGAAACTAGACTCAAAATCCCCCAAAACTGGGGACCCTATCTTTCCCATTCAGGGTACTCAGTGTTTCCAAGCCACTTCTCCAAATAATTGGCACCTATGCTCTTGGTACCAAATAGTCTGTTTTTTTCCCACTGGCAAAGTCACTACCTCAATAACCCCATATAAAAACTCAGGCAAAAAAGGCAAAAGCTCCACACTAGCCACACCACCCATTGAAGTACAAACCCACAGTATTTTCTGCCATTCCCCAGCATGCTTCCACAGAAAATGCCAGGAGGCCAAAGAAAAGTTACCTAGAGACCCTTCTGTAGGTCTCCAGCCTGTCCTCAGTGACACTGTTATCATCCATGACAGTATCATAAGAGCTGTAATCCCCAAACTGGGAATATTCCTTAATACCAATGTCTAGGTAAATATTGCTGGATATAATGAACATCATCAAGAATGTATATCCATACAGGGGGTCAAGTTATATGACTCTGGCTGTTTTAGTTCTCAGCCTGAACTCTACTTACTTACTTACTTTACTTATTTATTTATTTATTTATTTATTTATTTATTTACTTACTTACTTACTTACTTATTTATTTGAGACAGGGTCTCTCTCTGTCACCCAGGCTGGAGCACAGTGGCATGCTAACAGCTCACTGCAGCCTCCGCCTCCTGAACTCAAGCAATTATGCCACCTGAGCTCCCTGAGTAACTGCCACCACAGGTATGCACCACCACACCAGGCTAAATTTTTTTTCAATTTTTTGTAGAGACAGTGTCTCCCTATGTTCCCCGGGCTAATCCTAGGCTCAAGCAGTCCTCCTGCCTCAGCCACCCAAATTGGGATTACACATGTGAGCCACTGCATCTGGCCTTAATCTTCTTAATACCATATTTGCCTGCTGTTTCAATGAATTGGTCATTTAATTGCAAAAAGTTTTTTAATATTAAATTCCAAAACGGGGCAAAAATGATGTTTTAATCTTAAAGTAATAAAACTAGAAATATATTGTACAAAAAATAAGGCTAATGAGATAATGGCTTCAGAAAGTTTTGTCCGAGGATCACAAGCTACTCACCATCAGAACAAATGCAATCCACGAGAGTATTTTGACTGGCTGCAGATATTTTAAATTTTTCTTTCAAATGGAATGACTTGGTGAAGCATGCCACGACTATTATGCCTAGTCCTTACCACAGCCTATGGCAACATCTTTCTCATTACATCATACTGTGGTCTCTAAACGCAACTTAGTTTATGAACCCTAGTTTGCATTATTTGTCTTTAAAAGGTTTTGAGAGAAAAAGACATTAGCGAATATGTGTAGAAACTCCAAAGATCATTTTTTAAACATAGGTAATAAAATAAAATACAGATGTGCTTAAAATTTTTAAATCACTTTAAGCATCTATATGAGCTCTTCAGTTCCAATGTCATCACATATCTGACAAAGACTTGGTATAGATGTCCCTGAGGCAGAAATCTATTTCCTGGGATAAAGTATCAATTTTTATAATAAATCTTTCATCAGGCAACTTCTCTTTACTAGAAATTTTGCATGTGTTTTTTTCCATTATGCAAACAAAAGAAAATTAGGCAGAATACTTCAGCAAGTGAAAGGAACATTATTGCAATGTTCCACATTGAAAATTAAAATATTCGAAGTACATAACAATCATCATAGATTTAATTAACATCTGATCAGTCTCTTAATGTCTTTCCTTTTGGTGAATTTTTATTTTTTATAACAAATAACTTCAATTATCTTCAAAATTTTGACTAAATTGAGATTCTTGTAAACTTAACAACAGAAGAGTCAATAAGAACAAAAAATTAACCAACAACAGAGATTCTATTCAAAGCCAAAGGGCCATTCAATACTAGCAGTAAGAACACATTTAGAGAGGCTAAGACTAAGGTAAATACATGAAAAATTGTCTTTGAATTAAATCAAGCAGAACAAAGCCAAACAATACAGTTTTCAGAATGTGCACCTGAGACATGCAGCTTTTATAATTTTGATCTGGTTATTTTGAAACAGCAAGAATGCTATGTGGTTATCTGTCTGTGAAGAGCCAAGTATCCTAAATTAGACATCATTTATGCATTCATATACTCATCATCCATCTATCAAATATTTATTGAGCACTTACTATGTGTCAGACACTCTATCGGCAAGTGTTAGATCCTCAACGAAAGCAAAGTGTGTTCCCTGATGAAACATAAATTTTAGTGGAACAGAAAACAATTACAATTAAAACCAACTTTTTAGTAATGTTGTTTCAGATAGGCATACATGTTATAAAACAATGAACAGCATGATGTAATGGAATGGCTGAAGATGGATTAGCTTAATCTGGATGGTTGGGGAAGCCTTCTAAGAAATGTATACGTCACAGGGCTTCTCAAAATTGGATATGCATGTGAGTCACCTGAGCTCACTGAAAGGCAGATTCTGATAGAAAGGTCTAACCTAGGGCCTGAGATTCTGTATTTCAAATGAGCTCCCAGGTGATACTGATGTGTCAGTCCCTCAGACCACACTTTGAATAGTAAGGATTTTAAATAAGAAATGAAAACGGTAAAAATAATTGCGATAGGAGCGCCACTTCAATAACAATTGCTTGTAGGGGTGTGGGGAAGAAACAGATAAGCCCAGCTTTCTTCCCACCTCATTTCCAGTTTCCTCTCACTTGTTTCCTTGGAGGTCCCCTTGTGGTATAGTGGAAATATATAAGCTCTGAGACCAGATGGCCCTGAACTTTACCCTGTCTCCACCTCTGCATAGCACCGAGGCATTGGGCATTCACTTTTCTCTCTAAGTCTCATTCTTCTACATTGTAGGATCCTGGGATAATATGTCTGGCATATAGAAAATAATCAATAAATGACACCTTGATACACACTCTAGATTGCCTGACCCAGTCTCATTCCAAGACTCTTTCTCTTTTGGCTATTTCTATTTTAGACATATAAAAGCTTAGGGAAAAAACCCAAACCTTGATTTATGGGCATTCCTTAGAGCTAGAAATGGCCATGGCCATGTGACAAAGTTATGGTAAATGACATATTGACAGAAATCCCTGGAAGGAGAAAGAGGCAAGGGGAAAGACATTCCTTCCTACAAACAAAGGAGAATCCTCATAGAAAGAGGCCCTTGGCTTTTGTCCTTCACTTTTTTTATTGTCTGCACCACAGACATGAGTTCTAAAGGTGCAGCACGCATCTTGCAACCATCAGGTGACAAGCAAGATGAAGAAAACCAATACATAGAGGACAGCAGAGCAGAAGGGCCAAAAGAGCTTGAGTGCCCACCAGTATTGGAGAGCCACTGTTCCCAACCACAGGCTGCTCAGTCCCATGCTCTTTGAAATATGAGGAAAATAAGCCGTTACTGTTTAATCTTGTGTTAGCTGGGTTTGCAGGTCCTTGTAGCTAAAGGCAATGCATATCTAATTGTTTAGAATAGCTGTTTATTATTTTATTTCTTCTGAAGTCAATTAGTAATAGGCAATGGTATCTGCAACACAAAACTTTTACCAGTGTAATTAACAATGCCAACCTGCTGCAGCTTGCCACTTAGACTACCAAGAAATGCCACTGCCTTGGAATCTTGATTTGTATTACCACTAAAGATAATGTGAAAAGCTTCACACATCAACCCCTAAATCCTCAAAACAAATTTGAAGTGCTCACTTTTTAGAAATTGTAATTGAAATCCCCTCATTCTATGATAACTGATGTTGTTATCACATAATGAATAAGCCAGCATCAACCAACATTCCAAAGCAAATCTGGAACACTCAACAAGAAATAAACAAAAATAATTTCATTGGGCTCTGTGCCAGGAAAAACAAGGCATGTATTATTATACTCAACTGGTTTGAATGGAAAACCAAATTAACATAATAAATGAACTGCTGTGAAAAATGTTTGGAAAATTGACACAAATGCAACTGAGTGCAGAGGAAAGGAACTTTTAAAAGACATTAGACACTGTCACACAGGTGAGGGCAATTGAATACAATTAATTAATAAGAAAGTATTTACTCAGTTTCTATTATGTTTAAGGCAATGTAGGAAATGCAAAGAATGAAGCTGTATGCCAATTTCAAGGCCCATAATGACTTGGGAATGACAAGATAACAGAATCAACGAGACAGAAAGTTAACAAAGATATCCAGGAATTGAACTCAGCTCTGCACCAAGCGGACCTAATAGACATCTACACAACTCTCCACCCCAAATCAACAGAATATACATTCTTTTCAGCACCACACCACACTTATTCCAAAACTGACCACATAGTTGGAAGTAAAGCACTCCTCAGCAAATGTAAAAGAACAGAAATTATAACAAACTGTCTCTCAGACCACAGTGCAATCAAACTAGAACTCAGGATTAAGAAACTCACTCAAAACCGCTCAACTACATGGAAACTGAACAACCTGCTCCTGAATGACTACTGGGTACATAACGAAATGAAGGCAGAAATAAAGATGTTCTTTGAAACCAATGAAGACAAGAACACAACATACCAGAATCTTTGGGACACATTCAAACCAGTGTGTAGAGGGAAACTGATAGCACTAAACGCCCACAAGAGAAAGCAGGAAAGATCTAAAATTGACACCCTAACATCACAATTAAAAGAACTAGAGAAGCGAGTGCAAACACATTCATAAGCTAGCAGAAGGCAAGAAATAACTAAGATCAGAGCAGAACTGAAGGAAATAGAGACAAAAAAAACCTTTCAAAAAAATCAATGAATCCAGGAGCTGGTTTTTTTGAAAAGATCAACAAAAATGATAGACTGCTAGCAAGACTAATAAAGAAGAAAAGAGAGAAGAATCAAATAGATGCAATAAAAAATGATAAAGGGGATATCACCACCGATCCCACAGAAATACAAACTACCATCAGAGAATACTATAAACACCTCTACGCAAATAAACTAGAAAATCTAGAAGAAATGGATAAATTCCTCGACACATACACTCTCCCAAAACCAAACCAGGAAGAAGTCAGGTAGCAGGATGCCTCCAGCTTTGTTATTTTGGCTTAGGATTGACTTGGCAATGCAGGCTCTTTTTTGGTTCCATACGAACTTTAAAGTAGTTTTTTCCAATTCTGTGAAGAAAGTCATTGGTAGCTTGATGGGGATGGCATTGAATTGATAAATTCAGGTAGCATCATGCTACCTGACTTCAAACTATACTACAAGGCTACAGTTACCAAAACAGCATGGTACTGGTACCAAAACAGAGATATAGACCAATGGAACAGAACAGAGCCCTCAGAAATAATGCCGCATATCTGCAACTATCTGATCTTTGACAAACCTAACAAAAACAAGAAATGGGGAAAGGATTCCCTATTTAATAAATGGTGCTGGGAAAACTGGCTAGCCATATGTAGAAAGCTGAAACTGGATCCCTTCCTTACACCTTATACAAAAATTAATTCAAGATGGATTAAAGACTTACATGTTAAACCTAAAACCATAAAAACCCTAGAAGAAAACCTAGGCAATACCATTCAGGACATAGGCATGGGCAAGGACTTCATGTCTAAAACACCAAAAGCAATGGCAACAAAAGCCAAAATTGACAAATGGGATCTCATTAAACTAAAGAGCTTCTGCACAGCAAAAGAAACTACCATCAGAGTGAACAGGCAACCTACAAAATGGGAGAAAATTTTTGCAATCTACTCATCTGAGAAAGGGCTAATATCCAGAATCTACAATGAACTCAAATTTACAAGAAAAAAAAAATCCCATCAAAAAGTGGGCGAAGGATATGAACAGACACTTCTCAAAAGGAGACATTTATGCAGCCAAAAGACACATGAAAATATGCTCACCATCACTGGACATCAGAGAAATGCAAATCAAAACCACAATGAGATACCATCTCACACCAGTTAGAATGGCGATCATTAAAAAGTCAGGAAACAACAAGGGCTGGAGAAGATGTGGAGAAATAGGAACACTTTTACACTGTTGGTGGGACTGTAAACTAGTTCAACCATTGTGGAAGTCAGTGTGGTGATTCCTCAGGGATCTAGAACTAGAAATACCATTCGACCCAGCCATCCCATTACTGGGTATATACCCAAAGGATTATAAAACATGCTGCTATAAAGACACATGCACACGTATGTTTATTGCAGCACTATTCACAACAGCAAAGACCTGGAACCAACCCAAATGTCCAACAATGATAGACTGGATTAAGGAAATGTGGCACATATATACCATGGAATACTATGCAGCCATAAAAAAATGATGAGTTCATGTCCTTTGTAGGGACATGGATGAAGCTGGAAACCATCATTCTGAGCAAACTATCACAAGGACAAAAAACCAAACACCCCATGTTCTCACTCATAGGTGGGAATTGAACAATGAGAACTCATGGACACAGGAAGGGGAACATCACACACTGGGGCCTGTTGTGGGGTGGGGGGAGGGGGAGGGATAGCATTAGGAGATATACCTAATGTTAAATGACGAGTTAATGGGTGCAGCACACCAACATGACATATGTATACATATGTAACAAACCTGCACTTTGTGCACATGTACCCTAAAACTTAAAGTATAACAAAATAAATAAAGAAACTAGCTTTAACACTTAAAAAAAAAAAAAAAAGAAGTTTGATACACTGGTGCAAGGTTTAGAAAGATGACTCCAGCAGCAAGGAATAGAGTGTTTTAAGGGAAGGACACTTACTATGAGTTAAAGTAGATCGGGAAAATCTGACTATACAGAAAAGAAGTGGGATTTGCATGACGAATAGGTGACAAAGATATATTACAAGTGAGGGAAAATTCTCCTGGGTAAGGAGAAAGAAGAGTGTGAGCTGAAAATGAACAGGGTAGCTTGACTTGTCCCAAAGTTTCAAAAAAGTTAGAAGGTGAAATGGTAGTTAGAAAGTGGGGTGTGGGGCCGGGCACGGTGGCTCACACCTATAATACTAACACTTCGGGAGGCCAAGGCAGGTGGATCACGAGGTCACAAGATCGAGACCATCCTGGTCAACATGATGAAACCCTGTCTCTACTAAAAATACGAAAATTAGCTGGGTGTGGTGGCGCATCCCTGTAGTCCCAGCTACTCAGGAGGCTGAGGCAGGAGAATCACTTGAACCCAGGAGGTGGAGGTTGCAGTGAGCCGAGATCATGCCACTGCACTCCAGCCTGGCAACAGAGCAAGACTCCATCTCAAAAAAAAAAAAAAAAAAGTGGACTGTGGGGAGCTTGTTAAGCTGATTCTTAAGTAATTTGAACTTAAAATCTACTTACTTGAGCTAAGAGCATATAAGAAAGTGCTACAATTGTGTCTCCTTAATTTTAATAATGTGATGGCCCAAAGTGTTGGAAAGTTAGTAAGATTCTCATTATTGGCTTTCTCTCTCAGCTCTCTCTTGAAACTGCTTTTAGCAGCAATCCTGTAACCTTTCAATTAAAAAACCCAATGGGCACATCTCTGTCCTCATCTGACTTAATTTCTCTATTACGTCTGCTTCTGTTTTTCTCTAATGTCTCACCATTATTAATCTATCTCCTTTAATGATACTCTCCTCCTGGTTCCTCAAATGTTAGTATGATCCAGGGTCCTACCCTTGACCTACTTCTTTCCTCCCTCCTCTTGAAGTTTTTCTTTAGTATTCCTAAACAATCTCACCTATGATCCTCTTTTTTTGCATTACCATCAACATATTGATGGCTGTCAAATCTATGCCTTCAGTCCATAACTCTCTCTTGATCACCTGACCCTCCTGTCTATTTGCCTACCAGACATGCATAGAAACCTCATACAGTAGACCCAATACTGAATTCATTAATGTTCCTCAGAAACTTATTTCTCTTCTGCATTTGCCATCTGGATTAAAGTCATTAATTATGTTTGCTAGGGCTGCTATAACAAAATGCAGTCAGCCCTCTGTATCTGTGGGCTCCACATCCACGGATTCAACCAAGTGTGGATCAAAAATATTCAGAAAAATAATGGATGGCTTCATTTGTACTAAACATGTATAGGCTTTTTTCTTGTCATTATTCCCTAAACAATACAACACAAAAACCATTTTCATAGCATTTACATTGCATTGGACATTATAAGTAATCTAGAGATTTTTTTTAAGTATATGGGAGGATGTGCAAAATATTACATCATTTTATATGAGGAATTTAAGAATCAGTGGATTATGGTATCCTCAGGATGTAGTGGAACCAATCCAATGACACCAAGGGAGACTCTACCTCAGACTGAGTGGCTTACACAACAGAAATTTATTTTCTTACAGTTCTGGAGGCTAGAGATTCAAGATTAAGGTTGGTTTGGCAGGTTGGTTTCCTGAGGACTCTCCTTGGTTTGCATATGGCTGTTCTGTTCCCATGGTCAGCAGTCCCTCTGTGCATCCACACCCCTGGTGTCTCTTTGTTTGTTCTAATCTCTTCTTATAAGAGTCAGACTGGATTAGGGGCAACCCTAACAACTTCATTTTAACTTAATTATTCAAAGGCCTCAAATACCATTACATTCTGAGATAACTGGGGGTTAAGGCTTCAACATATAAATTTGGGAGTGACATAAATCAGTTCATAACAGCCCTTAAACCAGAAAGAGGATCCCAAAAGATCTCCTTTTCCTTCATCTCTTATGTCAAGGCCAAGCTGTTCTAACTCTGAAATATATCTGCATACCACCTAAACTCCTTAGGGTTGAACTTCAACTTCATGACTTTTCTTATGAACAAAGGTCAACTACTTGCTGTTTCATCACCTAAAATTAACATTCTTTCCTTTCAGTCTTACTCCACACACAAATCATCTTTCAAGATTTGCTTCAATATTATTTCTCCTGTGAAGTTCTCCTTGACTCTGCTCTATCTCTTGCTGACCCGCTCTATCTTGTTTCCTTGTCTGAGAAGAATTTATTATTTCCGTCATTCTACTGAACATACTGTATTGCAAAACTGGATCTGTGTCCACCATAAGATTACGAGCACTTTGCAGAGGGCAAGTGAGGGAGAAAAAACATAATGTAGGCTCTGAGGTTGGGCTGCATGAGTGTAAATCCTAGGTTACCATTTTTTTTTTTTTTTTTTTACTATGTCAACTTTGTCAAGTCATTTAAATTCATCAATAAATGGGAATAGGAATAATACTTATTTCACAGAGTTATGAGAAGTAAATGAAGTCACCTATGTGAAGCACTTAGCATGAAGCAGAGACTCAATAAGAGCTAGCTGTTTTTATAAAAACCTATAGAATATAACAACCATGACCACATCTTTTATTGAACATATTCTATATGCCCTGTGCTACGTGAATAGCATATATTATCTCTTATAAACCTATAACAAATGTAGGAGATATGTATGAGTACCTCATTTTATAGATGAGGAAACTCACTTCCTGAGACAGTAAGCAGCTTCTAGAAGGACTAGCAGCCAAAATTTAGTGGAAAGGTTTTAAGCTGAGACTTGAGATGTTTCCAAGCATATTGTCTCCATTTTGACATCTCCAAATGCTAATGCAATGCTGGGGTCATAGTGGCTGCTCAATAAATATTTTTTGAATTACTTAATATATTATTAATCCACTTTTAAACTTACATTAAATTTTAAATATAATTTTTAAAACTAATTAAATTAATTTAATTGAATTTTAATTAAAAATATTAAAGCCTCCTGCTGAGGCTATTTTCCTTCACTCAAAGGAAACAATTCCCTCTGAACCACTCCATCCAAAGGCCCTCTGTTCTCAGCCCTGTGAATGTTTTTCCTAATCCTTCCCCACCATTGAGGACCTGGTGTCCAAAAAGACTTTGCCTACCCTGGCTTCTTATACTAAGTAGACATTCCCTTCCTTTTTCTTTTTTTCTCTTTTCTTTTCTTTCTTTCCTTTCCTTTTCTTTTTTTTTATAAAAAGGACATACTTAACTGCCAGCCAAGATTTCTGATCAGCAACAAAAGAACCTCAATTGCCAAGCTGATTGACATATAAATCCAAATTTTATATCAAAGTATTTCCTAACTGATGCTGAAAGATATAAACAGGGCCTCGTATTAAATTCACTCCATAAGTAACACTTGACATGAACATAGAAGTAAGTGGTGTACACACTATTTTTGGAATAGAAGTAAACTATGTGCCAAAAAGGAAGTTAGTTTTAAAGGTGATAAAAGCCATCAGATTTCTGCTGAAGGCTGTCTCTCTCTCCCTCTTTCTCTCTCTCTCTCTCTCTCACACACACACACACACACACGCACCAGCAGATCCACCAGCTGAAAGCTATTGTACATACAAATAGTAGTTTGAATTTTGTGCTCATCTTCCACCAATACTGTTCATTGATAAAAGGCCTACATTATATCCCATACCTTGTTAGCCTCTTCTATAAAACAGGTTTTTCCTCATTTAAATAAACTCCCCCAAAACATGGAAAAATGATTAAAGTATTTTTAATAGAAGTCCATGCCATTTATCTCTCTTAAATGAAGCCCATCATGTGAACCTCAGTATTAATTAATGTAATTAACATGAACCTTATTTCTACAACTTAGATGAACTTCAGTGATGCATTTGCAGAAGGTGCAACACTGGGTCATGTCATGCACTCATTTAGTATTTTTAATGTTATGACACAATACTGCTACAGTTACATGGTGACATTTTAATAATCAAACACTTATTTGGAAGTTTTAAAAATATCATATGTTAAGGTGTGCCTTTCCTGCAAGACATGTCACCAATTGGTGAATTTTAAGGTGTTTTTCTCCATTAAGGGTAGGTAAAAATATTTTTTTCTTATTTTTTTTTTTTTTTATTTTTTATTTTTTTTTGAGACAGGGTCTCACTCTGTCACCCAGGCTAGAGTGCAGGAGTGTAATCACCAGTCACTGCAGCATTCACCTCCTGGGCTGAAGTGATCCTCTCACCTCAGCCTCCCAAAGAGCTGGGACTACAAGTGTGCACCACCATGACGTGGCTAATTTTTAATTTATTTTTTATTTTATTGTTATATATTTTTTTGGTAAAGACGGAGTCTCCCTATGTTGCTCAAGTTGGTATCAAACTTCTGGGCTCAAGCAGCCTCCTGCCTTGGCCTCCCAGATTATTGGCTATTTTTAAATTATCATTTTATAACCATGGTGACTTAACAATAGTTACTCTTTCTAAAAATACTACATACTTTCATGAGACATTTATAATAAGGTAGCAATAGAAAAAACTGTTCTTGAGTGTTCAGTATATATTAGAAGTAATATTTTTATATGAGATAATGTTGAGATAAAAATATCTAGGGACTTACTAGCAAATATTTCAAAAAATTAAATCATATTTTACACAATATAATTAATGTTAAAAGTGTTTTGTTTTTATTTAAATCTTGCAAGAGATAGTCTTTACATTGTACATGTTCCCTAAACAAAATGAAAATATTATTGAATATATGTATTTGAATGCAAATGTAAAACTCATTTTAAGATAGAACTTTGGATTACTTTGTTATTGGTTGCACAGTGTTCAAATGGATGTCCTTCACTTCCAAATGACAGGTATAATCTTTCAAGTGCAAGCAGCTCTACTAGTGTGACATGCTAGCCTCTCTCTGCTCCTTAACTTAGCTATTTCCAGGAAAAGAAGAATAATATAATTTGGTTAAGTTTGGAAGGCGATATGGACATGTATAGGATGACCCCTTTGTCTTCTCTCTCTTTAGGGAGCAACTGTTCTGCTCTGGTTCTCCAGACATTAAGTTACACAGTGAGAGGCTCTGCTTTGTGACTGCGGGGCAACTTCGCCTAAAACTAGAGCTCACTAGAAGGAAGCCCACTTGGAGGTAAAGATATTTCATGTTTTCCTTTATTAGTTTCATCAAAAATAAAGGTGATACTTTGGTCTCCAATCTACTCATTTTTCTTTTTCAGCTGATTCAGAACGTGGATGGCAAAAATGAGTATTTTTATTGAGCTCTCTCAAACTCCAAATGAAAAGGTATACTTCACCACTGTTATTCACTGCAGTCCACCAAGATGGGGATTTCTCCCCTATCACGAGACATAAGGAACATAAGTCAAAGATAATTAAGAAATTTGTATAAAACCATTAGGCATGGTCCTCATATTCTAAACAAGTCAGTTAAAGGTCAATCAAACTGCCTTCTTTCAAGCAAAAAAAAAGTCATGTATTTCTTTCTAAGGATTGTGTTATATTTCTATTTATCCACACATATTTGTGAACGTACACAATATGAATATATACTTATATGTTTGAATAATTTTATTCAAAGGATCCTTACCCTTTGTGTTTCTATCTTACAAAGAAAATATTAAAAGCAAAAACTGTACACACCAATTTTCATACTTATCTTTGTGGAACTTACATTGGACAGGTACTACGCTTGCTCTAAAATTCAAGTAACTTTAATTTTAATACGGCTCTTCCCTTGCATATGTAAAACACACTACATAATTTAGTCATGCCAATATACAGCAAAACAGACATGCATTTGCAAGGCTTTCAAATGCTAGAAGTGAGAGCACCAAACTATGGTATCTGTTCATTTGGGTTGTCATTTCAAGAAACATAATGTATTGAAAACAATCACACACATTTTAAAAAAGAGCTGGAATAAAGAGTCCATTCCTAAAAAGACATAGCTGTTGAAATGTCAAGTAGCTGATTCTAAAAAAGAACTTACTACATAGGAAACCCGCAAAGGATAATTGCTTTTTCTCTGGTGACTAGAATCCTACTTCGGTTTAAAACAAATAATATCAGCAGTTTTTCAGTGTTAACTTTTGTCAGCTTATATAAAATGCAAAGAATTTCTTAATAAATTATAACCAGAAGATACAAGGTAAACAACACAAATTCTCAGACTCCTTTAAAGATAACTGAAAAGCTTGTTTATGTCTTAAAACAAAGTATTATATTTTTATATATGATAAGGTACAGGATTCACATTTGTTTGCAACATTCTATTCTAACAACCACTAAGCTAGAGTTCTTAACTTTGTACATAACTACACTTTGCACATCTAAGTTTTGAGCTACGGCAATCTAGAGGAAATGGAGAGATGTATTTTTAATCACATCCTCCTAAAGTCACTTATCCCATCCATTAATTTTTGCCTAATACAATGAAGTGGTGTTAATCCTTATATTGTGATAAACTGTTTTCTCATCCTCATCATATTAGCGTAGGAATATGAACTTCTAGTTCCTGTCAAGTGAGTCTTTATTATAAAGACGACAGAATGTAAATGCATGTGAGTCTGTGATTTTGGAATATGCACCAAATGCTGACTGTTAACAGTTATGAATATTTATCAGTTGCCGTTATTAAAAATGCATGTTTTTCTCCAAGAGTTTTTAAGTAAACAATTTCAAAATGTTACTCCATCTGTCAATGTTTTCTGAAAACGGTACAAACCTTCTTTTTTATCTTCTGGAGTAATCTTCACTTTTGTATCTGTTATATCTTTGAATGAGGCCAGAAAAAGTACTACATCTCCTTTCTCATTCTTTATGGGAACAATATCCAGTAGGCACCAAAATGGAGACCCTGCAATAGTAAAGAAAAAAAAAATACAAATCAACCATTGCCTTGTGTTATTTCTATGGAAATCTCAATCATTAATAAAAATAAAGCCCTTAGTGTTTTCTTCAATCCCACAACTCCCTCCATCTTAAAAATGTCAGTTTTCAGATTCCATAAATTTCTATCTTATATACATCTCTCTTCATTCCAAAGGAAATGCTTTTTCTGAAAATAAAGAAGTATTTTAAACGAAAACACTTGTCTGTGCTGAGATATTTCTGCTTACATTATTCAAACTGCATTTCCTCTTTGAACTTGTTGATGCTGAAGCATTCCACTTTATGAGAGATTGCCCCTTCCCACCCCCAGCACACACTCGTTCTTCAATAAAGACCTTTGTTTGGTATGAGTTTGCCAGAGGTTTATTTAGTCCATTTAAAAATCAAAGCTTGCCGAACAGAATGCTAAAATAAAAAAGATTAAAAGTATCAAGTTTTGGGGAGTGTGCATAGCCACTTAAACTCTCATACATTGCTGGCTGATTCAAATTAATACATCTACTTTAAACGCAGGTAGTATTAAAATTTAGTCTCACAATACAACATTATACATCAGTGTGAATGGGTGACTTACAATCATTTGAAACCAAATAGACGCATATCACTAATATAATGTGAGTAAAAATACCTAAACACAAACAAATAGAATGCAATAAGAATTTGTTTACATTCAGTACAAAAACAGGCAGAACTAATCTATGATGTTAAAATTCAGGTTAATGGTTACTTTGGGGAAATTGTGATTAGAAAGGCATTCAGGTCTGGGAGTTGTAGGAGGCTGGTCAAGTTTTGTTACATAATCTTTATGCTGTTTACATAGGAGTGTTCAGTTCTTAAATGCTTACATGTATTTTTCAGTAAGCATGTCACATTTCAAAAAATATTTGAAGAAATAATCAAATTCAATTCAATTTTTGAGCAAAAGCCATGAGAAATGTCATTAAGATTCAAGTTCAAAATATAGTAGCCAAATGGTACTGCCTAAAGCTTATATTTTCAATTTTTAAATATATTTTAAAATATGTATTTTAGAAATATGTAAAAAAAACCTTGCACTACATTTCCTACTGAAAGGCATTCTGGACAGGGATATTTGAAAATGATGATAAAGTTGTTGTTGCTTAAAAACTAAACTATTAATCTATTCATACATATCCTTCATTTTCTTTTGATGAGGGGAAAAAGACTTCAATACTGTGAATTCTTGTCTTATTTGGGTGTTGATTTCAAAGTCAGGGTATAAGACAAAAATATAAGAGGGTCAGAAATATCCTTGATATTTCGAGTTGTCTTGCATACACTGTATTAGACCTCATAATTTCCAACATAGCTATGTATTCATCCAGCCTTGGGATCTATCATTTTTTTCTGCAGTTAAACACCAGGTGAAGCCACTAATTTATATTTAGGAGCCATCTGATATAAAAGTCATATTTTATTGTAGCTGCTGCTGTATTTGTTTAAAAGAATGGTTGGATGATGTATGATGTGCTGCTCTCATAAGTTATGCATGGAATATAATAAAATATGCTTGTTCCTCTGTATTCTCCCAATAGTTTTAAGAGTCATGAGTTCCTTTTTTTTTTTTTCAAGCCCTATGGTATCCCATTTCATTCATCTGCCCCAATATCTACGCCATGACAATCTCATTTCAATAGCTCATTACCAGGCTCTAGAAGACCTGGGATATAACCATGGTTCTAACACTAGCCATGAAACGATAGGGAAGTTGATTAACTCATCTGGAACCTGGTTCCCTTCATTGTAACATTGTCACATCCTTCACTCCATTAGTGAATACAGTGACCCCCAAAATGCTGAGACAATAAATCAACTCAAGTGTTTGTGATTCATGGAGAAGCCTCATAAATGAGCCATACCCATAGTCAAACACTGCTATCCTCGTCATCCCAGAATGGTTCTTAATTGAAATTTTATCTATGATCACCATTTCAGATTGGGAGCCTTTTTCAGTGCTGTAGCTGTGATAGAAACAAAAAGAGCCATCAGGCTAAACTAATAATCAGACCTTAGAGAAAGTAATAGTGGGGACACAAAGAAGGGTATGAATCTGACATTTTGGTTGACATTTTAAAGCACCTTTCTGTCAATTACCTTGCGAGAACATCACCAAATCATAACCAAGGCAATTAATTTTCCTGAAAATCTTCTATCTGTGTACTCAGACAAGTATCATTACTGTCTCCAAAGAGCCTTTGCATAGGTGCACCAATGTATTTTGGAGAGAGCCAAAACCACATGAGGTGAAAGCCAAGGAAATAGCTGTTGATATGGCAATATTCACTGATCAGCCCTTGAGGCACAGCCATCGTTTCACATTATATTCTGGGATAACTGAAAGTTTACTTCGAGATTTGTCTTTTAAGTTACAGTGATGTGATCACTGACATTTTATAAATTCAATAAAACTTCATTAATTCAGACCTTTCTAAATTCAAGCTTTGGAATGATTTTACATGAACTAGGCTGATGTCTACCTTCCCAGTGCCTACATGACAAAAAAGTTTATGAGAGAAATAGTGTAAAGGGCATAAAAACTATTTCCTTCCTTCCCTCCCTCCCTCCCTATTTCCCTCCTTCCTTCCTTTCTTCTTCCTTCCTTCCTCCCCTTCCCTTTCCTTCCTTCCTGCCTGCCTGCCTTTCTCCCTCCATCTCTCCCTCCATCTCTCCCTCCTTCCTTTTTTCCTTTCAACTGTCCCTCCAGATTTATCCACACCAACAATCTTACGAATATTCAGGTATATTTATGCTTTTCTTTCTCAACTTTAGAAGAACGCAAAGCATATACAAACTGCATTTTCTTCTAGAAAGATAATAGATGCCAAAAGCTACCAATCATGTTCAATGCAAGACCCTTTATACTTAGCATGCTCGCTTATCCTTTGCTTCTCTGCTTTCCTAAATCTTCCCAGCAAGCCCTCCACCCTGCATTTCTAATGACACCTCTCACCTCTTATGAATGCAATAATTCAAGGCTATTCTCCAGGATCTGGCTCTTCCTCTCTTACCTGTGGGCACAATGATGATCAACTCTTTCAGTCAAGAGCAATTCAGGCCCAGTGCAACGAATCTCTTAGGGTTAAGGTGGGAGGCTGCAAGTCCCTCAGCCTCAAATTCAGAGATGTGAATGATAAGAGCAGAGTTAGAGGGCAGCCATTTCATGAGAATTTTAACTCGTTCTTTATATAGCGGCAGTAATTACCATGTGGGTTGGAGAGTGCCAACACAGATGAGGCTCTGACAGGATTTAGGTTAACACCACCTTTAATTTCTATGGATAAATACAATTGTGGAGAGAAAACAAGGTTTTTACCTTACACGGGAAAATCTATTTTTGGAACTGAATAGTTACACAAAAGCTTAAATCTGGTGGAATGTCCCTTGTCTCCATTTTGGTACTTTCTTGATTGGGAAACAAGGATGCAGGATAATTTGACTTGCTAATATTTTTGTTTATTTCTTTTTATTGAGGTAAAACATAAATATATAGTTTACTACCTGTGCCTTTTTGTTTTTTAAGAGAAAGTCTTACTCTATCACGCGGGTAGGAGTGCAGTGGCATGATCACAGCCTACTTTAGAGTCAAACAATCCTGCCACCTCCGCCTCCCAAGTAGCTAGGACTACAGACGTGCACCACCATGCCTGGCTAGTTTTAAATTTTTCTGTAGAGATGGGGGTCTCACTATGTTTCCCAGGCTGGTCTCAAACTCCAGGCCTCAAGGGATCCTGCCACCTTGGCCTCTCAAAGCACTTGAATTACAGGCATAAGCCACCATGCGCAGCCCATCTTTACCATTTTTAAATGTACAGTTCAGTGATAATAAATACCTTTATAGATATTTTTCCCTTCATCCCCCTGCCTCCCCTTCCTAGTCTAGGGTAACCAACAGTCTACTCTCTATCTTTATAAGATCCACTTTTTTAGCTCTCAAATGTGAATGAGAACATGCAATATTTGTCTTTCTGTGCTTGACTTCTGTCACTCAACATAAGGGCCTCCAGTTCCATCAATGTTTCTGCAAATGACAGAATTTCATTTTTTTATGGCCAAATAATATTGCATTATGTATATATATCACACTTTATCCATACCTTAATGGGCACTTAGGTTGATTCCATAACTTGGATATTGTGAATAGTGCTGCAATAAATACAGGAGTGCAGATATCTCTTTAATATATTGATTTCCTTTCTTTTGGATAAATACCTGGTAATGGAATTGCTGGATGATACGGAAGTTTTATCTGTGGGTTTTTGAAGACCATTTCATACTTTCCTTCATAGTAGCTGTACTAATTTTTGCTAATATTTATAATTATTAAAGAACTCATATGCTTTCCAGACACCACTAAAATATATTTGTCAATAGATAAAAACTCATAATAGCTAATAATAATGTTTCTAGTATGGGTTTATGGTTTAATAACTTAATACGAGGAGGTGCAGGTATAAGGAAAACTGAGTTGTGAGAGATCCCACTCTCTTTAATGACTGTGCTGTCATGATGGGAAATAGTACATTGCTCAATGTAACACAACAGGTCAAAGTGCAAAGAGGACACATTTGATGTTCTCTTGTTTCTAATATCAAGCAGGATTTTGAATAAATTTTTAGTGATAAATACATAACATCTTTATTTTTTGAAATTATAGCAACAATAACATAATATCCCAAGGGTTAAGAGCATCAGGGTTATGGGACCTAAACATTTCCAGGTGTTCCTCCTAGTTCACGTTAAGTCTGATGAGTCTTGTTCTCTACAACCATTGTCTCAGTGCTACTTAATGATAAAATAACAGGCTTGCCAGTTTTTAGAAATTAGTCCAGAGAAAATACATATACATATAGACACACACACACATACATACATACATATTGGGGTGGGAGTGGGGAAAGAGCTGCAGATGAGTAAACAAGGCTGCTATGAATTGTGGCTGGGTGAAGGGACACTCATTTCTTCAGCAGAAAGAGTGGGGCAGTAATTCAGTCCTAACTGAATCTACCAGAAAGCTCCAAGTTGCCCCTCCACTTTATCATATTTGCTACTGTTTTCTTCGGTTTCAGTCATCTCTTGCCCACTTTTCCAAAGTATTCTTCCTGCCTCTAGTCTTCCTCCCATGCTACTGCCAACAACCTTTGAAAAATACAGGATCCTGATTAAAAACACCTGACGGCTTTTCACTGTTTGCTCAAATCAGCACAACATTCCAGACTCTAATCAATATGGAAAGTGTCTTTCAAGGGACTAGAAAATACGGGAATGTGATGGACAGTGCAAAGAAGTAAACTAAAAAAGGTGTCATGTTAAAAAGGAGGGGAATGTTCCCTGGAATACCCAAAGCTGCTTGGCAAATAAGTCTCTACAGCATCATCACCAGCTCTTCCTGATGTTTGTACTATACTAAGAGATGAAAGTAATGGTTCTTTAGAAAATATGAGGTAGAAGCTTCACCTTATCTGCAGTGAACATTTCTTCCAGGGACCATCTATCTACAGTGCAGCTCATACAGGCTGCAAGTCTTTGCTCAGTCCTCACTGAATTTACGTCGGGTCAATACCCCTCCTCCAAATGACCCAGGATACTAGTGAGCCAAAGTAAATGG
Source organism: Hylobates moloch (assembly GCF_009828535.3). Lineage (NCBI taxonomy): Eukaryota > Metazoa > Chordata > Mammalia > Primates > Hylobatidae > Hylobates > Hylobates moloch. Next base: position 24,366,203 of record NW_026652297.1, on the reverse strand, counting down.
CACCGGTGCCCTGACTCCTTGTGTAACAGTGGAGGGCAGCGTGGGGGTAGACAGGAGATGAACTGAGACAGCTGGAGAGCTCCCTGAACTGGGCGGTGGCTAAGGACACCCTTCATTTCAATGTTTAATGAAAAATAAAACACATTGTGTTTTAAATTTCTTTTTGTGTTAAAAACAGATGGGTAGAATATGCATACTATACTGATTTGAAAAAAGACTGGCAGAATACACATAAAATCCACAATGGCGGATGGTAAATTATGGTTTAATTTCCTTTTCTTCTCAGCATCTTTATTTTCAGGTTTTCTAGAATAAGCATGAAGAAATATACAGTGGGATTCTGTCAACTCCAGTGACTTGAGGTAGAGATGTAAAGAGTTCAAGACTGGAGCAGTAAGAATGATGAGGTCATATTTCTGGGGAATAATTTTTTATATATTCTTGATAATTTGAAATACGTTCTAATGGATACTTCCATTTCAAACTTTCGAGAAAAGTGCTATTTTGTTAAGCCAGAATATCAGACAGAGAGAAGGAGAGGGAGGGGGGGGGAGGGGAGGGGGGGGGAGGGGAGGGGAGGGGAGGGGAGGGAAGGGAAATCAAGTTATGCGTGACTGATTTAAACGTGCCAAGTTTTTAATCCTCTTTTCATTTTGATCCAAGTTACCTTTCTCCTTAAATAAAAGTACTTTATTCATTTCCCAGGTGTATGTATAGCCACCTTTCAGAAATCTCTAATAATTAGGAACAAGAGGAGCCTGAAAACTTCAGGTGCAAAAATATCCCCAAGACATGCTTTAGTCAATAAATCCAACATCCTTGCTCAACAAATTAACTGGGGTTATTGACCAGTAGAACTAATACTTGCTTTAAGAAAACCAAATTGATTCCCATGGTAAACCCAGATAATTCTTACCTACAATTGAAAGGAGTTTCCATGTACAGTTAAACACAAATTCAGCAGCGACAGTTTTATAGTAGGAAATGGAACAACGGAGTACAGTCCAATGAGAAATGGAGATAAAGAGGCCCTGAAAATAACACACACAGCAAGAACCTAGTGATTGCTGTATTCTATTAAGAGTGTATTATGTGCTAACATTGTGCAACACGTCTTTCATGTATTATATCTCAATTTCCCATTGATCAACCTGACCAACATATTACTGCACTGAACTATATTTTACAATTATGGAGATTGAGATGTGTAGTATTTTCTTCAGGTCATACAATAGTCCTGTGAAGAAATGGAACTTAAACACAAGTCTGAGTTTGATTTTCTAATTTTGCCTTACTATTAATGTAATATTCTGGGAATGATCCTCTTCTATGGACAATGTTTTAAACATTGAGTTTCGAGTCAATTTAATTCTCCTTTCTACATATACTATAGGACACGATTATACACATGCTCTAAAAAATATCATATTTAAAGTGAAAAAAATGCAGTAAAGCCTTTTTATAATAAAAAGAATTTCACTCTCAAACCAAGAATAAGAGTAGAACCACTATTTAAAACAAGATTCAGCTATTTTAGTTTAAGACTGAAAAACACCTTTCATTAAGGTATATGTGGTGTTAATTTTTAAATTTGCTTGAATGTTCAATGAGACTGGGATCAGAAAAACACCACTGGTGCTGCTGCCAGTCCCCGGTTGAGACAGAGAAAATGTACTTATACAAGCTTGTGATTACAGTATCTAAGTGTAGTTACCTAAGTTGCTAACATACAAGGCATCATATTCTGACCTCATTCACAAAGCTTCTGCATGCTTCTGCCTCCCAGTATGTTTTTGCTTCTTACTCTCTTAGGAAGCTTCAGAAATGGTGATCTGTATACCATGGCAGCTCTGGGTAGGATGCAGAGCAACATCCCCTGGATTCATCTGCTAAGACTGGAAATAGCAAAGAGAACTGAGCCCCAATTAACATCTGAGTCATGGCTCTATCTTTTCAATGATCGTTTGGAGAAAAGAAGGCCACATGTGATGGACAATTGGTAGTGAGCAGAAAAATGTCTGATCTGACAGGTTTGGTTTCATGATTGCTACTTCTAAGCCACTTCTTTGTGAGAACAAGGCACTGAAACAAACCCACTCTCTTGATACTTTAAAGAAAAGCAATTTAAGATTTCTTCAAACTTGTAATTGTTCAGTGAGAAATAACTTGCTTTAAATGAGAATTTGAGGATTAAGTTAACCCTCTCTAACTGCACAAGGCTTTAGTTGGAGGAATCTATGGCCTTTGCAGAGCAATGAGAATAATTGTTGGTTCCAATAAACATAATGTCTGTATGAACTCAACATTGTAATGAGGATCTGGGACTCTGGGATTATCTAGTTTAGGATCCAAAAGAAAACATTTGGAAATTACATTGCAAGCAATTGGACATAAAGTTATTCATTCATTCAGTGGATATTTATTGAGTGCCTGCAATGGCAGGCACTGTTGTTAACTGTTTGGATACATCAGTGAACAAAACAGAATAGATCTGTCTTATCCCTGAAAGGACTTATATTCTAATTGGAGTGAAAAGCAATAAATTATAAATGCAATATATAAGCAAATTATATAGTTTATTAAAAGGTCTTAAATGCTATAGGAAAAAAAGAAAAAGGAGAGCAGGGTAAAAGGAGAAATGTAGGAAAGTGTGGGAGAAGAGGGTGTAGGATTGTAGCATGACATTCTTAAAGAATTATTCATGAAAATGCTACTTAATGTTGCTTTTGAATATTAATGAACTATTTGTGTGTTATACCAGGTCTTCTTAGAAGCAAACTATGAGAAGACCATGATGCGGTTTTGATGTCAAGTGAAGGAGAGAAGAAGGAAGAAAAACTGGATGAAAGGAAGCGTCTAGATTGCAGCAGTTCCTCATTTCCCAGGAACAGACGCGTCTTAGCAACTCTGCCTCACTCAGTCATTGGCTGGAAGCAGCCCATAAAAACTTTGGCTGATCCGGTGATGCGTTTCAGAGCACCGCAGCTGAGGCCATCAGCCAATTACTCTCCTGTAATCAGAGACACGACAGGTACATTCTGAGGTGACAAATTAGTATAGTTTACCTCTCATATTTTTGGCAGAATATCATCTGTGCCCCCTTCCTCTTGTCATTGTACCTTGAAATTTTACTGGGAACCAAACCTCCTTTCCGCATGTAGCCTTGGTAGAATCAACTGGTGCTCTGCAAACCCTCACTGGAGGAATGGGCAAATCATCCAAAATGAAGCAATCAGTCTTTCTCTTCTGGTAATTTTAATCTTGATTTGATGAATCCAAGGTCAAAAATGAAGGAATTATGTTCATTCAATAATGAAGCCTGGAAAAACCTTTCCAATTACTGTTGCTACATAGAACTTACAGAACCCTACTGCTTTTTGTCTTTTTCAAGGCTTAGATTCTCATTAATTTCTTTGATTCGATAAGTTATGCCATATATTTTTCAATAAATTATTATTTTTGCTTAAGATGATCAGAACCAATTTGTGTTACTTCCAAAGAACGCTAAATACAAAACTATAACTTTAGAAAAGAGTCAAGATGTAACACGAATATGCAGGATTTAGATGGCGTTGCGTGTGGTCAAGTCCCTGGATTCATCTTCTAAGACTGGAAATAATAGTCATTTATTTTGCCATTTACTTGCTGAATATTCTCAGGTATAATTTTACACCTGTTCATACCACATCTGCATACTGGATATATGGCTAATTCTCATGGTTAAGAGCTTTGAGCAGGCCAGGGTTAAGAGCTGTGAAGTGTTATATGCATTTTAAATAGTTATATAAAGTAAGGGCTTTACCTGTATATGTAATGCTTTATTTATTTAACCATAAAAACAACCATGGACAATTATGGCTTAGTTTAAATATACCTTAAAGTTAGGTGGTGGTGTAAAGTGGATATTTGTTGCAATAATTTCTCTTTTGTGTATGTATGGAACATTTCATTGTTAAATGAAGGAAACATATCATACTCTACTTTAAAAATGGAGAATTCTTTGAACATCTAATATAATATTAAGTTGAAACACACAAAGACATTTCAGATTGCCCGAGTTAAAAAAGATCTTAAAGATGATGAGATGGAACTGTTTATTGTAAAGATGAAAATCATGAGTTCAGAGTGGTTCAGTAAACTGAAGTCGAAAATGTTAATTGTTTTAAGAGTTGGGACTAGACCTCAAATCATATGACTCTCAGTTTCACAAGCTTTCTGCCAAAACACAGTGAATTTCAACACGTTAAAAGAAATTACCAAAGGAATCATTATCACAGGAGTGAACTATCTATTTTTGATATATTAAAAAGGAAAAATTATGGTTCACATATTGCTATTATTTTATTGATGACATAAGCTAGGACATGTAACAAATTCAACTTTGATCAAGTCCTTTTTAAGAAATTAGTTTCAGAATTAGTTTCAGAATTTGTGTTTAAAAGGTTAGACAAATACAGTGAAATGAATGAAAAATACATCCTATGTAAGAAAGCAGAAATATTGAGATGAGAATTTGGAAATAAGAAAAGAAGTAAAAAGAAATGCTTAAGGATCTCATGACAATTCTCCAGTGTATAAATATATGATTACAGTTTTAGGTGGCAATTTAGCACTTTCCAAGAATATGCAGACAACAAACATACTGAACATTTCTTCCACTGTGCAAACTCAACTCTTAACGAAGACTTGTGAACACTGTGCCAGATTGCCCTGAGTCACAACTTGGCAGACATGTGAGGCAAAACAGACATCTTCCTCAACTTACTGCTTCTCTCCTAAAATAAAGTGGGCACCTCACTAGAACTTGAGGCCAAAATCCGGTGTCCAGGTAGGCATCACTGTACTCAGACTACTCAGGTGAGGTATCAGTACCAATAAGCTTATCCTTGCATTACTCACCAGACACCTGCTCTAAGACAGAAATCGTTTTGTGAAAAATAAATTTGTGCAAAACATTTTCCCATATGATTACAGGCATTTTCCTACAACAGAAAAAAAATACATTTTGAGACCATATGTGTCATTAAGAAATGAAAATTCAGAATCCTTCTAAATTGTGAGGGTTCCAATTGGGTATGCAACCTAACAGATTTGGTTATTCATCTTCAAAGGTCAGCAAACTTGTTCTGTAAAGGACCAGAGAGGAAATATTTTTGGCTTTACAGCGCATATGGTCTCTGTCTCAACTACTCAACTTTGCTTTTGTAGTAATAGACAATACATTAAAAAATAAGCATGGCAGTTTACCAGTAAAACTTCATTTGGAAAAACAGGCATCCTGCCAGATACAGGTCATAATTAGCCAATATTTGATGTAGAAGCCTAAAGATTACTGTACACTAGGAGTTAATTCTTGATTCTTTGGAGATTTAAGAAGACTGTATACTACCAAAGTATGTAAGAAGCACTATTTGTTAGTGTAAAAATCATATAGACAGTTTTTCTTGAGAAGGAGCCTAGACTATGTCATAGTGGTGTCTTGTAAAAGATCATCCAATCGGACAACACTACTTTCCTAAATACAGGCTAGTCATTTTCTTTCCAATTTGATATTGAGCATATAATTAACTCTCCTTCACTTCAAAAATAGGGTTGGCCACCAACGGCCTAGAGGGATCTCTGATAAGGCTTTTACTTTGAAATCCATGAGCTGGAGCTGCTTTGGGAATTACGGCACTGAGTAGGAGCTTTCTCAGCTGCATTACAAAGCAAAAGATAGGTAAATCAGGGGTCTAAAGAAGTGAAATGGAGATTGTGGTCTGAGTCTATACAGAGTCAGATCAAAGCAACTAGAACGTTAAAAACATGAGAAATGTCCACTCTGGCTATCTCTTATATGCGTGAAAAAGAATAGGTACCTCTAAAAAATCATTATAGACATTATACGGAGTGTAACAATCTTAGGTGGTCAGCGACTTTTTTTAATCTCAAAACACATTCTGAGTTTAATGTTTCTCCTTTTAATAGTATATTATCTTAGCAGCATTTTAAACAAGATTTCTTTTACTGTTTCACTCCTAGTATAGTTCTGAAAAGGTATTTTTTTAAAAATAGTGGAACATGATGTTTCAAAAGATAATTTAGGGGACTCAAAATTGAGAAATTTTGGGAAAGTAAAGACTTAAAGAAAAATAGCTCTCCTTATCATAGAGGATATGAGGTCTCCAGTGATAACTTGCTTATATTGCCAATTGGTTGAGATGGTCCAAGTTATAAGTTATTTTTTTCATCTGAAGTCATTTTTTATAATGATGCTTCTTAGATCTTATCAACAGTGCTCTGTGGATTAGTACATGCTTAAACAAACAAACACATGTAAACCAAAATCCACACCCTAGTCCTTCATCTTCTCTAATCTCAAAACAGATATATCTATACACACAACAAAGTATAAAAAGTCAGATTAGATGGTTTCTTTAGATGCACAATTTAGAGTCATTCTTGATGCTTCCTTCTTTCTCATTTCCCAAAGTAAAGATATTGCCAAATCTTGTCAATTCTAGTAGCTAACCTCTGAAATTTGTTCACTGGCTACATCCTAGACCAAGCCATGGCTTCTCAACCTTTAGTGAGCATCAGAATCACCTGGAGTGCTTGTGAAAAGTCTTTACTTTCCCAAAATTTCTCAATGAGTGCTGGGCCCCATCCCCAGATTTGATTTGTAGGTCTGGGTGGCACTCAATAAATCCCAGGGTATGCTGATGCTGCTGGTCTTCAGATCATATTCTGAGTAAGACCTGCCTTAATGACCATCATCTCTTATGTGGATTACTCATATGGCGCAAAAATGTTCTTTGTTAAATGAAATTTTCATCATGTGACTTTCCTGCTTGAAATACTTTGACTGCACTAAGTTGACTCTCAATAGCCTGAGCATAGTCGACAAAATCCCAAGTGATCTAACTTGGTTTACCTACCTTCTCCTATGTGATACACAGCTATCTGCCCTCCAGCTAAACTGGCCTTCCCTCCATGTCTCAAATAAGATAGTCTCTCCCAGGAACTTTGCATACATGGCTCTCTTTGACTAGAATGCTTTCATTCTTTCCTCCATGTAGTCAATTTCTGCTCATCCTTCAAAAGTCAACTCAAATATCATTTCCTTGATGAAGTTTTCCTTGAATTCCATATTTGGTCAGATCCCCCTGTTATTCTCTACCACAGGAGCCTGCAACTTGCCTTCAAACTTCCTAATATGTTTGTGTGATTATTTGATTAGTCCTTCTCTCTTAATAGACCATAAGGTACAGGAGGGCAAGGTTTATGTTTTCCCTTTTCTTGTACTCTCTTAGGTGCAAAACAGAGGGACTGACCCAAACATAACAGGTACTCTAAACTCTGTGTTCAGATAATGAACTAAATTATTATAAGATGAATTCAAACTTTGTAATAGTAATACTATTGGTTACAAGAGTGACAGTTAACACTTACTGAGCACATGTTATGTGTCAGACACTGTGCAAGGCACTTTACACTTCACTTAAGCCTATGAAACAGATGCTATTACTGTTATTGCCATATTACAGAAGAGAAAACTGAGGCTCGGGAAGTTGAAGTTAATTGCTCAAAATCACACAGTTCATAAGGGACAGAAGGCTTTTGGTCTGGTAGATATGAATGTAGACTCTGAGAGTCAATATAACAAGCATTTATGTGTTTCTTTATATTTTCTATAGCTTACTTTATCTGATTCTCTTAAATGCTTTTAAGAGCTAAATATTTCTGCTTGCCTCTTACAGGCAAGGTTAGATATTATAGGGTTAAACAGCTTGGCTAAGATCACCTACAGCACCTTGGTGACTGTGCAAGGACTCAAACTCGAGCCTTCACACACAAAGGTCATATTTTTTTCCATTCTAACCCACTAGAAATGGTTAAAAATGCTTTCTATGATAAGATAATTTTTACTACATTTTTCTTCTCAAATATGCATCTGAAAATGTGAATTCCTTCGAACATCCTCCAAAGTTGCTAAAGGCCAACACTGAACTACTTCTTAGAGAGCTCTTTCAGCCTTCAGAGCTATTTACATGCCAAAGTTTCTAGGTAGAGTAAAATACTTATTCTTTTCACATTCAGAGTGGTCCCATTGTCTCCATCATCAGGCATGGGGATTTCTGAGTTGTGTGCAAGTTGCTAGCATCAGCTGCATTCTAGCAGCTGTCTTCTCAGGTGCTTTCCCCTGGCCTTTTCTTGCCGGCATGCTCAGGGGACACACTCACTTCTCTCAGCCGCCTTTTTTGTTTACCTCCTTTGTGCCTTTATTGGCCCAACCTCCCAGAGGCAGCTGTGACAGACAGGACTGAGGCAGAGCAGAGAGATGTCAGTGAATAATCCTTCAGACCCCAGTCTACATGCCTGAATTAAAATGCCTTAGAACAACCCGGTCACTTCCCATACAAACAGATGTTAATTTATCAACCCAGCAGAAAACTCCAGAACACCAATCCCTCTCTCTGTGTAAGACAGAGAATTGAAATGTGTTCTCTAAGGAGAGAAAAATAAAATATTCCAGCAAAGGAACTAATGTCTAGTAATAGAAAAGTGAAGGATGAGGTCAGAGGTCTTTCTTTGGAGGAAAGGTAACCATAAAGTTGAAATAGAAAAGCAAAATGAGTTTATATGAGAATATAGAGAGACGTATACAACATCTCAAGGCTATTCTAACATGGAAGCAATATAGGGCTTCAATTGAAACAGCAAGAAAAACTATTTATTCATTCGCCCATTCAGCAAATAGCATTTACTATGTATCAGGAACTATTCTAGGCACTGTAGATAACAAGATTAATATGGTACCAATGTCACCCTCAAACATGCATAATGAAACAGAGATGTATAAAGAGAAAGTTATAACACAAGGTGGTGCCTACTGTGATGCATGGAAACATCGTGTGAAACAGAAGGTCATAGTTGAAAGCCTCACAGATGAAATAGGCTTGAATTGAATCTCAACAGTTTCATTAGCTTAATATGAGGACGGAATTTGGAAGTGGGGAGTAGCATTCCTGGCAGGGGGAACACCGAGTACAAAGGCACAAGGCAAGTTAGAATATGGAAGATTTTTTAAAAAACAAAACTATAAAATAATTAGGCTGAAGTCTGGGATGTGCTGACATGGGAATGATGAGAAATGAAGGGAACAGGGAGGATAGAAACAGGGAAGGATGGGTTTAAAGAGACTGTAGGTTGGGACTAGCTCATGAATGGCTTTATATGCCAGAATGAAGAGTTTTTATTTATCCTGAAAGGCAATGAGGAACTCCTGAAGGCTCTGTCATAAGACAGTAGCATGTGTTTTGTGGAGAGGCACACTTGGGGATTGCAGGACACACTTCACGAAGGCAGCTTTGGAGACAGTGAGGAGAAAAGACTTGAGGGTGCACAACTGGAGGTTGGTCTGCAGATTGAGATGAGTTATTGTAGCTCTGGACCAAAATTGTGAGGGTCTGACCTAAGACAGTGTCAGGAAGCATGAATTTCTGGTGCCAGTGATTGTGTAAATTTGATGGATGACATAGAGTAAAGGCTCATCACTGAAAACTAAAGCACTGTTTTAATACAATTGTAGCCAGTTGATATTATATAATTATTCATGTTGCTAGTATAGTTTAAGCATGTGTAAATGATGTAAATTTTGTGTTAATTTTATAATTCCTGTCCAACTCAAGAGACATAGGTCCTCTTGGCTAAGACCTCACAAAACTTTTGTGGGATCTTGTTGAAGATGGATAGATATTCATGGCTTTCTGATAAGGTAAGGGAAAACTAGAAACCAGCCCACAGGCCAGGGTTCAGAGTTAGCCAAGGTCCAAGCATTAGATTCCAGGCTCCTTAATGTGAGGTTCTGAGGATCCAGCACTCTGAAAAATGGGAGCAGGCAGGTTCTTCTGGTGGGAAGAATATCAGGGGTGGAAAGAATATTCATTAAATGGCTATGATGTACAAGGCCACTCTCATGGGCATGCGGTCTGTGCAGTCACATAGACCGCATGCTTATAAAGGCCCCATGCTTTCATTTAATGCTCTGCTGGTGCTGTCTTGAAATTTTTAGCAACTTTTTAACAAAGGCTTCTGCACTTTCATTTGCACATTATGTGGCTGTTCCTGATAATGTGTGCTGAAAAATGGTTATCTCATTTGGCCCTTCGTAAGACATCTATAAGGATGATATTGGATCTCTATTTTAGAGAAGATCAAGCTGAGGCTCAAACAAGCAAAGTCACTGAACTAGGATACATACCTACTGAATGGTAGAGAGCTGAGATTCTACTCCAAAACGTTCTGATTCTAGCTATTATTGAGCTAATCCTTCCTTGATAGTTTGTCAATCACTCACCCCAAGGGGTATGTATAGTCCCTGGCATGCCTACCATCCACTGTCATAGACTAAGGGCAGGTGAGGGAGTGTCATGGGCTTCCTAGGTAGAAAGCTTAGGTTTGCCAGGTGCATGAGCATGACTTAGTATTTCAGAGTACGAGGGGTCAGGAATCAGAATTGCCAGGACTTGGATCCCAGCCCTCCCACTGAACTTCTCTGTGAATCAGTATCTTTAACTGTGAAATATGATAGTAATAGGATATACCTCAAAGGGTTGATGAGAGGATTAAATTGAAGCAACAACACAGGCAAAGAGCAGAGCACAGAGCTTGGCCCACAGTGAACACTCAGTAAATGTTAGCTGTTTCTATTTTATGAAGTTGTCTGTGCTAAGTCAGGTAGGTGCTAAGGCTGACTTTGAAGAAGTGAAAGCATGGAGGCATCTAGTTAGGCAGTATCACTGAACACTAAATCTAAGCAGAACAAGCTAAGCTAAGCAGTTTCTGATGAATGCACTGTGACCTGATCTCTACGTTTGTCTCACTTTCTTCTCATCATTCTGGCTGCAGAGCGTGGGTCAGTGAAGAGCACTTCAAAAACTGGACTTACGTAAAACCTCTGCTCATTGATTAAACAATGCAACTTTAGTCATGACCATAGGAAAAGAATAGGCTCTCTCAGAGTAGCTTGTTCAGATAGACGAAAAGAAAAGACAGACTGCTTATGTTTACAAATACAAAGCTTATGTGCAAATAGAAAGATAAACTGCAAGACAGACTCTCCATACAGGCTGTATGTGCTACCTTCAGCGCACGTACTTCCTCAACCCTTTGCCTTCCTGTTACCATGACTTTGAAGTTGTCTTCCATAAATGCATTTGTGAGATTCACCTCTTGAATGCAAAAGGCCTAAGAGGCAAATATAAAATATTAATCTCCTATCAAGACTGAAAATGTATATTGGAGAATCTTCATAAAATCTTTTAACATAAAGAACAATGCATGCTTTCTATTTGAGGGCATGCAAAGTCTCAGGTAAGGCTTCAGATGAATCAAGCTGGAGAAAGCAATTGAGAGTAGTCACAATAATCTGACCCAACATTTTCGAATACACTTAGTTGAAAGAAGCATCGTAACTGTTTGGTGGCCCTACAGACTTTATGAAAACTGCAAATTTTATAAGCTTCAGAACCAAATGCTCTCTTCTGTGTTGCTACACACACACTCATCCCCAAATGTGTTTCTATGAAACTAGATATTGAAGTTGTACAACACAACTTCACATTCTTTGACACTCTTCTTATCAAGAGGTAGAATTTTGGTCTCCTTCCCATGAATCTGAGTGGACTTGTGGCTGCCCCACTCAATATGGTATGGCAGAAGTTATGCTATGTAACCTCCTAGATGAGGTCACAAAAATTCTTGCAGCTTCTGCCTGGTTCATGAAACACTAGACTACCAGACTAACGACTACCCAAACCCACCATGCTGACGAGGCCTTGGGTAGGCACTTTGGTTCACTGTCTCAACTGATCTCAGCCTTTCAAGATGCCATACATGAGTGAAGCCACCTTATACCTTCCAAACAGGTGCATTTCCCCACTGAACACCATCAAATACCAACCTCTGCTAACTCCACATGGAAGAATAATTAGTCGCCCATGGCCAACTTAAATTCCTGACCCACAAAATTGTAAGATATAGTTATTGTTATTTTAAGTTGCTAGGTCCTAAGGTAGTTTGTCATAACTGTAACACTAGATAAACTGTTTTGAGTTTGACTCTACAACCCAGTGAGTAAAAATATGGTTATATATATTACACAGGAAAAATATTACAAGGTCTCATATTCAGGAAACCAAGTCTCCTTGGGGCTCTTCACAAGTACTTCTAACACTCAGAGGAAATGTCCCTATAATCTAGTCCTCTTGGCTTCCAAAGAAGTAAGAATCTAAGTTTTATACTGTCCTCCAGGCTCACTTGGATGCTTTCAGTTGCTGCCAAGGCCACCATTTATATAAGCCTAATGCCCATGGTGCTAATGACTTTAACATTCTCAACAGCCTGAGGAGAACTTTATAAAAAAATATTGCATTTGCTGTTGTATTGCCTTTCTCTTGGCTTGGACTCTGGTTTGAATCAATGGGAGGGCTAGGTGGAAAGATAATTTTGTTTTGCTCAGAATGATCTTTCCTTTCTCCCCAGGTCTCACTCAATCTTAGAATAAACTATCTTTTTATTTTGTGTGATCTCAAGCCTGGTTTCACTAGCTCTTGATAAAATTAATTCTTGGTTCTTTAGACGTGGTGAAATTCTAAAGCAACTACAAGTGTTGTCCATGCTGGGAACTCTGGTATTCACAAAAACACTCATTTGGATACAACATATTCTATTTAAAAGTACATTCTTGCTGTTGTTCATTTATTAAATGGGTGGGCATGACATCTTTTGCTCTGAAATTTGTATGTTAAGTGAAAACATTCCATATGCAATGCTATGAGCCCATTACTTAACAGCCAAATGGGGAAGTCACATGTGCTTCAAATTTAAAATTGTTATTTTGGGAATACTCTGAAATTTTACAACCCAAATCATTGTCTCTTTTCCTATTTTGAGTTCCAATTCTGAAATAACTAGATGACATAATCAAATATTCTAAAAATCTTCCAGAGTCATATTGAATAACTAAATGTAAAAGAACTCATTAAGAATATCTTCTTAGTGTTAGAAGCAAAATAATGGATGAGAAAGATATCTACACTGAAAGCTATACGACACTGATGAAAGACACTGAAGAGGAGACTAATAATAGAAAGATAGTCCATGCTCATGGACTGGAAGAATTAATATTGTTAAAATGTCAATACTACCCAACACAATATATAGATTCAATGCAATTTCTATTAAAATCTCAATGACATATTCACAGACAGAAAATAATCCTAAAATTCATATGGAACCACCAAAGACCCGAAATAGTCAAAATGATTCTGATCAAAGAAAAAAAAAGGTTGGCAGCATCTGACTTCCTGATTTAAAATTATATTATAAAGCTATAGTAATAAAAATGTAATAGTGCAGGCATTAAAAACAGACAAAGAACAGGGAAACAGAATAGAGAGCCCAGATATAAATCCAAACATATATGGTGAACTAATTTTGACAAGGACATCAAAAAGACACAGCAGGATAAGGAAAATCTCTTCAATAAATGATACTGGGAATAAAAACTGGACTTCCACATTCCAAAGAATAAAATTGGATCCATATCATATACCATACACAAAATTCAACTGAAAATCAATTAAAAAAACCTAAATATAAGACCTGAAACCATAAAACACTTAGCAGAAAATATAGAGGAGGAAAAGCTCCTCTCCAAGACATTGGTCTTGGCAATGATTTCTTGAATCTTACACCAAAAGTTCAGTCTACAAAAGCAAAAATTAAATAAACAAGACTACGTCAAACTAAAAAACTTCTGCATAGCAAGGGAAACAGTCAACAAAATGAAAAGGTAACCTACAAATTGAGAAAACAAATTTCAAACCACACATCAGAGAAGAGGTCAATATCCAAGACTGATAAAGAACACGTACAACTCAATGGCAAGGAAACATATAACACAAATAAAAAATAAGCAAAGGACTTGAATACTTCTCCAAAGATGACATAAAAATGACCAATAGATATATAAAATGGTGTTCCACATCACTAATCATCAGGGAAATGCAAATTAAAACCACTAGGCAATATCATCTCACACCATTAGGATGGCTATTATCAAAAAGACATTAGATAACAAGTGTTGGCAGGGGTGCAGAGAAAAGGGAACCCTTCTAAACTGTTGGTAGGAATGTAGATTGGTGAAGCCATTATGAAAAACAGTATGGGGGTTCCTAAATAAATTAAAAATAGAACTACCATATGACCCAGAAATCTGTCTTATGAGTATACATTAAAAGAAAAAGATATCTGCACTCCCATGTTCATTGCAGCACTAATCACAACAGCCAAGATACGGAAAAAACTTAGGTGTCCATCAATAGAAAAACTTGATAAAGAAACTTATATATATATATATATATATATGAATATTATTCAGCCTTAAAAACGGAGGAGATCCTGCCATTTGTCACAACATAGATGTAAGTTGGAGAACATTATACTGAGCTAAACAAGCCAGACACAGAAAGAAAACTTGCATTATCTCACTTATATATGGAATCATAAGGTGAAAAACAGATCAAATATATAGAGACAAAGAACAAAACATTGGTTAACATTGGGGTGGGGAGAAGAATTTGGGGGGATGCAGTCCAAAGGATACAAAACAGCAAATATGCAGCATGAACAAGTTGAAAGACTTAATGTACAACAAGAAGACTATAGTTAATAATAGTGTGTTGTACTTGGGATTTTTGCTAAATGAGTAGCTTACAGCTGCTCTTGCTACAGGGGTGGAAGTGGGTAACTATGTGAGATAATGGATATGTTAATTTGTTCCACCCAGTAACCATTTTACTATATATATATATATCCTATAGAGTAATATATATATATTAAATATACACAATAAAAATTTTTTTAAGTAAGTAATGTTTCTTACTGTAATTATCTGTCATGAATAGCTCATTGTAAAAGAGGAAGGTCATGAAGAAATTTGCTTCCTTTTTGCTTTTATCATGATCTGAAATCGTAAGACTGAATATGAATATACCTGATTCAGACAGCTTATGTGTACACTTGCATGAACATAGCGTGTTGCCCAAATAGTGGTACGAATAATTCTGGTGGTACACAACATTATTTTAAGGGGAAAACATAAATATCTTACATTTGAATATGTACATATTAATTAAAACGTGTATTTGAAGCTAAAATATGCAGCTAGCATATCAAATTTACCTTTAGACATGTTGATGGATAAAATACCACGAGATCACCACGTTTCCCCATTTATTTCCTTTGCTCTCTCCCCTTTTCTCCTCTTTTCTTCCTATCTTTCACAGTTATTCTTTCTTTTCCTCTACCCATCCCAATGCTAAAGAAGCGTCTTCAGCCCTCCCTATTTCCACACAACAGTTTTTATTTATTCAACAGCTTAGGTCAGTTTGAGATTTGCTTCATACATATCCAGCTTGTAAACAGAGGTTCCCCCTTTGGAGGCATTCTCCCTTAAAAAAGAAAGGCAGTTAATTATAAATAAATTATTTTTGCTGTAACAAGTGTGTGTGCGTGTGTGTGAGTGTAAACACACAGATATATGCATATATATATACGTACATATATATGTGTGTATGTATCCATATATCCATTTCACAAACAATTGAAAACCTAACATATTAAAAAGAATTGGGCTTTTTGGGGCATTTTACTATGTCATCAGATAATTAAATTTTAAAATGTAAAAATAAATAAATTGAAGTGCATCAATCTGTAAATAAAATAAGGGACAATGACTGGGGCAACAAATTGGGACCTGTTCATGACATAACATTTAGACCTGTGTATAAGTCATTTTTCTACATCATAGTTTCCTCATCTGTAAATAGGAAATAATCCATATTTATTTGAAGGGTTACTGGGAAAATTAAATAAAATAACATATATGCTGGTTGGCATAATAAAATTGATTAGGTCTATTATTACTTGGATTTCCCAGTATACTTTTTACTTTTCTAATTTACAAAAAAGCTTAAAAGCAATGTTTTCATTTAATATTTATTTATGTTTGCCTTCTATTTGAAGTTAGTGATCCTGGTTTTGTTTTCATGGTAGTGGCTTAGTTTTCTTTTGCTTACAATTTATTTAAGTAAAATGAAACAGTGAATCAGAATAAAGAAAAACATCAAGTAAGCAATAGCTCAGGAGGTATAAACATGGAAATGGCAAACCTTGATGGCGACGTGAGAATGAATGCGTTTGTGAGTACAGAGTTATCCATAACCTTATCAAAACCCAAGATTCTCTTTTAAAATAAATAGTTGTATTTCCTTTTTTACTATTTAGAAATAAAAATCATCATAACAAAACTTGCCTACCTATACACATTATTTTCAAATATACATATATATATAGAGACAGAGAGAGAGAGAGAGAGAGAAACAGAAAATAAAAATGAAGTTATTTACTCTGCAATATATATCTCAACAAGAAATGCTGAGGTATGACCAACTAGAGCAGAAGATATAATAAAACAGTTGCATAATTGGACCAGTATGTAGAATCACTGCAAATGCTATGCCTCTGAGTGCAGAACACCTGAATATGTGCTCCATCAGACCAACAAGTGCTGTGAGCCACTAAGATTTTCTTACATGGTGAAATTCTGAATGTGATAAAGCTCAATCTTCACTCACTTACACTATGGTTTTATTTTTGAAAATTCAGTGGGAAATAAATCCTTTCAAAAAGCACTTTGCATGTTAAGTTCAGGATTCAGGTAATTAGAATCCAGTGTTTCACCTCCTGGAAAGTCTGACTGGACATTAGAAAGTCATGCAAGAAACTGGACAATTCTTCAATTGCAAGATCATTCCACACCTTAACAGTATATTTAGCAGCTCTGACTCTTGCCCAATAAATGACAAAAGCATTCTCCTAATTACTGAGTCAAAAACCTCCAGAGATTTGCAAACTTCCCTGGGAGATGGTAGCATCTCCACCTCCACAGAGAATCAGTGGCTTAAGAACAAGGACCTTGAAGTCAAGCAAGAATGTTTATGCATTTGGGGTTTTTTATTTACTAGTCTGTAATCTTGGGCAAATGACTTAACTTCTAATCTATTCAATATAAATGTAACTAGATGTTTTAGGTTGAATTTTATCTTCCCCAAAAGATATGTTGCAGTCTAATCCCCAGTATCTCAAAATGGGACCTTTTTTGAAGATAGGGTCTTTACAGAGGTAATCAAGTTAAAAGGAGGTCATTAGAGTAGGACCAAATCCAATGTGACTGATATCCTCATTTAAAAGGGAAAATTTGGACACAGACCATCACATAGGGAAACCTGTATGTAAAGATGAAGGCAGAGATCTGGGTGACACTCTACAGGCCAAGGATCACCAAAGGTTTCCAGCAAACCACCACCAGCAAAGTGAGAGGCATGGGACAGATTCTTTCTCACATCCCTCAGAAGGAACCAACCCAGCTAACATCTAGAGGAACTACTAGCTTCCAGAACTATGAGATAACAGATTTCTGTTGTTTAAGCCACTCAGTTTGTGGTACTTTATAATGGTAACCCTAACAAACTAATACACCACAATAATATTTTTTGCAGAATTGGGAATATTATCCTAAGAACAACCTTAAATCTTTGTTCTCTACGTTTTTCTTTCCAGGAAACTGATGATATTGGACCTACTAATATGCAAATAGGTTTGCAAAATTAGCTTTCTGTAGAGAGGATAGATATGTTAAGATAAACATACGAAAGCTAAGGCTGGTAGATCCAATCATGATGGTCTTTCATGCTATTAGAGAAGACACAACTTGTTGATATTAAAGTTCTGCCAACAAGCTAGAGTGAGGAAGAAAACAAATAGGACATGACATCTCAGTGTGTCCATCTCAGCTTGAAGGATAACGAGAAAGAACAGGGAAAACCAGAGATGATCTCCCACTATGTGGTTTTATAGCTCTGAAGCATGGAGAAATTGTATTGGATAGCTTTTTCCCTATCACTTTTTCTGTAAGGTCAGGAGAGCAATCACAGCATTAAGGAACAAATAGGCAAAGCAGCACAATCACAGAATGTCAAAACGTATCTGGGAAGGATAAGATAAGCATCTGCTTTCTAAAGCATATTAAAAGAAAATGATCCTTGAAGAAAGGAAGGAGGACACTTGAAGTCATAAGCATATTTTTTAAAACCAGAAATCCAGACATATTTTTAAGTACCCATACGCTAATAATCAGTTTCAATTCCCTTCAGCAAGTATTTACTAAGAAACTACCATCTGATGAACACTGTTTGAGACCCCAGGCTTCAGGCACTGGGGATGTAGAAGTGTGCCTTCAAAAGCTCACAACTGTATCTACAGACAGATATTTATATAAATAGCTATAATGCAGTACGATTAGCCTACGGTAGATGGCAATTTTCAGTCTTGTAACTGGATCAATTAGTTTTCTTAGAATGTCAGGCAATTCCCCATGGTGACTAGCTTAAAGGGAACTGCTGCCTTTAATGATTTCTACCCAAGTGTGTCTAAGGCTGCAGAGACATCTGATTAAAAAACTGAGCTCAAGAAATTCTTGCTCCCAACCTGTACGCCATACTTTCTACCTATCTAGCCTATACGTCTCCATTGTTTGGTCCTGACACCTAGATTCGGATATTGTGAAGAAGCTTAAAAAGAAAAATACTCATATGGATTTGGAGTGACCTACACAAGGCGCCTATCTTAAGAAGGACAAGTCTGCAGTCAGCGGATATTTCAGACAAAGGAAATCCTTTCCCCTTTGTTCCAGCGGATGGCAGCTTTATCACTCTCTGCCAGTCTGCATTCTCAGCAACATCCTCTATTTTCTTTTATCTCAGTCCTCCTTTCAATGATTATAGTATAATTACATAGAGCTGGAATCCTTTTGTTTTATCATATTTGCTATGTAGGCCTTATGTATTGACAGTGGGAAGGACACAATGGTCTGAACTGTGTTTTGAGGTATCCTGTCCCAAAGAGATAGTCTCCAATACTTCATAACTACTGTATATCCAAAATCCACATCATCAGGGAATATCCTCCAAGGAAAAATAACTTACAAAAGGGGATCACATTTCCATATGCAGGCTCTCCTTTTTGACATTGATCTCAATACCTCAAAGTAATGAGTAAGATATAGAAGCTAGGGATGCTGCTAAGCATCTACACTGCACAGGACAGCCTTCTACCACAAGAATTACTGACCCAAAATGTCAACAGTGGCAAGGTTGAGAAACCCTGTGTTAGAGTACAATTTAAATATTGTTACACAAGACCCCAAAATAAGTGACTCAAACAAGATAGAAATGCAACAAAACAAGATAGAAATTTTGTTGTCTGGGGTGGAAAGTGGATCTATAAACATACCCAGGTTCCTTCTATCTTGTTGCTCTGCATTTCATTATGTTATTATCCTTGTCAAATGGTTGAAACTGGCTTTCCAGCCTTGTCTTAACTTTTTCTTTTTAAGGGAAAGAATAAACATCATTGTAATATTGTTACAACGAATAAAACTGAAACTATCTTTTTTTTTTTTAGAGCCAGTAAATAAACTTTAGCAACACCTTAGCCATTATTGTTTCTATTTCAAATATACAATTCCTTTTCGTCTTTTAATTTTATTTCATTTTAACTTCCAGGATACATGTGCAGGATGTGCAGGTTTGTTACATAGGTAAACGTGTGCCATGGTGGCTTGCTGCACCTATCAATGAAGCATTCCCCTTGAAAACCAGCACAAGACGAGGATGCTCTCTCTTACCACTCCTATTCAACATAATATTGGAAGTTCTGGCCAGGGCAATCAGGCAAGAGAAAGAAATACAGGGTATTCAAATAGGAAAAGAGGATGTCAAACTGTCTCTGTGTGCGCATGACATGATCCTGTATCTAGAAAACCCCACTGCCTCAGCCCAAAAGCGTCTTAAGCGGTCTTAACTTTTTAACATATGCGTATTAGTTTGCTTGGGCTGCCATAAGAAAATAACACGGACTAGGTAGCTTAAACGATAGAAATTTATTTTATCACAGCTCTGGAAGCTAGATGTCTAAGATCACGGTGCTGACAGGTTTGGTTTCTCCTGAGGCCTCTCTTCTTGGCTTGCAGACAGCTGCCTTCCTGCTGTATTTTCATGTGGTCTTTCTTTTGTGTGTGCACACCCTCAGTGCCTCTTCTGCTTCCTATAAGGACTCTTGTCATATTGGATTAGGTCCCCACTCTTATGGCCTCATTTAACACTAATTATCTTTTTAAAGGCCCTATCTCCAAATACAATCATATTGGGGATTATGACTTCAATATACCTACTTTCTACGGCACAGTTCTGTCCACACCATGGGAAAGGGAAAGGAGATAAATTAGAGAACAAACAATTTCACTTTCAGTTATGTTACCCAGAGATTGCACAAAATACTCTTTCTCATATATCTTGGCCTAAAACTTTAGTCACAAACTCAACCTA
Organism: Hylobates moloch; assembly: GCF_009828535.3. Lineage (NCBI taxonomy): Eukaryota > Metazoa > Chordata > Mammalia > Primates > Hylobatidae > Hylobates > Hylobates moloch. Next base: position 24,345,711 of record NW_026652297.1, on the reverse strand, counting down.
ATTACAAAGAAGGCTGGGAAATATTTTTTTCTAGTTTGGTAGCCATGCACTAGCTAAAACTCAGGGGATTATGTTACTACAAGGGAAAAGGAAAGCTATTGAAGAAAAAATGAGAATTTTGGATACCAGGAAAATAATAATTTGTTCTAATTTTTGATCTAGCGTTTCTCCCATTTCTCTCTCTGAATTTACCCTAAGTACCAGGGCCCATTTGCTAATGATATGTATTCTTACATAGAACTCAAGGACTGAGGACACCTTACACACCCCTAGATCCTCTTTCATTTAAAAGAGAGTCACAAAACTACAGCCACAGGAAAAGACCTAGTATTTCCCCAGAGGGAGTTTGGAGCCCAAGAAAATTTACTCTAACATGAGATGCTATGTGTCTCTTGTTTTGTGTTTAGAATTTAAGAGCATAGTGAGAAAGGCTCTGTGGCTAGGTAACTGGAAAAGAAAATGCATATGCCGATTTTTTTTTTTAACTGACTTCCTTTTTTGCAGGGAACTCACAGATCTCTGTCTTTAATGACTGGAATTGAGATGTAGCTCTTTAAAGGCATAAAATTTGAGAAATATTCCTGGATAAAAGTTATTAATATACAAATAACTAGTATACATAACGTATAATTTAAGATTTACCAAAATATAATAGTAACATACTTTATTTTAACATATATTAACTCAGTTAATATATGTTAACTATTCATTGACATTGAAGAGTTATAATTCTAATTCAAAATTTCTAGGCAGTTTATGCTGCTAATGGTTAAAACAAGGCTATCATCCAAGTCATTTGTGGAACTTCTATAACAGCCTGCATGTATGTGAAATGCCATTAAGCCTTAACGGGAGTTGTGGAGCAATTACTAGGTTGAAAGAAGACAGCCTCTCACTATTCTCCAGTGAGCACGAAAGAAAGCCAACTCACCGCTTTTCTTGTAGAACATAATTTCTCCTTTGAATTCTGTTTTCTCCTCCAGTGACTTTTCTATTTGAAGCATCAGTTGCTCATTGGTTTCAACCCCAAATAAGAATTTGCAGCTACAACTCTTCTGCATGACTTCAGTTCGGGCAAATCCAGCAAGCTCGCAGAAGCCATCGGAACAGTAGACTATGGGGAAACCCTTAGCCACCTGGGCATTGGCGAGGATGAAGTTGCTATCTATAGAAAGACAAGGAGAAGATACTCAGCAACTAGATAAGTGTGAGATTTTATACACAATTCCTGTATAAATTATAAGCATATGTGTTTAGCTGCCAAAAGGCACGTTCTGATGTGCCGCAGTGGAAAACAGACACTCCAAAACATAAAATGGACTTGACCAGCAGAAGTATGCATTAAGCTCTGACTTAGGCTTGCATTTTGAAACACACTGTGGAGAAACATATATGTTCAGTGGTCTGCTATGTGGCACCTACCATCTAGTTGGCAGTAATGGATGATGCTTTCGATCATGGTTTCTGGATTCATATACTGAATCTGCCATGTAATGTATAGGTGAACTTGAAAAAGTTACTCAAGAACTCTAAATCTCAATTTCCTTAAATCTGCTTTTCCCAAAAGCAAATCCTGAGACTAAGATTTGAGCATAATGAGTTTATTTGGGACGTGATTCCAGGAAGAAAGCAAGTAGTAAGTTGAGATAGGGAAGAGATGAAAGATAATAAAGGGTAAGTTAAAAAGGGGTTCACTGCTGTGGGCAAAATACATGGGTCCTGAAATAATTGTGAGGAGTACAACTAAAGGTTGTCCCACAAAGGGGAGAGAAAGCAGAAGTATTTATCCACTAATGTTCACACATAATTGGTTAAACTTCACTCCTGGGATGTCAATATGTTGGCACATCTGACCTACCCACTTGAGCTAAGTACACTCTCCAGAGATCACTCTGGCAGCAAGATGCCAGAAAACAGTGCTATATAAGGAAAGGATCTGGATACGATCTTCAGGTGAGTCTAGGTGATATTGGCTGGGCAATGACAGGTATGCTACAATAATAATAATGTTATTTACTTCATAGGTGTGTTGTAGGAATTAATGAGATTATACATATTATGTGCTTAGTGAAGTGTCTGGCACAAACAACTACTCAATAAAAAATTATTGTTAAGAGTGCTATTCAGGCTGGGTGTAGTGGCTCAGGCCTGTACTTCCAGCACTTTGGGAGGCCGAGGTGGGTGGATCACGAGGTCAGGAGTTCGAAACCAGCCTGGCCAATATGGTGAAACCCCATCCCTACTGAAAATACAAAAATTAGCCCGGCGTGGTGGTGGGCCCCTGTAATCCCAGCTACTCAGGAGGCTAAGACAGGAGAAGCACTTGAAACTAGAAGGCGAAGGTTGCAGTGAGTCAAGATCGCGCCACTGCACTCCAGCCTGGGCAACAAGGGCGAAACTCCGTCTCAAAAAGAAAAAAAAAAAAGAGTGCTATTCACATATTTATGGTTGTAATATTAACACAGAAGACCTAGAGGACAATCAAAATAGTAAACTATTAAGTAATTAGTAATGGTAAACTATTATTAAGTGCTTAGAAATAACTCCTGGGGGAGAGACAGTCAATATTCAGAGAAGGTTTCCATGGGATAAATTTTTTGAGATTTAATTTGAATATAATGTCGACAGGGAGAAAAAAGATGCATGTTGGAGATGGGGTTTAAGATAAGGCATTCATAAAATGTGTTGGTGGGTGACTCTTGGGTTCACTATGAATGAATTAGATACTATTATCAAATTAATCATTCATTCATACATGAAACAAATGTCGGACACTTGGTATACCAACACTGTTAGAGACTGGGATTTTAAAGATAAAGATAAAAAACTACAGGATAAGCTGTTAATTTGTTAAAAAGCAAGATTCAGTATAGTATGTTATTATATGAGCTATTTATCTGAAATAAATACATATATATGCACGTGTTTGCATACCAAACATGAAATATTTTTGTATACCTAAAAATAAATGGAATCTGGTAATTGTGTTGTCTCTAGAGAGAGCAACTATAGGCAGAGGTGGGAAAACACTTTTTTTCCCTATATACCCTACTGTAACTTTTGAATTTTACCCCACATGCTTTATATATTGCCTATTCAAAAAACAGTAAGTTTAAATGAGGTTTGCAGCAGACAGACTATCTTTCCTGCCATGGGAAAGAAGGTACTCCAGCTACTTCTTGATGGCCAGCAGGAGAAGTACTGAAAATCTATTCCATGTGTTTCTCCATCTCCTTTTAAGCTTTTGTTGTTTGTTTCCAAACATAGTCCACCATCGGCTGGCAGAACAAAATCCACACTACTCAGCTTTGCTCCAATCAGCGCCTAACCCCAGAGTACCAAGTGTAATGTAAGCATCAGCATCCTGCCTCGGCCCAGCTGGCTCTTCCACCTTCCCAGCCACTCTCTCCCTCTGAAAGCATGAGCTAGAGACACACACGGAGAAACTCCAATTATACATTGTTTTGAAGCCACAGGAGTGAGTTGCATTACCCTAGACTCACAATTAATTCTCTCACACTTTGCAGAATCACTTATTGACTATACATTGTTGTTGGACTTTGTTTCAGGTGTGGATACAAAAAGTTCATCAGATGTGGTCCCAGTCCTTAGCGATCACATATTCATAAACCTGTGGGAGTCTCCAGAGGGGGCACCCTCCTACTGGGGATTGTGGTCTCAGTCTCATCAAGAGTCCCGCACAGCTTTGGGTCACTTTAACAATAGTGTGTGTCTCTCCCCAACTCCATTTTGTAATTTCGGCTGGAAGATTACTTAGAAAATGTAAATACATAGCATTGACAAAGCACTAAACATCCTAAAAAAAGCTTTTAATGCACTTTCAGAAGCCATTTTTCAGTTCACTGCTGACATGTTTATTAACTTTCTATTATATGATAATGCCGGGTAACACAATTTTACCAGATGGCAAGCCCTAGGGTGAGGTGACAGGAGGTATTTAAAGAAGGATAAGCATGATCTCTAGCTCTAAGATACTCTAATTTAGTTAAAGAAACGCATGTACATAAATAACACTAAAACACATCATGTAAGTACCAAATCAGTGGTCCACAAATAATAGGTACTACTAGAGTTGAAAGATCAAACATCTGGGCTTTGGAATGGTTAGGTTGGAATAAGACAAAAATAGATCGAGATGGCCTATCGTAAGTCCTAGAATGTTTGAAGCAGATGCTTGGATGAAGTAGGCTCAGAGAATGAATAAGGAAACAAGAATTGCAGGCAGAATAAACACTGCATTTTATCCTAAAGTCCAGTTCTTAAACTATATAGATATAATAGCTTTTTTTGTTAGTATTTGTCTAGTATATATTTTCCCATATTCCTACTTTCAGGGACTTATGTTTTAGTTTTATCTTGCACATGGCATATATCAAGTTTTAAGTGTAATAGAAAAATACATTCTTCAACCTAAGATGGATATATTTACTTTTATTATTATAAGTATATTACATTGGGTTTTTTACCAACTTAATTTTTGCATTCTCTTCACTATGTTTTGTCATTTTGTCTCTTCTATTTTTTTTCTTTTTTTGAAAGAAAGGCTGGAGTGCAGTGACACAATCACAGCTCGCTGCAGCCTCAACTTCTTGGGCTCAAGTGATCCTCCCACCTCAGCCACTAGAGTAGCTGGGATTAAAGGCACACACTACCACACAGATTTTTCTATGTAGAGATTATACATTAAAAATTCACACCTGGCTAATTTTTGTAGAGATGGGGTTTTGTCATGTTGCCCAGCCTGGTCTTGAATCCTGAGCTCAAGTGGTTCACTCACCTTGGCCTTGCTGGGTTTACAGGCATGAGACACCATACCCAGCTTGCCTTTGCCATTTTTAAAACTTAGGAAATATAGGATACCCCATAAAGACTGTATAATATTATTAAACAATAATAAATATCTGTAGATCATTCATGCAGTGAAAACCCCTGGGTATACCATACAAATTGTATTTCCTTCCTTCCCCAAAAAAGAAGCCCATAACTTGAATCTTTATAATAATCACACACATTTATGTAGTTTTCACCCCTTACTTATGTATCCTCAAGCAACATAGTGCCTATTTTTAAATATTTAGGACATATTTAATGATACTCATTTGGTATATTTCTCAGTTACTTGCTTCATTTATTAATTTCCTTAGCATCTTTATAATTGTTTATGAATATAAGAAAAGACCAGTCCTTCAGAGCTACAATAAACTTTTGACAAAAGATGCTGAAGGATTCACCAAGTTGACTGATCTGTGTTTCAATTAAGGATTATAGTGTGTTTGAGGTGGTTAATTCTTTCTGCAAATATAGTGCAAAAACAAAGGAAAAAATAAAGGCATGTATTTGGTCTTTTCTGTTTATATTTAGCACTTGTCCTCGATATGTAATTGCATTTCAATTCTAAAGAGAATTTAGTGGCAGTCTGAGCTTCATTAAGCTCACTGTACTAGCTACATGAATGGTCCTTGTATTTGGGAAGAGTAGCCTCTCTTGCCCAGCTATCTACTTGGAAACATATGCTTTTCTGAATCCCAGTCCTGGAATCCCTAAAGAAGAAACATAACATTTACTTTAGAATTATGTAAAACAAAGCCACTGCCATAATACTTACGAATTCATCATGGGTATATCACTATCCATACATATGCTAAGGGTATTTAACCTTTTAAGAAATCAATTATGCATATGTGATATGCATCTAAATGCCACACGGCTTTTCTCTGCTTGTTTCTAGGTCATTTTTGTATATATATTCAGTTTGAAAGTGAGAGTAAACAGTAAGATATAAATGTACTTATACACTAGGCAGTTGACTATTTCTCTAAATGCTTTCTTAGCAAGAAGCTTTCATGAATCTTCAGAGAGAATCTCATGATTGGTAAACACCCAGGTCACTGAGTCTGATCTCCTAATATAGAGCACCACTTTCCCCTTCAAATGAAGATGTACTGTTTATTGTTAACTTCTTAAGCCCAAAGAGAATGGGGGTAGGAATGGAAAGGTATAAAAGATGAAAATAAAAAAGAAGAGCAGAAACATTGATCCACTATTAGCTTCTTTCATCTTTGTACTTGTCCCACTTTTCAGAGAACACAGACCTAGAGAACTTTAGTTTCCTGTCTAAGATCCAGTGCTGGAGATTAAAACTCAAGTCTATGTGACTTATTTTACTACACCACCCATTCTGTAAAGAAGTGACTTGCTCCCTACTAGCAGGGGAAATGGGTAAATTGCAGAAAAAATATTTTTACCTATTTCAGTCTCCAAAAAACCCAAAGACACGGAATTTTCTCTCTAGAGATTATACATTAAAAATTCATTGATGACATCTCCTAAGCCAGTCTGGAGGTATTAGCAAACTCTATGTCACTTTCTAATTTCACGCAGAAAATCAGTATTTCAGTGGTCTCAAAATGTTTTGCATACAGCCACTCTGGAGTCTCACAGGCGGCCAGAAATGTCGTTTCTACTCAAATAATCTGGTCTCTAATCTCATGTGCTTTTAATGTATTTCACAGTATTTCAAAGTTTCCCGCTGAAATATCCTCCTACTGGTCAATAAATTTGTATTCCACGGGGCCTAGAAGCATATCCGTAAGCCTGATACTGTTTTCAAATCTTACGTTTAACTTAAAAATTCATCAGAATTTTTCATCATACGCTTTCATATATTATTGCTTGTTGTAGTGTTATTTTGTTTTGATATGGGCCTGTAAAACTTAATTCAATTGAAACTTTGAAAGGTTGTGTTGTTTCTACTATGACTTGTGCATATCGTTTAGTATACTACTACATAATTTAGGTTTGAGAATCACAACTCTAAGTAGAATAGCGTATGCTCAAGAAGATTAGGTAGATACAAACTATTCTCCCTTTGTAGCCTCAAATATTTAAAAATAACCATCTCAGCACCGAGTGTAATAACTCTCCATATGGCAGATCCCTGAAGCCAGTCAAAGCAATGGGGTCGCTGATACACAATGACTTGGCATCATACAGAAACCTGTATTCTCTTGGCTCTTTCTGCCAATTATGCAGAAATTGAGACATTTATAGTTCAAATCTGTATTTCTGAAGAGTATCTTTGATATTGGTTCTCTTTTTAAAAAGAATCCTTGTATTGGGTTAGCAAGTACTCATAATAACACACGCTGTTGACACGGAAGGTAGACAAATATAAGTCCTCCATGCTTCACTTTCCTGCACAGAGCAAGAAACAAACAGGAACTTTTGACATTGTTTTGTGAGTTGCCCCCCTATGCTTTCAGAATTACCTTTACATACAGGTTCAACAAAGACAACGTTTGTATCCCCTGTGATATTAAACACAGTCATTTCTGGAAACTACTTTGTATAGAAAGATAGAATATTAATGTTTATGACTTTAAAATATTTAAACGACCTTTGCACTTTATATTGATTTCAGGGAGCTTAATTGCATCATTTCCAAGTATAATAGCATCTTTATTAGATTAATAGTACTGGCTCCAAGCTAAAGTTTACAGCATGACTTCTGCCAAAATTTAGGAGGTTATCTTTATTTGGTAACTTTTCTAACCTTGTTTAAATAGCAGATTAAAAATTTGTAAAAAAGATTTCTCATAGTCCTTGTAATTTATACATCATCCAGTATCAGGCTTCATATTGCTAGGTTTCATTCTTCATTTATGGTTTGATTTTTTAAATACTGTATAGATTATCACTTAAGACAAAGATTGGAAGAAAGCTTTGTAACAATGCAAAGCTCAAAGCTGGAACTCTAGTGCTGAGGTAGTAGTAGAAAGCAGAAAACTGCATCTGTTTATGAGACTATCTTGCTCCCTTCAGTCCAATAAACAAACAGAGAGGCAAATGGAAACAAATGTCCTTCACAACCTCGCCATTGGGTGCACAGTCCTGGGCCAGCAACGTCAGCCTCAGGTGGAAATTCAGAATCTTAAGCTTCACTCCAGACCCAGTGAATCTTAACCCACATTTTAACAAGATTCATATACACATTAAAGTTTGAGATGATTCTTTAGAACAGCACTGGAAAGATCTACAAGAACCTAGTGACAGTAAATGATTGAAGGAAAGTATGTGGCTGAGGATAAAAAAATAAGAGAGACTTATTTTCATTATATACCCATTTTAACTTTTGAATTTTCTGTCATATGCATGTAATATATACTCAAAAACATCTTCTTGGCTGGGCGCGGTGACTCATGCCTGTAATCCCAGCACTTTGGGAGGCCGAGTCAGGCGGATCATGAGGTCAAGAGATCAAGACCATCCTGGCCAACATGGTGAAACCCCGTCTCTACTAAAAATACAAAAATTAGCTGGGCATGGTGGCATGTGCCTGTAGTCCCAGCTACTTGGGAGGCTGAGGCAGGACAATTGCTTGAACCTGGGAGGCAGAGGTTGCAGTGAGCCGAGATCACACCACTGCACTCCAGCCTGGCGACAGAGCGAGACTCCATCAAAACAAAACAAAACAAAACAAAACAAAAACACTTCTTAAAGTTATTTAATCATTCATTTGAATGGTTTAATAAAAATAACTTAATTTTAAAAACAGCAATCTTATTGAAGGAAAAACCTTATATTAACAAATTTTAAAACTTTCATTAAACAAAGGTGAAAGCTCATTAAGATAAACAAACTTGAAGCAAATTTATATACTCCTTCATAATTTAGAATTAGCAAAATCATCAATAAATTTTGTAAATTTCACTTTTCCACCTATATGAGCTTTAGTGTTGAATTGTACTAATTCTTGTCAGGTTTATTGTCCCTTAGAGTTCAATAAGTAAGTTTCATATTGAAAAATAATGCAAGAGAAAAATAAAAAGTTATTCAAATGGGAAAATAAGTCAAACTATCTCCTTTGCTAATGATATTACTCTATACCTAGAAAACCCTAAAGACTCTGCCAAAAGGCTGCTAGAACTGATAAACACTTTCAGTATGGTTTCTGGATACAAAATAGATGTACAAAAATGAATAGCATTTCTATACACCAATGTCCAGGCTGACAGTCAAATCAAGAACATAATCCCATTTACAATAGCCACACAGAAAATAAAATACCTACGAATACAGCTAATTAAAGAGTTAAAAAAAATCTCTACCATAAAATTTGGCTGAAAGAAATCAGAGATGATATAAATAAATGGAAAAACAGTCCATGCTCATGGATTGAAAAAATCAGTATCTGTCCATACCATCAAAAAGAATTTACAGATTCAACACTATTCTGATGAAAATACCAACATCATCCTTCACAGAATTAGAATAAAATATTCTAAAATTCATATGGAAACAAAATATAGCTCAAATAGCCAAAATAATCTTCAGCATAAAGAACAAAGCCAGAGGCATCACACTACCCAACTTCAAAGTAGGCTATAAGGCTATAGTAACCAAAACAGCATGGTACTGGTACAAAAACAGACACATAGACCAATGGAACAGAATAGAAAATTCAGAAACAAAGCCACACACTTACAACCATACGATACTTGACAAGACCAACAAAAACAAGCAATGGGGAATGGACTCCTCTATTTAATAAATGGTGCTAAGATAACTGGTTAGCCATATGCAGAAGAAAGAAATTGTACCCCTACCAGTCACCTTATACAAAAGTTAACTCAAGACGGATTCAAGATTTAAATGTTAAGACTTCAAACTATAAAAATCCTGAAGAAAACTTAGGGAATAGCTTTCTCAATATTCACCTTGGCAAACAATTTCTGGCTAAGTCCACAAAAGGAATTACAACAAAAATAAAAATTGACAAGTGGGACGTAATTAAACTAAAAAGCTTTTCCATAGCAAAATAAACTGTAAACAGACAAACTGCAGAATGAAAGAAGATATTTGCAAACTACGCATCTGACAAAGATCTAATATCTAGAATCTATGTGAAGCTTAAACAAATCAACAAAAAAACCCTATTACAAATGGGCAAAGGACATGAACAGAGACTTCTCAAAAGAAGACATACAAGTGGCCAATAAAAATATGAAAAAATATTCATCATCACTAATCATCAGAGAAATGCAAATCAAAACCCACAACAAGATACCATCTCATAGCAATCAGAATGGCTATTAAAAAGTCAAATAACAACAGATGCTGGTGAAGCTGTGAAGAAAAGGGAATGTTTATACATTGTTGGTTGGAATGTAGATTAGTTCAGCCACTGTGGAAAGCAGTTTGGAGATTTCTCAAAGAATACAAAACAGAACTACCATTCAACCCAGCAATCCCATTACTGGGTATATACACAAAGGAAAATAGATCATTATAACAACAACAAAAAACAAAAACAAAAACCAAAAAAACACGTGCACTCATGTTCATCACAGTGCTATGCACAATAGCAAAGACATGGAATCAACCTAGGGGCCCATCTATAGTAGATTGGGTAAAGAAAATGGGGTCAAACTTTTCTCCTGCCTTTGCAAAGAGCAAGAAGGAGAAAGCTTATTCTTTGCCATAGCTTCCCCCTTTCAACATACAGAAATGAATAGTAGATAAAAATTGTGACTTCCCAACCCAGAGGAAAAGGAAAGGTGAAGAGTTAAGGAGAAAGTGACAGGGCCTGTATTTTCTGGGACCATTTTCATTTAGTGTAATTTTATTCTTTTAAATAAACATAAGTTTATGTGGCTAAGTGTGGTTTTAATTTTATACCTTTTAAAAAACTTCTTTTAGAAGTTTATTTAAAAACAAAGTAAGACCACAAGACAATATTTTTTATTCAAAAAACACAGTTATTTATATTGACATCTTATTTGGCCTACTGAAAGGCAAGTTAAGTGGAATTTAGCAAATGAAACCAGCCATATTCTATGAATAATACGATTCCCAAAATATTTAATTTAACTTGTCCCCCCAATTCTCCCGAAGCAGTCTAGACTTTACTTGCAATAATATTTAATTCAAATAATACTTTTTAATTTCAAACAGACTGGAACAGCCTCTTTACTTCAAGCATACATGAAGATTTGAGGAAAAAAATGGTTAATTCAGTCATGTTTTAGTCATTTTATTACTTTTACACTTATAGGTCTTTTAAATTTGAATTTTTGAAGACAACATACACAAATTAGTATGACCAATCCATCAGAGTGGACTGATCTTTCTCCATTTAAGTTTTGTTTATATTCTGCAAAAGCTAATGGTATTCAAATGTTTTCCATAATTTGGTAGCATTTTCCAGAACCTCATCTGTCTCCTGCATAGTTTTCTCTGCTTTGCAGTACTCATGTTAGATTAAACAGGAAAGATGAGTAGCTTTACAAGAGATAATTGTAAGTTAAGTAACAGGAAACACAAGACTAAACTGATTTGATGGTCATAGCTATTCCATGGCTGTAATATCGGAGTTTTCTTCTAGAGTCATTATAATAATGCAGAGATGGAAAAAAAAAACTTTTATTAAGGTGATACTTGCTTAAGGCAAGTCTCTGGGAGTCTGCAAGAGAGGTCGAGGCAAGAAGAAGACAATAATTGAGAAACAAACCAACACAGGTGGATGCTGACTCTGCATTACAGAATGGAGATGAGTAGTAAGAAGGAAGCCAAATAAATTAGGCTGAAATAAAGCAGATAATAGCTTTTGTTTATTAAGCAGCTGTGATATGCCAGATGCTCAGGTCAGCATTCTGTATTTTGAATCTGTGGCCCTCACAATAGCATCTTATGGTAAGTGTCATTATAGATGAAGAAACTTTGGCTCAGAAAGGTTGCATAACCTAACAACGCTAAACAGCAAGTTAAACCATCCTTAGAGCTGTAATACTCCTGAGTTCAGTGGAGGATGGCTAGAGGTGAACTAGAGCTAGGATCTAAATGGGCTTTGTTTTATTTTTTCTTTTGTTGTCACCAAGCCCACTGTTTCTCAAAGTACAGTCCTTGTTCACTTCATCCACCTCATCTATTGGAATCTCCTGGGTTGCTTATTATATTCGTAGTTTCACAAACCTTACCTCAGGTCTACTGAAACAGAACCTCCAAGGCATAGGACCTGGTGACCTTCATTTTAAACAAGATTACTCAGTGAGAGATATCACACAAAAAAATTAAGACCTTCTGCTCTAATGGAAGAGGGTTCAGATTATATTCCGCAGCTCCAGCGTGTGAAGGGGGATACCACCTTTCTAGATAAGTATATAATTGATTTCTATGGTTTGGGGGGAGAGGGGGAATTCCCTTCGGAATAATAACCCCTTTGATCTTATGGTTTTCTTTTATTCCTAAAGATATTTTCAATAATTAGCTTAGTTCATAGAACTATGGAAGCTTAAAGTTTGGAGAGGATCATAAAGGTCAATACATAACCTCATGCCCAACCTATAATACTTTAATCCCCCTCTATCATATTGTCATAACGTGGTTGCCCAGCCTCCTCTGCACCAGTACCCTAGTGATGGGGATCTCACTCTTTCATTAGTTAGTGATGTCAATGGTATGACCGTGGAATGGTGCTAACCTAATCCATATATGGATTTAACACCTGCTTTTGGTTGTACTGCCTAGAAATCTTTGCAGAAAAATCACACTATCACCCTCCTGTTTTAAATTCTTTAAAGATTTTCCATTGCACTTGGAATGAGATCTAAACTACCTCTTTCATGGCCTGGAATACCCTGCCTAAAACTTCACTCACTCCTCACACCTGGTATTTTACACTCAGGAATGTTCTTCCCAGCTCTTTCCATTTTCAAGGCTTTTGCCCATGCAGTTTCTTCTCCCTGTTTTACATATTTCAGGTCTTGGATTAAATGTACACTTCTCAGAGTCCTTCCCTGATCATCTTCTCTAAGTAGGTCCCTCTCTCAACTATTCTCTATCATCATGGCCTATTTTTTAATTAAGACTATTACAATGTTCAATATTGTAGTTTTGTTATTTATGATTTGTTAGCCACACATACCTGAGCCCCTTACACAAAAAATTATTAATGCACACTCAACTGTATACTTGCTCCATCAGGAATGGGTTTCTCTTCTATCAAGCGTGTGTGTGTGTGTGTGTCTGTGTATTTTTATAACTGAATATTACCTGAGACACACATACACACACACATTTTTCCAAGGCAATGTTGTCAATACACCTGAGTTATGTTGATATGACACCATGGAAGCCACCTAATCTGCAATTTACAAAATTGTCTTTTCATGAGAAAACTCATTTCTGTTGATGATTAGATTTTGGGTTGAGCACCTTTTAGACCTAAGTCATGAGGAGGTTTACATATTAGATATACTATATCTAGTAGATATTTTCTACTTTGGAAAAACACTAGTCTACACATGAGATATCTTAGAATTGGGTTTCAATTCAATCAATAAAAAACTATGATCATGCTCAAGTCACCTCTCCTCTCTGGACCTTACCTGTCTCATGTGTAAGGTGAAGTAGTTGAATCGTATGATCTCCAAGATCCTTTCTATCTCAGACAGGTGGTGAGTCAATGAATTATGGATACAGAAGTTATGTATGAACAGTGACTAGAACTTAATGACTATAATGAACAATGTAAAAACTGCATACAGTTTTAATCTTAAGAATAAAAGGAAGGAAGAAAAGAAGAGAGGGAGAGAGGAAAGAAAGAAAAAGACAAATACAAACAGACAAAAGGAAAACAGCTTGAATATTAAGATCCAGCAGAAGTATCTTAATTAGCATGAAATATCTCAAACCCTAAATTTCTTCCACTTAACAAAATAGGATAAGCTATAGAAGAACAAGAGCCAGACTGGGAAGACTAGTAGAGGGTTATCATGACAGTCCATAAAAAAACATGAGGTGATTCTGGACCAGAGCAATACCAATAATCATGTTTTGAGTCTGTAAACACTGGGAAAGGCATTGGTTGTGATATTGAATATGCTCTAGCTAAAAGGATGATCATAAAGATACCAGCATGGCTTCCCTGCTCCGTTCCCTGCTTTGGTTAAGTATAGGTGTGTGGATGTGATGTCAAATGAGATACTTGATAAACCAACGAATCTGTCAAGTAGAAGTCTAATATCTTTAAGGTTAAATAAATTTAATTTTATTATAAATGCATGATTTAATTATCTAAGGTAGCCACATTATAAAGCATTAGGAAACTAGATAGACAGCTTAGATAGATAGGTAGGTAGGTAGGTAGTTAGATAGACAGATAGATAGATAGATAAATAGATAGATAGATAGATAGATAGATAGATAGATAGATAGATAGATAGAGTCCATCATTCTACTTTCCTCAGCTACTGGTAATAATTTTAGACTAGTTTCTAAAATTTTTCTCCATTAATATTTTAAATAAATATCATAGCATAGCCATAATTGTGAAACTGATATTTTCACTTGCCATTATGTGGCCAAGTTAACAAGTCCTGTCCAATGAGATATTTGGATAAGTAGGTTTGAAAGTATCTAGGCTAAAATATTTTCATTTCTATTAAAAGAGAGCTATGAGAAGAGAAATGTTCTCACCATCCAGGCCATTATGCTCTTCTACCTTTTCTGCCCCTCATCCATGCCTGGTAATGTGATTATGGTGTCTAGGACTGTACTAGTTATCTTGTGACCTTGAGGTGACATGCCTGGATATGGCATAGCTAAAGGATGGAAAAAATCCTGGATTTTTGATAATATCATTTAATAGTAAAATAGGCCAGCAAAAGCCTATAGCCAGATGTTTTATTGGGTGGAAAAAAAAAAGTCCTATTTGTTTAAACCACTGATATATGGGTTCTCTTGTATTTTAGGCTGAAAGCATTCCTAACTGAAACACACGGGGGAGGGACAGCATTAGGAGATACACCTAATGCTAAATGACGAGTTAATGGGTGCAGGAAATCAACATGGCACATGGATACATATGTAACAAACCTGCACATTGTGCACATGTACCCTAAAACCCTAAAGTATAAAAAAAAAAAAAAAAACACAATATCATGAGTATTTCCCTATTTATTCCTGTCTTTATAACTACAGTTTGAATCGTGATGTAAGAATCAATATATCAAAAATTACTTAGCTAGTCCTGTATTCTAATAATTACACACATTTTCTGGGAACTTTCTAGGTTTGCTCCTTTAAAATTTTAGTGTGAGTAAAAATTAAAGCTACTATTTTGGAACATCCTCTGGAATTAAAAAACTGTAAGACACGCTTCTCCTGCTCACTGCTAGACACTTGGTACCAAATGACCTTGAAGACTTGTACAAATTCTGTAATTTTCAACAAAAGCTCGAGGAAAAAAACTCAAAATGTGTACTTTATGATATAAACATATGCTAACATATGCTAAGAAGTAACATCATAGTAAGCTTTATTTTTTTCCCTCTACTTCATATGAGACTACAATATTACAAACAAGGAGGACAGGTAATTGGTTCTTTTGCCTTTGTAAAAGCTCTTCTGGCATTGTTATTCATCCACAATTTGGAAAGCAAAACGTATTTTCTCAGCATGTGGTTATTAAATCACGAAAAGAGAGTTATTATTCTACACAAATAAATTCTCATAAAGGGGTGCAAGTGTCTGCAAAAACAAAGACTTGGAATAATCTCTCTACTTCCTGGATATTTTTTTCTTTTTCAGTTTGTTTTACCATTGTCTAATCTACTATTTTCTCAGTCTTGAGACAGGAAATTTATACCATTTCATATGTCTGCAGCATTGTCACGTAGAAGAGAGAGCACTCCTAGGTTTGTCCAGGAAACAGAAGCAGAGCCCATTGATGGACATTACAAGGAAAAGATTTAATCTCAGCATGAACATAACTCTGACTAGTAACTAAGGCTATCCAAAAGGTCACAAGCTACCTTAAATACGGTGATCTCCCTGTTACCAAAAGAACTAATACTAAGATGGATGACTCGCACAAATGCAACAGAAAGCAGACTACCATGAGGTGCAGAAACAGCCTAGATGACTTCTGAGGCCATTTGAAAAATCTAAGAAATAATCTTGCCATGCTTTTTGAATTGTGTTCCCAACAAGCCCTGAATTCTGAAGATCTTTATTTTGAAATATACTCCAAATCCAACTGCTAAATATCTCGTCATAAAATTTATAGGACATATGTAAATTTCATATAAATATATTTATCCCTTAGCCAATAGTTTCAAAATGGACCTTTAATCGCATTTTTTTCTTAAGCAATGGATATGTAATTTGGATAAAAATTGCTTTGAAACAAAAGACATACACACGTTTGTGCACATGTGTGCCCTGCATATACATTATCCTTTGATTCTGTTCTGGGTCCCTCAGTGTTTCAGGTACTTTAGTGAATCAGAGCTGATATACTAATTGCACGGATTTCTCAGTCTTGCTAGTTTCACTTGCTCCAAGTTCAGTCTGTAAAGTACAGGGTCTTCGTTGTCTACATTTACATGACTCTAATTATTCATTTGTGTTTGCCTCTGTACAGATTACTGTAAATCACTGAACTCAAGGAAAACACTAATATTCAATGCGTGTGCCCACTGCAGTTGCCCTTTAATACTCAGGTGTGTATTCCTTGTACTAATGTGAAGGAGAGGGTTTTATAAACCATCACAGATTTTGCAGAACAACCACCAGGGCTGTAACTCTGTGAATTTGAAGCACCTGAGACCCTCTGATGGCATTAAAAAGGTAACAGCACCTGCATTTTTTAACAAAAATCCACTAATTTGTTAGTATTTAAATTTTCCACGTAAAACAGACTTACATAGATGATCATTGTTATATCTTTATTCTTAAGTATTCAAACATAAAAATTGAAGACAGTAATGTGACCAACATTCAGGGCCTATCATCCAGAATTAACAAATATTAACCATATTTCCATATTTGTTTCTAATTTGATAATATTCCAGATGCAGCCAACATTGCTTCCTCAATTTTAGTCCCTCTCATCTCTCCCCAGAAGATACATATGTATGCCCCAGAGGCACACATAATTCTGGAGTGTATATGTAATCTACTCACCTCTGTTTTATACTTTCATCATATTTTTGTGTATATAAACAGCATTTAAAAATCTTTGATGTGCTTGTAAAATTTACATAAATTGTATCATTCTATATGGATTATTTTGAAGTTACCCCCTCCTGATGAACTTTGTTTTTGAAATCTATCACATTGGTAACTATATAGTAAGTCTCACCTAATGTCATTGATAGGTTTTTGGAAGCTGTGACTTTAAGCAAAGCAAGGTATAATAAAACCAATTTTACCATAGGCTAATTGATACAAACAAGAGTTAAGTTCCTATGGCACATTTCTCCTAATGTCACCGAACTTCTAAATAAAAACACTTCTAATATTAAACACTGAGATAAGCGCGAACTATACACACATTTAAGAAAGGTTAATAAAAACAAGTAAGATAATTATTTACCCAGTTACTTCAGTTCAGTGTCACAGAGTGGCCAGAGCCTATCCCAGAAGTTCAGGGTGAAAGGCAGAAACCCACGCTGGACAGGACATCATTCTATTGCAGGGTGCATTCACACCCACCCACACTCACTCAGACTGGGATCATCTACGCAAGTCAAATTGAGCGGTGACAGCATGCTGGCAGTGCTCACAGCCCTCTCTCGCTCTCCGCACCTCCTCTGCCTGGGCTCCCACTTTGGCGGCACTTCAGGAGTCCTTCAGCCCCCCGCTGCACTGTGGGAGCCCCTTTCTGGGCTGGCCAAGGCCGGAGCCGGTTCCCTTGGCTTGCGGGGAGGTGTGGAGGGAGAGGTGCGAGCGGAAAGCGGGCCTGAGGGCGGTGCTTGCGGGCCAGCGCGAGTTCCGGGTGGGCGTGGGCTGGCGGACCCTGCATTCGGAGCGGGCTGCCGGCGCCACCGCCCCAGGCAGTGAGGGGTGTAGCACCTGGGCCAGCAGCTGCTGTGCTCAATTTCTCGCCGGACCTTAGCTGCCTTCCCGCGGGGCAGGGCTCGGGACCTGCAGCCTGCCATGCCTGAGCCTCCCCCCGACTCCCTGGGCTCCTGTGCGGCCCGAGCCTCCCCGACCAGCGCCGCCCCCTGCTCCACCGCGCCCAGTCCCATCGACCCACCCAAGGGCTGAGGAGTGCGGGCGCACAGCGCAGGACTGGCAAGCAGCTCCACCTGCAGCCCCGGTGCGAGATCCACTGGGTGACGCCAGCTGGGCTCCTGAGTCTGGTGGGGAGGTGGAGAACCTTTGTGTCTAGCTCATGGGTTGTAAACGCACCAATCAGCGCCCTGTCAAAACAGAAGACTCGACTCTACCAATCACCAGGATGTGAGTGGGTCCAGATAAGAGAATAAAAGCAGGCTGCCTGAGCCAGCAGTGGCAATCCACCCGCTTGGGTCCCCTTCCACCCTGTGGAAGCTTTGTTCTTTTGCTCTTTGCAATAAATCTTGCTGCTGCTCACTCTTTGAGTCCACACTGCCTTTATGAGCTGTAACACTCACCGCGAAGGTCTGCAGCTTCACTCCTGAGCCAGCAAGAACACAAACCCACCAGAAGGAAGAAACTCCGAACACATCCGAACATCAGAAGGAACAAACTCCAGACACGCCGCCTTTAAGAACTGTAACACTCACCACGAGGGTCCATGGCTTCATTCTTGAAGTCAGTGAGACCAAGAACCCACCAATTCCGGACACAAAATCACCTAGTGTGTACATCTTTGACACATGATAGGAAACCAGAGTACCCAGAGAAAATCCGCACAAGAGAACAAGCCAACTCCACACAGACAGTGGCCCAGGCTGGGAACTGAAGTTTTTTTCTCATCAATGTTATAATAAATGACTTGAATGAAACAATATTATTCAAGGATCTGCTGTACATCTATTTGCTCCATTTGAACTACTCAACTGTAGGATAAACTCTAACAGTTTATCCATGCATGAAAGAATATTTAACTTCTTTCCTTCCCTCCTATCTTCTTTTCTTTCCCTATAATAAACAAAGCAGCAAAGCACAGAAGCATAAGTTCTAGAGTTCCTTGAAGCTCACTGTAAGCATTATAACCTACAAAAACACTACATGCATTTTTGTAAAGTATTTGTCCAGTAATTATTCCAATTGTTTCATGTTTCTAGGTATATTTAACAAATAATACTAGTGACTCTTCTGCTACAAACTTTTCACTGGTTAAAAAGTCCTTCACCTACTATTGTGTCCTGAAACTGGCACCCACTCAGTGTTCTGACAGTAGCAATAAGATCAAATCAAAGTTATTTTCAACAGTATCAAGAATTAACAGCTCCAGACAGAGATGGCTGCCATTTAAGATAACAGCTCAATTTATGTAGTGGGGGCGGAGGGGAGGAATATCAAGACATTGAGGTGTAAGGATAAGAGACAAGTAGTATTTTAATCAAAACATCAGAAAATGGCCAAGCACTACTAATAGGGGACTCATTTAGGTTGAATCATAGAAAATTGCCATTTTATGTGTCAAACATCAGCAATATATAAAAATCAGCTGTTCCTCATGCTTTGAATTTGGCAACAACATGAATGGTATTCTCTGAAATGGCCAAGAACTATTTCTGAGACCTGTAGCTACATGTGACCCATGCCAATTGAGATTTGGATGTGTTCCCAGGTGCTACAGGGCATCTTTCATACCATACCTCTCAGATGCTTCACACAATTCTCATACATTCATCCTTTACCTAAGGACTGCTATCCCGGGTTGTGCATTTGTGCATTTCACAAAGAATCTAAGCCAAACGGGAAACAGTCTGCCAGTGACTAACCTTGCACCCCAGGATCCACTCAAGGAGGTTCTTTTTCCTAACTGATTTGTCCACCAGGAGTGCCTTTTTCTAATTTTTACAAAAGCATCCTATAGGCTAATTCCTGATCATTTTTTGAATTCTATACAAGCTTGGACATTAAAGCATAAGATTAGCTAGGTAAGAAAACAGTGGGCTGAACCTTCATAACACGTGCAAATAGAAACTCTCCTTTATTGCATTGGATCCTTGGTTTTCTTGTAGCTAAGATTTTCTACATCAAACATCCCTTTGATGAAAATGTTGAGGGATTTTCTCCAGATTCTCAGTGAAGGATATGGTTGAGGAAATAAAACCAAGAGTCAGATTATCTTCTTGGCAACCAAGCACAGATGACGTATTCGAGTTACATTAGGACATCTGCAATCTATTGATAGAAGTAAATAAATCTGGAAGGTGTGTCTTGTTTGCTAATCATGCAAGAGGCTTCCATTTGATCCTGAATTTTTCTTTGAAAAGGAAAAAAACACTAATTCCTGTCAATTATTTTCACACTAAAAAATACATTCCAATTAAGATACAGCAGCAAACATTTCAAATGCATAATTCAAAGATTGTGAAAGCAATTCAGCATAGTGACCTCTGAATTGAGCTAGAGGCTGTGTATTCTCTTTTGGTGTCAGGTCTCAAAACTCATGGCAATTAATTTGATGTATTGATTTAATATTTCAGGAAGGAATGTATTTACCTGGCAAAGGCACTGTGGAAGATGTTTTGAAGAGAAAAGAAATGTTTGCAAATGAAGACAAGCTCCTTTGATGAAAGGAAAGCTGAGAGTGAGTAGTGTTCACAGAATCAGACCCCAAACACTTATTACTTCAAGGCTCAATTTCCCAAATTAGAGCTAACAATGATTCAGCATTGCACTGTTGGATACTTCATTCTGTAAAAGAATACCATGGGGTAGGAAGGAAGCCAAGCAATAGATATGATCTTGTAGGCTGGCCCATTAAGAGAGGGTTATTTAAACTAGAGCCAAATTAGAAAGAACCATTTCAACACTATATATCTAAGCCAGCAGTTTTGGAGAAAAGCTGCCATCTCTCTTTTTCAATATATAAATTTACTATTACTTTTTAAATTGTCTGTTCTGATTATATAAATAAGAAAGTACTAAATAAAATATAAAATGTAAACAAAGTATAATTCCATTATACAAAGACCACCAGATTTTCTCTCATCTTTCTTATTTATTCAAAAGAAGTTACAGTTTATCTACAACATACCAAGCATTATGCACAATAAGGACACTACACTAGTGAATGACACAATCCTTTCCCTTGGATTTGTTTGGTGTAGTGGGGAACATGCATAAATAAAAAAGAAAATGTAGTATATTTTAATCAGTGTTATCATAGAAGTATAGAGGTATATATGTATATTATATATTAATAAATCAAACTTTTTTTTTTTTTTTTTTGAGACGGAGTCTCGCTCTGTCACCCAGGCTGGAGTGCAGTGGCGCGATCTCAGCTCACTGCAAGCTCTGCCTCCCGGGTTCACGCCATTCTCCTGCCTCAGCCTCTCCGAGTAGCTGGGACTACAGGTGCCCGCCACCACGCCCAGCTAATTTTTTGTATTTTTAGTAGAGACGGGGTTTCACCGTGGTCTCGATCTCCTGACCTCGCGATCCGCCCGCCTCGGCCTCCCAAAGTGCTGGGATTACAAGCGTGAGCCACCGCGCCCGGCAATAAATCAAATTTTTAAGAAAATAGTTCTTCTTTTTCAGTTAATGTAATATGTTCCCCCAAGATAGCAGATATACATTTTTAACATCATGTTATTGATTGCAAAATAGCCCACACCTTGGATATACTATAGTTACTATACTATAGTAACATAATTGGATATAGTATGTTAGCCATTTTCTTACACTTATTTGTTCAGATTTTTTAAAATTTTTCATTCATATCTAACATAATGATGAATGCATTTTGCATCTTTCTTAAGGCAAATTCCTAGAAGTTAAAAGTTTTGATTCAAATGGTAATGACACTTCCAAAACTCTTGGCACATATTGCAAATTTGCGTTCCAAAGAACGAAAGCATTGTGCCAAATTACATGCCCACCAGGAATGGAACGTTATGAAATATACACAAGTACACACTCATAAATCACACTGTCGTTGTTTTCTTCAGTTTGTAAGTTTTCTAAGTGCAAACAATCTGTTTTTTCTTGAGCACAAGTGAATAAATGTTTACAGTACATAAAGAGTTAGAGATGATAACTGATTTTGTTTTAATGTAAAAAATACCTATTTCAAAGTTTTTTAAGGTACAGCTTTGGTATTATGCAACCAATGACATAGTATGCATTTTCTCTATAACCATTTATCACAAATATCTAAAACTATCTTTCAAGATAGCATAGTAGCAGATCTTTATCTTCTCTCATTATCAAGTCTGGTATTTATGCTATCTGGGTCTGAGTAAGATGAAAGAGTCTGCTGCTTATTTAGATTTTATTAAACTTCTATGTTTACTGTTTGCAACTGTAAAATTTAGATAACCACCAAAAAATGAGTGGTTGGAAATTAAGAAAGTCATCTCTCCAACTTTTATACAAACTTGGAATAAGATTTATTGAAAGCCTTGAATTATTAAAACAAGTTCTTTTTGCTTAACATCTGATATGGTTTGGCTCTGCGTCCCCATCCAAATCTCATCTTGAACTGTACTCCTATAATTCCCACTCCCATAATTACCCTGAGATAATCTGAATCATGGGGCCGGTTTCCCCCATACTGTTATTGTGGCAGTGAATAAGTCTCACGAGCTCTGATGGTTTTATCATGAGTTTCCAGTTTTGCATCTTCCTCATTTTCTCTTTCTGCCACTATGTAAGAAGAGCCTTTTACCTTCCGCCATGATTCTGAGGCCTCCCCAGCTATGTGGAACTGTTAAGTCCAATTAAACCTCTTTTTCTTCCCAGTCTCAGGTATGTCTTTATCAGCGGCATGAAAATAGACTAATACAGTAAATTGGTACCAGTAGAGTGGGGCATTGCTGAAAAGATACCCAAAAATGTGGAGGCAATTTTGGAACTGGGTAACAGGCAGAGGTTGGAACAGTTTGGAGGGCTCAGAAGAAGGCAGGAAAATGTGGGAAAATTTGGAACTTCCTAGAGACTTGTATTGCTTTGACAAAAATGCTGATAGTGATATGAACAATAAGGTCCAGGATAAGGTGGTCTCAGATGGAGATGAGGAACTTGTTGGGAACTGGAGAAAATGTGACCCTTGTTATGTTTTAGCAAAGAGACTGACAGCATTTTGCCACTGCCCTAGAGATTTGTGGACCTTTGAACCTGAGAGAGATGATTTAGGGTATGTGGCGGAAAAAAATTCTAAGCAGCAAAGCATTCAAGAGGTGACTTGGGTGCCGTTAAAAGCATTCAGTTTTAAAAGAGAAACAGAGCATAAACATTTGAAAAATTTGCAGCCTGACAATGCGATAGAAAAGAAAAATCTATTTTTTAAGTAGAAATTCAAGCCTGCTGCAGAAATTTGCCTAAGTAACGAGGAGCTGAATGTTAATCCTAAAACAATGGGGAAAATGTCTCCAGGGCATGTCACAGTCCCTCCCATCACAGGCCCAGAGGCCTAGGACAAAATGTTTCTTGGGCTGGGCCCAGGGTCTGCATGCTGAGTGCAGCCTAGGGACTTGGTGCCCCGTGTCCAGCTGATCCAGCAGTGGCTGAAAGGAGCCAATGTAGATCTTGAGCCCTGGCTTCAGAGGGTGCAAGCCCCTAGCCTTGGCAGCTTCCATGTGATGTTGAGCTTGCAAGTGCACAAAAGTCAAGAATTGAAGTTCGGGAACCTCCACCTAGATTTCAGAAGATATATGGAAATGCCTGGATGGCCAGGCAGAAGCTTGCTGCAGGGTAGGGCACTCATGGAGAACCTCTACTAGGGCATGGAAGGGAAATGTGGTGTTGGAGCCCCCACCCCGCCCCGCAGAGTCCCTACTGGGGCACCACCTAGTGGAGCTGTGAGAAGAGGGCATCTTCAACTATTTTGTGAGATACGAAGTAGTGGCAATATCATTTACATCTTCAGCTACTTTTGAACATCTAATAAACTACACACAGAAGTAATAAAGTCAAATAATCGGTAATACTTAGAACAACTAATAACAGACAGAAGTAATAGAGTCAAATAAATAGAAAGAAAATCCTTTGTCCAACTGGATGAGTAATTCTAGACTAATTTACAACTTGCAATTATAAATGTCCTATAATGTTTTACAAAAAGATCCTGATTTGGAGTTCCAAGATCTGGCTTGGCTGCACGACTTGCAGTGGTTATTTTACTTCTAAGCCTTGAAGAGTAAAATGAGTTACCTCCTGTAAAAGTGCACAGCACATAGTAGGTGTCTTAAATATAATTTTTTTCATAGGTAGGCATATTTGTTTTTTCTCTGGCCTTATTAGCTAAACCATTAAGCACGTAGCTTTATTCGTAAGTTTCTAGTAAATGTTCTGCTTTTTATCTGCTTTGGAAAATAACCTGATGAATACAAATAAATAGAAATTAGCTAAATATATTGGTGTCATAACACACAAATAAATATAATTTTATTTGTCAGCAGATACATTTCTTAAATGAATCACAGAACTAGCAATGCTGTGAGTAAAACATTTATCATGCTTTCCCGCAATACATTATAGAATCTATTTTATGGTTTTACTGAGCTGCCCCTAAAATTTCACATCTGTGCCACATTCATCCAAAATGTTTCAGATGTTTATTTTTATCTTAAAACTCTCATATGTTACAAAATAAGCCACGAATTATAAAAGTGCTCAATATAAGCCTAGCATGAGCTTGTGAAAAAAGAACAGCCCTGAGGCTAAGAATGTAGATTTTAGAGTAGGGATTAGCAAATTCTTCTGTAAAAGGCCAGCAACTAAATATTTTAGGCTCTGAAGGCCATATAGTCTGTCACAAATACTCAACGTTCATAGTACGAAAACAGCCACAGAAAATATGTAAACAATTATTGTCATTAAATAATAATATCATTCTTTCGAACATTTATTAATATAACTATTGTTCTTAGCTCACCTGTTCAAAAAAACAGGAGGTGAGCCAGGTAGGGCCCACAAGGTATGCACAGGGTACTGCCCTAGGGTCGTACCGTTTGGATTCCAGTTCTGGTTTATGCCTTTGTGGTTATGCGATCCTGAACAAATTAGCCTCCTCTCTCGGCTCTGGAATCTAAGTAGGAATGATAACCTATACCTCACTTACATGATTATTATGTGATCTCAGTGAGGGATACATGAAAGTGCATAACATTATACATGAAGAGCACATGTTTAACCACCAAAAGGGTGGTTCCTTTCCCCTGGAAACATCTTTAGTTTCACATGCATCATGTATAGTGGAAACACAAGATCCTTGAAGTCAGACAGACTTGCAACCAAATCATGACCACCAACTTTGATCCTTGTCGCCGCTCACTGAGCCTACAACATTATCTATACTTCACAATTGCTGCGATTGCATGGTGCATAACAGATACTGAGTGTTTCCCTGAATCTATAGCATAAACAAGATGTTCACAAATTCTGGTTACTTTTGTTTTACATTAAACTCGTTTTCTTATTCTTCATAGGCCATAGGTAGTTGATATGTCTTATATGTTTGTATCATTTATAACCTATGTGTCCCTCTGTGTGTGTATACTCCTTCTAAAGCTCTGGAGTGAGAACACTTTCACAGAAATAAAGCACCGATATTCAAATATAATCCATAGTGATGTTGGGAATTCTTGAGTTCTCTTGCATATGTTGATCTTCAATCTAGACAATGGGTCACCTCGAGGAATAAAAGTTCTCAATAAAAGTGTCATGTATACTATCTTATTCCCAATCATCCCCCTTCTCTGAGATATCATAATAGAATAAAACACTGGCTCATTAGATGTACAGATTAGTAACACTATGGAAAATAGCAACTTGGCCCGAGGTTGAAAGAAATGAGTGAAAGGAGGGATTAAGGACAACAGAGTTGCTAAAGAAGAAAGCACAGAGGGGAACGGATGTCTTGTCTGGTTTTCAAGATTAGAAGGAAACCCAGATTGAGGTGCCCAAAGAGTAATGTTGGCTCTAGAGAGTAACAGTGATATCTCCCATGTTTATGCCTGAATATAAACAATAAATTCCAGTGATTGCAGTGATTTGAAAGTGTCACTGGACCTATCCAAGCAAAAGGAGTCCAGTGAAGAATCCAGGTGAAGACTTGGGACACAGCTCCAAAAAATAGACCCTAAGTCTTGAGGTCTAATGGACAAGTCAGAGATAAGAGACGGAAATTGTGGATCTCCAGAATTGTATACAAACCATAGATCTAATGTATATGGGTGTTTTTTCCTGTTATTGAAAATCTTTTGGAAACATTTTAAGATATGTCCTGCTCTTGAAGAGCACTGCAGAGCCCCAGAAGGCACCGTTCCAATTATAGGCACCATATCTTAGGGGGTCTTTTGTGAATGGCACCCAACTGAGCTTTGCAGAGCACAGCCTGAATAGCCTACATCAGTAAGTTAACAGCTGCCTTTCCTGCAGTGAATTTTCCCCTGCGTGTGTGTGTGTGTGTGTGTGTGTGTGTGTGTGTGTGAGAGAGAGAGAGAGACAGAGAGAGAGAGAAAGACTGAAAGAGAGAGAGATGGTGGAGCAAATACTTTGATACCAAAGAAGTATGATGCCTCCAAAATGTAACGCAGTCTCTTAGTGTCAAGACCTTACCAAGACAAGGATTATAGAAACCACACTTTCTTCTGATGACCTTGCTTATTATCCAGGAAATATCAAGCATGACCTTGTAATGTTCAAGGCAGAGAGTCTCTGTTAACTACTACTACTAATTATCAAAACTACCTTTCATAGGGCTCAGAATGGAAAATTGTATCCACATACAAACATATATAATTATACCAAATATGTGTGGACATCATATAAAATAGCTAACTGTAGTAGACACTGCTTTTGCCCAAAGCTGTTTTGCCAACCCTACGGGCAGTTGAAGCACTGCTCAATAAAATTTGTATTCTCAATATAAAGGCCTTAATATTTTTCAAATTATGCCTTATAAGACAAGCATTCAATATTTATTCCATTGGAACATACATCTAAGACTGGGGGAAGCCCCATATGTTCAAGAAGAATTTCATATCAAAAGAATTACTTCAAAATACATATTTTCAGTTCCTAACAATGTGCGTTGCTAATGATATCACTTTTCATAAACACTGAATTCATAATAAACACCTATGAATATAAGACTTACTTCTGAAATCACTGGCATGTTATGTATAGCTGACCTAGCACACCAGCCAAAATAGCTTATGGAGGAAAATATCACTCACAAGTATTCTAAATGAATACATTTAATTTTTGTGAATTTTAGGCCCATATTGTGGACATAAATATTATCCGAATCAGCCATCTATGAATGCGGGAAACCAAGAAATAACATAACTCCCAGAGTAGATAGAAAAGCCAATTTCTAGAGAATAAATGTTACAATAAATTGTTAAGTTCACATGAGCAAAACGTACCACTTTCCACAAGTCATGGAGTGAGTCAACAATTTTCTAAAAAGGGAATTATAAGAATTTTTATATGAAGGGCAAATATATTAACATACACACCACATTCATATGTCCAGGAGAAGATTCTCATTCTTAGAAGCCCATTGGAGAAGAACAGATATTAAAAAACAATGACAACTAGGCCTGTATCTACATATTCAAGATGTAATAACTGCTGAGGACTTTGACCTTGAATAGCCCAATATAGCCTAATGTGATCGAAAGATTTCTAGGCTGGAAGTCAGCAGACTTGGGTTTTTGGTCCCACTAAGCTACTGATATTGTATGCAACCTTTGGTAAGTCACTTCCAAAAGTCACTTCTGTGCCTCATTTCCTTATCTGTAAAATAATGGATTGGATTTTTATGGACCCTTCCATAATAGAGTTCTGATTTTTGTGGGTCCATAAAAATCCAATCCATATTAGAGTTTTGCTACTCTATTATGTCTCTACAAGTGTTCCTTCATATTACCATTCGATTTCAGGTATTGAGAGTAGAGTCTAAATCCCTCAGGTTAGTATTCAGTGTATTCCATGTTTTGACTACAGCCTTTGTCTTAATTTTTATCTCATTCTATTCCTGAAACCGTATCAACATCCCATTCATATCCCTTTTCTTTCTCATTCTTCATCACGGTTGCCTCTGTTTTTCTTTCCTCTTCTTCAACTTAACTGTTTTACTTCATTCTAGCATTTGCCAAAGCCATCTCTGTGTTAGAATTCTGTAATGTCTGTCGTTACTACAAGCCCCTACATGCTGGAGGCTGGGCTTTATGCAAGGTGTCATCTGTTTGTACAGTACTCATTAACACCTGTTCCAAAATATATCCTTGGGAATGACTGGTAATTCTAATCTTGGTAACAGAAAACAGCAAAATATCTGATTCCAGTTTAATCAATGACGCATTTTGTCAAAAATCAAAACAGGCTGGGTGAGGTGGCTCATGCCTGTAATCCCAGCGCTTTGGGAGATCAAAGTGGGAAGATCATTTGAGCCCAGGAGTTCGAGGTTATAGTAAGCTATGATCATGCCACTGCACTCCAGCCTATCTCAAAAAAAAAAAAAAAAAAAAAAAAAGTTCAAAACAAAGTACATCCTCCTTAATAAAAGTTAGTTCTTCTCAACCTCATGGGAATAAATTATTGGAAAGGAGGGAGAAAAAATTACACTTTAAATCATTAAAAATGGTTTGTTTCTCTTTAAACATTGACTATTTAGGTTTCATAATTTTCAAAGCAAGTATGGTTTAGGCAAATAAAATAACCATCACTAGACTAATTTCTTACAGGCTCCATGGCAACTTTTAATGAATTACATTTTCAAGTGCTCCAAAAACTTAATGATTGAAATAAGGTTAAATATTTTCTAAGTTGGAATATATAATGTACTCATTATTTAAAAATGTCAGAATTTGTCTTTATTTAATGTTCAAGAAAAGTTGGTCTGTTTGAGTTAGGCTACTCTATTTATGACAAAAATAGAAAAAAAGCTTTACTTTGAAATCATAAAGAGAAAAACCACTCCATGCCAATTAATCTTAACAGAAATCTTGGCTCTGTCTTTTAAGATGCACACACATTCTCTTATAGGGAAGCACAAATCAATATAAGATGTGTCACTGTAGATCTTAATTGGTCTGTATTTATTCCTCTGTACATACCAAATATGATTTCAAATAACTTACTTTACATCTTTCCTTCCCTGACATTGAATACCTTTTTATCTCAGAAAAAAATATTAAAGATTAAAATCTTTGAGATAAAATTAGAAAATGAAATATCTATATAACCTTTAAAAAGGCAGCCATCGCTTTTTAAATTTCCCCCCCAAAATAGAAGAAAATGGCAAGTGGTGTCAATGATAAAGCATTGAGGAACTGGGCTAGAAGTTAGAGGTTTTGCAGTCTCAAATGGCAAAATAAGAATAGGAGACAAAGATGATGTCACAGAAATGGTCCACTCTAGCAGTGTGATTTAGTAATGAGTGGCTGAGAGAAACCTTCACCATTAGCAGTTAACCTGGAAAGCACAGTGGAATCCAGGCCCAAATAAGCACATTTAACTTACACAAACTTAATATACAAGCTCAGCATGAACACATAGATAAGTAAATAAATAAGCAAATAATTAAAAAGAGAGGAAAACCGTTGGAATGATTTAAAGATAAACTTTATTTTAAAAATATATATAATATGTCCCCAAAACATAAGGCAACTATTTTATTAGAGGCTGAACTCAAGAGTTAGTTACCTATTCAATACTGGGGAAAAATCTGACTACATTAATGAAAGACAAAAATGTCAGTCTGCAATAGACTTACTTCATAAAGGAGAGTGGTAGGTAACTTTGACCATATGCAAATTTAATTTTATGTTGAGATCTTAGTACAGAGTTGTTGAATAATGTGTGACTCTGTTCTAATGCCCAAATTTGGAGTTGCTGACCTCAAGCCAGGATTATCCCCTCTAGTAACTCTTTCCCAAGTATTAAACAATAATTCAATGGAATCCCAAGGGTTTCAGTGATATCTTCAACTCCCATAGTACTCTGTTATACCTAGAGTGCTAATTATTCTTCTACTCTATTATGGATCTGACCCAATTAATATATGAATAAAGACAAAACACCACAGAATATTTGTGCCAGAGCTCACAATATATAAAATATGGAAACTGAGCTCTAAAGGACTTAAAGGATTTGGTCAAGGTCTACACTTAGCATGGGGTTGTGCACCTTAGAGTACTTGGTACATCTCTAAGGACAGGAAATGCAAATACTTCTTCACTAGTAAAGTAAAATGTAGAGGTTTTCTTTCATTTCTCCTATAGGCTTCATCCTAAAAAATATCCTGAAATGAACCAGACATTAGTGATTTATCTGTGGTCAAAACAGAACTCCGAAGATTTCAAAGGCTCTGCAACTGGCTTACACTAGATCTGGAAAGTTTTGAATTACTTTTATCAAAACTTATTATCACTCTATTTCTTGGTGGTACAATTTATTTAAAGGGTGAGCTTGTATTATTTGTCACACTACAGTTTTCAAAGCTTCACTGATATCTTCTAAATCCATTACTGCAGTTAGATTGATGACTGGAAATGCCAAACAAAATTATCCTCTGTATACAAATGCACATGCTTTGACCTGTTCTAATTAGTCAACTCTAGTTCAAGTAGAAATGCTTAAACATTTCATTACCATCTTTCCTTACAGAAAATTTCAGAATATTATGGCTATCCAAAACATTCATTTTTCACCGAAGTATCTATTATATATGTAGAATAAAGGCATTCAGCAAAAATAACACTTAGGAATTCTCTCATACTATCTGCAAATAATTAGGAAAAAAAAACATGTTTTATTTAGAAGGGCACAGCCCCATGTAGAAGGCAAAAATACAAAAACCCTGGGTAATTCATAGAGCTTTTGAGCTATGA
The DNA here is from genome assembly GCF_009828535.3 of Hylobates moloch. NCBI lineage: Eukaryota > Metazoa > Chordata > Mammalia > Primates > Hylobatidae > Hylobates > Hylobates moloch. The sequence goes on along the minus strand of NW_026652297.1, from coordinate 24,314,899 downwards.
AAATCTACTCCTATTGCCCAATTCCACTTATTCTATAAATATAGGATGCTAGGCCGGGGGCAGTGGCTCACACCTGTAATCCCAGCACTTTGGGAGGCCCAGGCGGGAGGATCATGGGGTCAGGAGATCAAGACCATCCTGGCTAACGTGGTGAAACCCCATCTCTACTAAAAATACAAAAAAAAATTAGCCTGGCATGGTGGCACGTGCCTGTACTTCCAGCTACTCAGGAGGCTGAGGCAGGCGAATCGCTTGAACCTGGGAGGCAGAGGTTGCAGTGAGCCAACATCGTGCCATTGCACTCCAGCCTGGGCAACAGAATGAGACTCCGTCTCAAGAAGAAAAAAAAAAAGGATGCTAATGTTACTTTTTTCTTGCACTTAAAGACTTGATAAGGACTAGTTATCTAATATCTGTATGTTTTTAGAAGTTGTTGAGAGCAGTTAAATTACTAATAATAACCACCAAATGACATTAAACTTTATATGACATTTTCATACATTAGGACCAACAGGACTTTTCAAAATTTAACAAATTAAAGAGAATTGATAAGGCCGTAGAAGGGACAATCCATGTTTTGGAAGTCTTAATGTTTTTTTAAAATAGGAAAAGTTCTGTAAGAAAAAAATACAAATAAATTAGGAGTGAAGATGAACATTCATTTAAGATGAGAAAAAAATCACCCAAGTGACAAATTACAAAAAGTTGACAAACACGAACATCATGAAATCCAGAAAAATAACATAATGGCTTTATTAATCACTGACTGCCGAATGTATCTCTTATAATACTTTTCCACAGATCTGTTTTTGGCTATTTCAAACCTTCCTTCACCTTCCCCATTCACACAATTCTGGTGCAATGCACTGCAGGAGCTATCCATCCTGGGGCAAGATCTCAGGCCCTGCACCTTAGTGTCCTAACACTCAGTGAGTCGTGAAGCAGGTAACTCAAGTATTCTCGCAAGCCCATTTATTCCTACACCAGGATGACTAGCAACTGTTATACTTGGAAATTACTGCAAACTACTTAAATATATACTGCTCAATCTAACCTAAATAAATGCATTCTCAACTCAACATTCCCTTTTAGCTGAACCTCAAAATTGCCTGCAGCCATATGAAGATAAGTGGCAGAAGGGAAATCAGAATGGTGAGAGACAGTAAAACAAACCTATTGTGGTTAAAATATATTCCTTTTGAAAATTTTACAAACAAAAATGATTGCAGCACATGGTAAGGCTCCCACTAGGGGAAGTAAAAGGCCCCAAAGCTTAGGCTTAATTAGGTTCTTGATAAAGCTTTGTCTGCAGAAAGAATCCATCCTCATCAAAGGAACTACCTCTGCACTAAAACATGCCTAGCATTTTCTTTTAAACGGACTTAATGTAGATAACACTGATAGGATGAGAAAAAAAAAAAAAAGGTTCCATTGTTCAGGAAGTATATGATGGATGGCCAAATAAGGAATAAGATGGGTTTATTACCTGTGGATTGAGGGATCAAATGTGCTGCTTTGGTCAATGATGCCTTTTGATACCACTCCTGTTTTATGGTTAGTCATGGATAATGTTGCCATCCATGAAAGAGCATGGCTGAAAAAAAATCAATGTCACGTTTCCCACATCTGTGTAGGCAGTCCTTCCTCTTTGAAGACTCATTCATTTTAGACGCATTGTTGACAGGTTTCACCACCTGGGGCACATCAGAAACACCCTTTCAGGCTCTCCTACAGGTCACCAATCTTACCCCTGCAAGAAGAACTTCTTAAGCAGTGTTTCAGCATTTATTTTTGCAAGCCATTCATGAGTTTAAGGAGAAACTAAACCAAAGAACAAAGGCATGGACCATGCCACTATGATACCTAACCCAGGTAGCTGGGTGGCGATGCAACCTGCATGAGCTTGTGTGGGCTGAGCTCTGAGACTGTACTTCAGCTGGGGTTTAAGAAGGATTTTCCAAGCATTTTCTATATACAGTATCTATGCTGGGCGCCAGAATGAAAAACAACAATGGCCAAGACATGCTTGCCCTCATTAGCCTCCACATTCTATGAGGTAGAGGCTGATAACAAATAGACAATTTTAATATAAAATGGTGACTTGGCTAGCTCAGCAGTTCTGCTGGGAATCTCTCCTGACATCAGCTACCAGAGAACCATGAGAGACCTTGATGTGATTATTAAGGCAAGTGGATGTAACATCTGTGGCCCTTTAAACCTTATTTAAGAAGGTTTAAAGTGAAGCCAGAGAAATGTCTCTCAGAGTACTTTGTGATTACTTTAGGAGCTTTTTGCTTTTGATGCTAGTGGGAAAAATCACAGCAAGTCATGATGCCTGAATTCTTGACCTGAGTAATAGGTCCCTTCTTGAGAAAGGGAGAGAAAAAGTTGTGGGTTGTCAAGTAATTGGAGTCACATGGGAAATTTGGAGTCATACTCTAGTAGGTAGCATTGAGTAGGCTAAGAAATCCCCAAAGGGATCTGCATGCAATGGTCAAAAACAAACCACAAAATCAAAATTTAAGCTGGGATCATGGAAAAGAGACAATTAGATCCAAGACCTGTTGACTTGTCTGCTGAATCTTTCACTGTGTTTTAGAGCATCTGAAAATAGAATCAGTTGAAAGAAGCTGTTCTCACATAGTGTTGGCCCAATTATCTTTCAATCTCTATAAATCTAGGTCCTCATGGTTCTCCCAGGTCTCTGAGCAACCCTTCAATTGCCTCCACCCCATTCCCCAATAAGTGCTAATGTGTGGTGGCAGAAATTATAAACAAATTGTTATGGCCCCCACTCATAGATTATTTACCTAAAAGGCATTCAAGTATCAAGATATCATCTTAGTTTCTGTACCTTAGTAAATGCCAGTGCACAATTCCCAGGAAATGGAGAACTAGTCTACCCCAAATAAACCTGATGGGAGAATAGCAGTGTGATTTAGCTAGATATGCAGACTCACTTCAAGGAACTGGGAAGGTAGAGCTCCAATTAGAATGCTGGCCCACATTCTAGGGAAGAGATACAGGCCCAAGCCAGTAACAGCAGGGTATGTGTAAGCCTCCATGAAATAGATAATGTGCATGCAGACCTATGGCAACAGTGGGCACAGGCCTTAGATATTGTTGCATCAATAATCACACATTTCAGTCTGATCTAATGGCAGACTTTTCTGCAGGCCAAGGTGGCTCAGCATGGAAGACATACTGGATTAATGAGAACATGTTGAAGGTGAAAGATTATCTTAACTATGAGACAATGCTGGTTAGAGAGCACAAGATTTGGAGTTAGACAGATTTGGTATAATTATTAACTTCACTATCTTCTAGTACTGTGTCCTTGGTACATGTCTAACATCAGCTTCCCCAGATGCAGAGCCTGAGGCAAAGGCTAGGATATACCCAGTTTATTGAGGGAATACTCTCAGGAAAGACACGTAAGAGAATAAGGGAAGTAGGATTGAGAAGGAGAGAGAAAGCTGAGAAAAGACATGGTTTCTGGTAGAGTTTAGACTTGGTCTGATCCACAGGGAAAGTTAGGAGGCAAAGTGTACCCACAGAATTGTCTTTGCCTTAAGTCAAAGGAGCTGGCTTTTATCGGTTAGTCATTGGCTCTAGCCCATAGGTGGGAGAGAAGGAAAAGGTGGCTAACCTCCTGAGCTAGGCAGCACCCACTAATGAAGGGCAATTATCTAAGGAAGAGGGCAGCTATGTGTTTTGTGGCCAATGCTCCTAGCAGCTATGGGATGGTCCTATAGCAATCTGGATCCAATCCGGATAAAGATATCACATGGTAAATTAAACAGACAACATGTAATATAGAGAATTATTAGCTCTGATAAAAGAGTAACTATATATTATCCTAGGGCTTAGGGAAAAAATCCAAGGGAGGGCAAACTTAGAGAAAGTGCAGTTCAGCTCCCAACGTCGTAGAGAATTACATAGGTATGGCCAGGCCAGAGGTGGTCTGGAGTTGCTGGGCCAGCAATAGGCCATCACCCTCTGGAGTGCTGAGTGCCAGCCCAGAGCAGATGATCAGCAACTAATCCCATGGGCAGGAGGGGGTGGTAGAAGCCCAGGTGCTGTCAGCAATAGGAGCACTTCAGTGGGTGCTAGCCATGACTACCTCTGGTTTCTGTGTCAAGAAGGCTGAGGAAAGGCTATGGCCATGCTGAAGCTGCAGGCTTGCAGAGGGATTGTGTTTTGAGCTTGATACTGGAGTAGACTTCACTAGATGTCCTCCTACCCATATGGCCAAAACCAGGACCAGTCTGAAAAAGGCAGCAAAACCTTTTCCTCCTCTAGTGTCCCTCTAGCACCCTCTACTGAAAACGATTAACATTATGCTCTCTTTAAAGGGGAAATACTTAAAGGAATTCCATTATCACTGAGCATATACTGAAGACTGCATTCTGAGCTGAGATGCAATAAACAGATGACTGAAATAGTACCCCAGGCCAGTAAAGACACATCAAGATGACTTCTGGTTTTTGGCCCAAGTAACTAGAAAAAATAAATTCTCAATTCAAGAGCTGAAGAAAACTGGGGGATGGGGGAAGCATTTTGGTGGGAAAGAGAAATCAAGGCTTTGTTTTTTGATATTAATCGGAAATGCCTACTAGACATCCTAGGGGGGAAATACCCAGTAAGCAGTTATACATGGGCCTCGAGTTCAAAAGAGAAGAGGCTGTTCCAGAGATACAAATTTCAAAGTCCTCAGTTTAGAGATGTATTTAAAGGCTTGAGACTGATGGGATCACAGAATGAGGTGCATATGGATGGAAAAGGGGACAAGTTCAAAAACAGAGTCCTAGGCCGGGCGCGGTGGCTCACGCTTGTAATCCCAGCACTTTGGGAGGCCGAGGCGGGTGGATCACGAGGTCAAGAGATCGAGACCACGGTGAAACCCCGTCTCTACTAAAAAACCCAGGAGGCGGAGCTTGCAGTGAGCCGAGATTGCGCCACTGCACTCCAGCCTGGGCGACAGAGCAAGACTCCGTCTCAAAAAAAAAAAAAAAAAACAGAACACTCCTATTAAAAAACACAGGATTGCAATGTTCTCTTGGGTTTAATAGAGGAAATATCCTCTTTAATTTAAGAGAAACAGATTACTCGTAAAGGCAATGAGTTCCTGTTCCATGTGCACAAGCAGCACTTGTTGACATCAGTAAAGGATGCTGTAGAGATTCCTACATTGGGTGCAAAGAAGGAGTCTATGATCTCCAAGCTCAAAGCCATCAGTATAGAAGATAATTGATGAGAAATTTGAGAGACTTTTAATTAAAGACCTGCCTTAAAGTTGCTCTGTGGCTTTATCAAATCATGAACCTCCCTTAGTCTTCAGTTTTCTCATTGGAAAAATAAAGGAGTTGGATGAGATATTCTTGAAGATTCTCTTGTGAGATCCAAAAGTCTGTAATTATTAGGCAACCATTTTTGTGCTACTTAACCCAGATGTTACAAAACCCAGCTATAGAAAAAATACAAAGTGATTTAACTGAAGAATTGCTGATGTGCTCAAAGTTAATTAATTAGATTCTTGGAGTCTGACAAAGGCAAATCCTTTCCAGGTAGTTCCTGAATTATCTTTGCCAGAGCTCCTGTTCCCACTTCCACTCCGAGGTGGTGCGGCTGTACTTTTGTGATAAGCTAAGGCAAAAGGAGAAAATTTAGCTCAATTCAAATATGAGCCCCAACCATGAGACAAGTACAGTGCTAGATGCCTTGAGACAGGTGAACAGGCCTTTTCAGGATTTATAAACTAGTCAGTAGACGGCCAAGTATATTCTAATGAAGAGAAGAATAAATTACTACCCAGAAATACATAGTGCTGGCTGTGTGAAGGCCAAAGAGGACATCAACTATCTGTTGGAAAGTGGGGCTCACACAGAAAAAGCTGGTATTCACGTTGGGGCTTGAAGATAAAGAGGGTTGCCAGGCATGATGAAGAATAGAAGTTTTGGAGTCAAGTGGGTCTGGGTTCCAAACCCAGCTCTATTAGCTATTAGCTGTGAGACCTTTGGTGAGATTATTCACTCTTAAAATCAAGCTAATACCTTTATCTTAATGTAGTTGTGATGAAAGATGTAATAATTATATTTAAGATGCTTAATAAATATGTGAAATCTGAGAAGGAATCAATAAACCACAGCTATTACTATCTGGATAAAAGAGGTGATAACGTAATCCCAAGAGAAGGAACACCATGAATAAAGCTCATGAGTCTAGCATTCCCTGCTCTTCTGACCTATTCACAACCAACCAGTCTTTCTCATCTTTTTCTGGCTACTGTCCATCATGACTCTCCTTGTTATCACATGGAGCCACCTACCATCCTCAGTGTTCTCCCAAATTCAGTTAACATACCATCCAAACAAATTAACATACCATTCAATTAACATACCATCCAAACAAATTTTGTCCTAACACTGGTATTATTATTTGTCTCTACTTTTCCTTAAGTTGCCTAAGGTTTTCCTTAAATACATTTATTTGATTAAACCATTTCATACCACAATTTTAAATGGAAATGCAGCATGACTTTCCATAAGATTAAGATAACTAAAAAATAAATGCAATCTGAAATCAATTTTATTATAGTTACTGTTGTCTGACACAGTCTTGGAGCCTGAGGATTGCTGGCTACGTGTTAAAGAATAGGGGGAATTAGGAGGAACTGGCTAGCTAGCAAGTAAAGCAAGGAGTTAAAATATCAGACTGAGGTCTATTTTTTTCCTGAGTAAAAGAAGTTTTGAAGAGAATTGGAAAGAAAAAACATTCTCACCGACGGTTCAACATTATTTAATGTTACATCTGTCTACTGTGCATATCAACAGTGGTACAGAGACTACACCTTGAGAAATACTGCCTTTGTTCACACCATCCTGCCTCCTTAGTTTATCCCAATCCTTCACATCTTTCAATGCTTCCTCCAGCCCCACCTCTTCCATGAAGCCTGCCTTGACTATTCCAATCAACAGACAAGTAGGCTCTCCATCTTTTAAATCAAAATACTTGGTGTTAGCAAACCTTTTTGGAAATAAATCATGCACTTCTACATGGTATCTGTTCTTTGACTGTCATACTCACATTTTGCTCTTGCATTTTTATCATTGTATATGTTTTTCTTCTGCCTCCCCAATGTAAGTCATTATGGGTGGAAACTATGTCTTTTCTTTTCACCCACAATACCTTTCTCTCATGTACTAAAAAATGAGAAGCATAAACATATGTAGAAAACTAATGAAAATATGTGGTCAATGGGACATCATGTATTTATGACTGTATTGGAGAACTGAAACAACCTAGATGAAGGCTAAGGATAGTGGCATCAACTAGGCATTATTGAAATAAAAATATTTGAATATTGGGTAGTATGCAAACATCTTCCTAATTTTAGTTTCATATGGATGTGAAGAAGGAAGCTGTCAGCACTAATGCAAAAAGGTCATCATACTTTCAGGGTCCAATATTATCAGGGCGCTGCCCAGATGGTGCTGTCAGAGGAATCTACTTTGTATTCTCACCATCATTCTTCATTTTTATCTCTCATTTGACTCACTGGGAAGTATGAATGACTCCTATTTGAACATATGTGACAGCCCAGTTTTTCTAATCAATTTTTTTTTACTGATAGGTTTATGAAACTTAACCTGCTATAACACTAAAGCAGCCATTCTACAATGTGTCAGAACCCTCCACAGCAGAATTTCAGGAGTAAAAGGACAATCTTGACGAGAGCAATATATTTTTTTTAAATGGGCATTCAGAAAGTGTGATGCACAAGAAGATAAAATATGAAAATGAATTCTCTTACATCTTACACTTCAAATGAGATTGAAGCACCAAAAAGAAGGCTTTATTCAGCCTGGTGGTAGGGTTTTTGTGTTATTTTCTTACTAAGTCCTATGTAATAATTAGGATGTTAATCATCCCACAGCTAGGTATACAATTTGAAAAATACAATTTCATTTTATGCATTTGGGTAATATCACTTTAGAATCACATAATTGAAAAAGAAAAAAGTAGAAGAAAGAAAAAAACATCATTGAGAGCCTAGTGCTGCTGGTCCATCTCTGATCTTTCTCTCTTAATTTTAAAATGTGATGGCAAATCTCTTCACTCACAAAATGTTTCCTAGAAATAAATGGAAATTAAATGGCTTTCCTAGAAATAAATAAGAAATTCTAAATAACCTTTTATTAGAATGGGAAGAGATCTTGGAGACTGCCTAATTTAAACTTCACATTGTACAAAGAGAAGACCAGAAAAGAGTATATAAATTGTCTAAGATCACTCAGTGACTTTTGGCAAAGGGAGCTCTGAAATGCAGGCCTCTCAAGCCAAATATCTAGCCTTGGTTTATGCAGTATTTCCCCCCCAAAAAAATCTCTTCCCAAAGCCCACCTGAAGGCTTACCTAGGGACTACACATTACACTGAGGAAGGACAACTCAACAGGTACCTATAACTCTCCCAGGAATGGTCCTGCCAGATCTTTAAAAAGTACATGAATCCTGTCTGACTTCTCTTCTTGGCAAATGGAGTGAACAGGCAGTGCCTCCCTGTTAAGTTTCATGCTACCATTGACAATACACCTCCCTATATGCAAAGCTGATTTTTGTTCAGAATCCAGTAAACGGAGCTGTGCTGTGTATTCATGGCAGATGTGAAGGCACAATCATTTGCTTAATTCTGCAGGGGAATTCAAATATCTTGGATAATTTAAGGTGGTCTACATGACTGGTTTGAATGCTTTACAATGTAATAGTCAATCTCTGAGTGAGTGTTAGAAACTCTACGAAAATCCCAAAGACTAAATTAGCTTTGTTTAGAAGAACCTACTTTATTTTAAAATGATCCAAGTATTTTCTTAAATTTATCAGCATTACTTTCTAGATAAACATATCTCCTTGGCCTCAGAAAGTAAAATAACATTTTCCTCAAGAAGTAGAAATTATTTTCCTAAATGAGAAAAGCATGTTTTAGTGATTTATTTTCATTAGTAACTTCTAAGCATGAAATAGACTTGGTTTGCATGTGTGGGCAATCATAGTGAATCTTTTTAAGTAAAAAATTCATACTGCTTTAAAAGCTATTGCCAAAGCAGCTAAGGGATGGGAATTGAGAAGGTGTAGTATATATTTTACATATTTATTTACTCCTTTATGGCTATACATATATTTTTATACTTTGCACACATATATTTATGAATATAATAATATGAATATATGCGAAGTGTGTATTCTATATTTATATACTATATATAGATAGGAGAGACAGATACAGATATAGACATAAATACAGATAGATATAGATATACATATATCCTTGTGATTTTGTTTACTGAACAAGGAAACTATGAAAAATATCCCTGGGATCCAGAAATATTAAAGACCTGACATCTCTTGATCCCTTGCTTTAACACTGAGCTCCTCTGAAAGGCAAAGTCAATCCCCCTTTTCCTGTCTTTTCTACCCATAAAGAGGAAAAATTTCTCTTTGGAGTATTACCAACATCAACAAAAATAGGAAGACCACCATATCTGCCATGAGTCTCTTTTGGCTTCCTCAATTCCCATGGATCTCTCCTTTCCTTAAATGCTTTCCACATTTGCACCAAACTTAATGGTGCTCAGCATTTAATTGTCCTCTTATTAATTTATATAGGGTTCCTTCTCACCAACGGGCTTGGAAATATCTGAGCATAAGGACTATAATTTATTATTTATGCCTTATGGTAGCCAGCGGTGTATTAATAGTATTTGATTAATAGTATCAAATCATAACATCTTGAGAATCACACACCACTCTTTTCAACTTTTTAAAGTTGTTGAAAACATATATCCAAATGGAGTTAGGATGTTAATTTAATTACAAAGAGAGAGTGAATTTATTCTTTGGTGAGACCCAGACAACTTCTGAACAGATTACATATATTTTATTATATATTGAAGACGTGCAATAGGAATAAACATAATAACATTTGAAATGTTAAATGTGTACTTTCTGATAGCAAATACAAATAAAAAATATCTTCTTATGAATAAAACATAATGCAGTATTTTGCAAATTGCCAACATTTTGCTTAGCTCCTTTTTCCCAACATTGACAAGAAGAGTACATGACTAATTTCTTTAAATTGTGCTTGAATCTTGGGAAATGAATTTCTGTAGTATTTAGCATCTGACACTCTCAACTTGTGGAATAAGTGGATAAACAGGCAAAGGCTATTAGTGCTAGAGTTTTATTAATTCAACTGAAATTAACATCTTATTTTAATAATTCTTAGTAGAATTGCCAATTGATATTAACTAAACTGAGCACCTGAAATACATTTTTTTTTAAATTCTTGAAATCCATACCAATTACATTAAAATTTCACACAAGAAAACATTTTTTCCCTCTTTGATATCTAGAACACATTCTGTTGGTGATGAATTTAATATCCCCTTTTTACATTTTTGGTGAGAAAAGCCATTGACTGTATGAGACAGCTGTTCACAGTCTTCTAGACACAACTTGGCATATTTCAAGACACACAAATGATCATTTATAAATTAAATGAGTCCAATTACACATTGCACTTATTTTGTCACTGGCTTAATTCAGCTATCTATTCATGCATACTGCTATGAAAAGGAACATCATAAAAATATATCCCTGGAATGTCTACTTGTGAGAGTCTCAAAAGACTTCATATACATTAACTGATTATTTTGTATTATCATAAATTGATCAAAGAAGAAGCATTAATTATGTCCACTTTCTTAGGTATGGTATTGACATAATATTATAATCAAAGACTATTTGAATAATCTAGGCCCACAGACCCGCTTTATTTTCTTAAAAGAGGTCCTTTGTTCAGTATAACTCATTATGATTCATTTATTTATTCTTTCATTCATCTGGCAAACATTTTTTGAATACACACTATGTGTCAGCCACCAAATCTACAAAAGAAAATAACAGTCTTCATTTAGTATTGTATTTTCTGCTCAAACTGCTATCTCCAAAAATATTTTTTATTTCCTATTTGAATGCCCCTTTCTTTACCATTGTTACTAAGACACTTCCTTCCCAAAAAGCTTGAGATAATACTCCCAGCTCTTTTCTTACCCCTGACCCTTCGTTGTCTTTGATAAGTTTCTCTCCTGCTGTATACCCTTCTACTTATGTTCCCAAAAGTTCAATTTCCGGCCCACTTGTTTTGCTTTTCTATACACCTCCTTCCTTACTTTTACTAACAACACCCAAATCTTTTTTTCAAGACCAAACTTCTTCATGGAGTTTCAGATATGTATATTCCACTGACTGCCAGACCCATTTGCCTGGAGGTAACTCAGGCACCCTGAATTTTTTCAAAAACCAAACCCATGATTTCCTCCAGTCTCCCCATCTTTGCCTTGCTCTTTCTCTTCTTCCGATATTTTCCATCCCAGTATCTCTCAAATTATCTGCCATATCTGGCGGGCTTTTCTCTCTAAATTCTTTCTGCATTTGGTTCTGGTTTCACCACTTGTCTTTCTTCCTTCAATTTATCCCCTGGGTGATTCATCCAAAACACTGGTTCTCAACTTAGGGCAATTTTGCTCCTCAGGGGACACTGACAATGTCCAGAACATTTTTGAATGTCACAACTGGGTAATGCTACTCTTATCTACAGGGTATAAACTAGAAATATTGCTCAAAATCCTATAATGTACAGGATAACACCCCAGCCCCCACAAGATGACAAATAATTACCTGGTTAATAGTGCTAAGGTTGAAAAACCTTATCTAGAATAAAAACTAACCATGTCATTATCATCCCCACCACTTAAAACCATTTCAATAGTCTTTCAAGCTTCTTGAAATTTCATAAAAGTCCTTGCATGACAGATCCCAGCCTTCCACTCCAGTTCATCTACTGCCCAGGATGCCTTTCCCCTTATGCTTTTGCAGCCCAGATACTTGCACACACATTTTTATAGCAGCACAATTTGCAAATGCAAAATGTGGAACCAGCCCTAATGCCCATCAATCAACAAGTGGATAAAGAAACTGTGGGGTGTGTGTGTGTGTGTGTGTGTGTGTGTGTGTGTGTGTATATATATGATGGAATACTACTCAGCCATAAAAAAAGGAATGAATTAATGACATTCACAGCAACCTGGACGGGACTGGAGACTGTTATTCTAAGTGAAGTAACTCAGGAATGGAAAACCAAACATCCTATGTTCTCACTCCTAAATGGGAGCTAAGCTGTGAGGATGCAAAGGCCTAAGAATGATACGATGGACTATAGGGACTCAGAGGAAAGGGTGGAAAGGGCGTGAGAGATAAAAGACTACAAACTGGATTCAGTGTATACTGCTTAGGTAATGGGTGCACTAAAAATCTCACAAATCACCACTAAAGAACTTACTCAAGTAACCAAATACCCCCTGTTCCCCCAAAACCTATGGATGTAAAAAAAAATAATAATTTCCCACCACACTGTTTGTCACCTTTATGCCTCTGCTCATACTTTTCGTGCTTCCTGAAATGCCCTTTCCTCCCTTCTTTTATTTGGTTAATTTCATACATATTTTTAGACTTTTCACAGAGATCTTCCTTGATACTATTACTGCTCCCTACCACCTCAGGTCAGGGTGGATGCTACTTCTATGTATTCCTGTAGTATATTAAGCATGTTTCTATCAGAAAATCAATGGGGGGTTTTCAACAAATCTATGTGTACCTATACCCCCTTGCTTGAGTGTAAGGGTGGTGTTTTATCAGTTTTCTCTGTACCCCAGTGCCTGGCTTATAATTATTCAATAAATATTTGTTAAAATTAACTAGAATAGTTAAGTAGAGTTTGACTGACTATATACACCTGAAGATCAGAACTTTATTAGCATAAAGAGTAACTCTAAGATGTTTTCTAAATTCTCAGAAAAGAACTCATCTTGCCCAAAGCAGTGGAATATAAGCAGAAATCTGGCTATATTGGAATATATTTTTTGGCATCAAATCTCTACATTAGACTATAAATAACTTAAGATCAGGGCCAGGTTCTTATTTTTTTGCCATTGAAATATATTAAAAATATGCATTTATCAACTATTAGTTAGATATATGAAAGAGTGAGTGGATGGAATAGGTAGATAGATAGTTGGGTAGGTGGATAGGTAGTTGAACAAATAGGTAAATAGATGACTAGTTTGGGGGTGGATGGGTGGATGAATGAGTGAATAGACAGCATAAACACTGTATTCTTTTGATCTCTATTTTGGTTTCCTTTTTATGACCATCGGCCCCCTAATAGGTATAGGAAACACTCTTTGTACTTCTTTATTTGACGTCCTTGTCCATGTATTTGTCCTCCATGAAGACAAGACTCAGGAAGATCAAGCGCAAAGATTTCTGAGAGCATCTGAATGAATGGTTCAATATTTAGAGTTCATTAAAAGCATCTTGATTTCATTTATAATGAATGGAGCTAAGATCTCTTTAGGTCTTTCATTTACAATTCCATACCCTGACTGGGGAGTTGCTCTAGGCTGGTGTATAATAATTTTCTGCATTATTTGGATTCTAATTATGGCTATCATAAAAATAATTCAGGCTAAAGAAAACATCTTTCAAGTGAGTGCATTATATTTTTTTACATTTACAATACGTTATGGTTCCCTCCCCAACCTTGATATTTTTTTCTCCCAACTTGTTTAAAATGTTTTTGTTACATGCTTTTTAAAAACTATTTTGGCTAAAATATGAATCTTAGAAGGAAAGTAAAATTGAAAACCACTTACCTGAAAGTAGGTCTGTTTATTTTTAAATCGCGTTCAGAACACACACACACAGACTCTCTCTCTCTCTCTCTCTCTTCCCCCACTCCCAGCAAGAGAGAGTACCATAGTTTAAAGCTATTATTTTCAACTTCAAATCAATTAGCAGTAGATAGCTGTGTAGGGGTTCTTATCCAGCCACCTCTAAGAACTGTTCCATTACAGACAAATGGGCTCTCACAGACACATTAGTCTATGTAATTCATTCCCAAGATCACACATGCTTATGACAGAGGAAAGACAGAGACAGAAAGTAGTGGCTTCAGTTGATGGTAGAATCAAGTTCCTGGTCCTAGCCATTATGAGCAGGGAGGCCATGTGATTTATCATCCAAATCAGATGATATTTAACATGATATTTAACAGTGAATGGGAGCAATGCAAATAAATCATATAATTTTTGAAATGATTAAAAATTGAAAATTTGGTTTTAAAATACATTGGTGAAGCAATAAAATGTACTATTCAATACCTATTCTCAAAATGAAATTCTTTCTAAAAATAAAATGGCACTTATTTTACATAGTACACCAACATTAAAATATTTCTTAAATCTTATCTGAACAATAAACATAGCATAACAGTTTCTGCTTCTAGTAATGCATTGATTTTATCAAAGATGTTTTAGATTTTATGAATGCTAAAATATTTAGAAAATATTAAAAAGCATTGTAAAGCCTTTTAAAATATAGTGTAAGAAATTAGTCTAGAAAAAACATAAACAGAGGAAGCATTTTTGCATAACTTTATGTACTTTGAAGAGTTTCTTAGCTATTTCTATCCCTACTGCCATGTCACTAATATTATTTTGAAAACGTTATTTCAATGTGGTGATATTATTTTTGCTTTTTTTATAAAACTACCTGCAAACTTCCTCAAAGATGCATTTTTATGAATAACATATTAGAAATTGTGAACATTTTCAATTTACATTTTTTGTAAACCATAAAATTTTTAACTGCAAAATTTTCTTTGAGTTGTCTGCTAAGCAAAAAGCAAATTATGCTACATAAAATATGTTCTGAATTTTAATATTTCTATATTGAAATATGTAAATATTCTTATAGATTTTTGCTTTTAGAATATTTTATTTAGAATATTTCCTTTGACAAATATTCTATAACAAAAAAGCATCAACAATTTGTCTCTATTCTGATTATTTTGAATCTTTAGCCAAATTTAAGTGCTTCAAATATATGAGTAACTCAAAGATGGGAGCTCTAACAAAACATCCTTCCCATTACTCAAGATATTTTCAAGTGCAATTATAAACTTTCAAATTAAGTCTTCTACACAAGGGGGGCTCTCATTATTTAATTTGCTTAGTTTCTCCTTTTGTAATGATCCATTTTAATATGTTCCTGTTTGCATGCATTGTTCACAATAATTATAGCTTATTACATATTCAAAATACAAATATATTGCTACTCCATTATTTGAATACGTTGGTTCTAAATTTCTAACTAATTTTGAACAAAATGCAAACAGTATTTGAAGTGGACACTGATGCTTCTTCAGCAAATTTGTATCTTCGGGTGGTCAGCGATATGTGTATAGTCCCCATAATGGCCAGTAAATGTCAACAAACTTTTTGTGCACATTACATGTTATCATCAACATTTTTTAATAACTATAAATTTAGTACCTAACATTTCAATAAACACATTTCTTTTTTTACTCTGTTATTGAAGCCAAAAAGGTTGATTCCAAAATATAAAAGGTTTTCCAAACAATGCAATATAGTTGTAGACGTAAACATACAAATAATAATAAAAAGTTACAGACTACTCTCTATAGAACAGGACTGTGCATCCTCTCTTTTCCATACATATTTCCCATACCAAAAGCATAATTTCTCATATTTCTTCCTAACTGCAATCATTGGTGGCTTGGCAGCTTTGTGCATCTGGCACAGGAGTTAGCTGTTCTCAGCCCCTGAGGACTGAGAGGTCTTTGTATTATCGGCAAACACAATTCACATAGTCTTTGGAGGGAGATTGGAATTGGAAAGGGTTGAGAATAGAGGAACAGGCTGGTCATTGTCTATCAGATTTAACCACATGTTAAAATTAGAAATGACTTCATTGCACATGGGAATCACAAACTACTAGTTCAAATTATGGCAGGAGATGCAAACAAAGTAGAAATATATCAAACCCAACCCAGCTCATCTTAATAAAATAAATAATAATAACTTGACCTTAAAAACCGAAAACTTCAAATACATGCTAAACCAGATAAAATGATGGGACAATAGGCATAAGCCAGGAATGGCCTAAGCAAACCAGGACATATGATTACCCTCCTCATGAAGTCTCTTTTCACTGCCCGTCCTAACTTAAGAGGGACATTTTTAAACCCAACTCTCCTAACTCAACTAATTTGGTGCTGCAAATACATTTATGAAGTGATACTGTTGGATTTTATCTCTAAAATTAGTGAGAAATCTGCCAAACTCAATCAATTGACCTTAAGTTTTACTTTTTAGCATTATTTTGTTTTTAGAATGAAAAGGAAATTAGTACATTGTTTTCAGAGCAGTAGAAATTAACATCTAATGGTTTTGATATTAACTGTGAAAGCCATCAACTTATCTCCTGAGTAATAACATAAGTATTAATAAAATATTTAAAGATAAATTAGAATGGAACTTAGTGAGGCAAAAACTCATGTCTCCATGTGAGCGAGTTGAGATACCATGTACGTATTCTGTCTTGGACTGATAATTCAATGGATAACATCAGTATGGATAGTTCTTCAAGGTACCCAGGAGATTATTAAATAAAGGTGGGGGGCCCAGGTTAGTGACAGAAAAAAATCAGATTTAAATAGGGCATTCATTAAGGTCATAGCTAAGGGCCATTGAGCTGTGTAGCAGCTGGTGAAGTAGAATATAAAAAAAAGTCAAAAAAAGTATGTTCAAGTTCCCCCACTCTGTCACTTACTACGATCCTTTCTCATTGTTAAACCACAATTTTCTTATGTATAAAACGGACATACAGCATCCTTAGAGGAGAGAAGGCTGTAGGATTAAATGACACAATGGCACATAATTGACCTTTTAAAAACATTTGTTAAATTTTGAATGTTAGAAAACAACTAGATGAAAATGAAAACTTGAAACTTGAAAAGGAACAAAATAAACATGTTGTGATAAAAATGTTAGCAGCGCATATGAGTATTTACTATAATTTTCTTTTCTTTTCTTTTCTTTTTTTTTTTTTGAGGCAGAGTCTTGCTACTTCACTCAGGCTGGAGTGCAGTGGTGTGATCTCAGCTCACTGCAACCTCCACCTTCCAGGTTCAAACGATTCTCATGCCTCAGCTTTCCTAGTAGCTGGGATAACAGGTGCCCACCCCCATGTCCAGCTGATTTTTGTATTTTTAGCAGACACAGGGTTTCACCATGTTGGCCAGGCTTGCCACTAACTCCTGACCTCTGGTGATCCGCCCATCTCAGGCTCCCAAAGTGCTGGGATTGCAGGCATGAGCCACGGTGCCTGGCCATATTTACTATAATTTTAAGAGAATAACTGCTTATATATAATTTTTTTTACATACTTTAAAATATCCCAATGATTTAGTGTGCTTATCCTGAGAATACATTCAAAATTAATAAAAAAGCAAAACTTTAAGGACAGAAATTTACTAATGAACTCTCACTGTAAAAGTAATGGTTTGGGAGAACTTCATGTATTAAAGTTTGATCAAAGTTTGGTTTTGGGAGATTCATAGGTCAAAGCTACCATTGCTATAAATTGACAATAGTATATACCATAGGAAGACATCAAATCTTTAACAAAAATTAGTTAATTAAGATGAAGCTGAACTAATGTTAATTTAAAAGTTTTTTTAAAAAATAGGTAAAATTGAAAACCATGGTTAGCTGAAGATCACACTGATTATGCCCTGATAATAAAACATTCTTCTAGGAAAAAAAAAAAAAAGGTGGAAATCGCAACTGTCTATGTAGTAAGAGCTTCACAATTTTGGTTGGGTGGCATAATATTCAGGGCTTTCAGTAAATTTTGAAGACATGCCAATTTTGTTTTACAATATAAAATTTTATAAACTCTATTCATTTAATAGACTATTATTAGTTATCTCTTAATTCTCTTTAAAAACAGGCACATAAAAACAAATAAACTACCAGTTATTTGTGCTTATATTTTGGTCTGAATACATTTTCAGCCACATTTAGCAACTTCTCAAGATCATCTTTTATGTCAACATTATCTTGCAACTCATTTTATTTTTTAACTTTACTTTTTTCACCACTCTTACTTCCACCCATTTTTTCCTCTTGTTTTATTTTTATGTAGAAAAAAATTTAATCACATAAAAATCAAACTTTATTTTAATCACTTAACAAAAGTAAATTTTATTTTTAATCACTTACTTGTATCTCTGAAAGCTACCTCACATCAGTTTCTGGAATGATGTGAACAATAAATTGATAAATTTACTTAAAAATTTTTTTTAAATGCCAGGCTTAGGAATTCATTGAACAAGATATTATATGCTTCAGTATCACAGTAAAAACTTGTACCAAGATATTCACGTCACATAGGAATTTATAGCAGAGCAGTTTAAAAAGAAATCCCACTATGAACTTCTTCATAATGAACTGTGGCATTAGATCAGGAAATTTGCTGAATAAAACCCAGTTCATATGGATAGAAAGGACCACTCACTTTTTAAACTAAAATAGTAATATTTATGTCACATATTACCGTGTTTCAGTAACACTATCTGCCATTTATCAATATAATTCTCAGTGATTTACATATTTTACTCAATATATCCAAAAGAAATATCTTGTTTATAAGGATAAGAGCTAGTCCCTTATAATTAGAAAATTTAGGTACTCATTGCTAAGACATTTAACAACACATATCATTATGTACATATATATGTATATGCACATAACATAAAAATATATAATACATCATATATTTTATTTATATAAAATTTAAATATATAATGATTATATATGAATTGATTCTAGCAATTAATGATCAAAGTACATTTCTGCTTCATGAATTACATGAATAGCAGTTTTTGTCCAGCAGTTTTTGTCACCACAAGAATTTTTGGTATTACAAGAGGAAATATATATTTACAAATTGAGGGTAGTGTTCTTTTGTTACATGATTAAAAAGGATGCCTCTTAGGATGTGATGGCCTTTGTTTCTGATTACGATTTATGTAATATTAGTGAATAGCTTCCATAATAAAAGTTTATGCTCTGACATTTGTGGAACTTACTGTTCTAAAAGCACCCTGTCAGATGAAAAACAAAGGGTAGAATTAAGTTCAGTTCAATACATAACATGATTTATTTAAACGTGGTTAGTCACAAATAACTATCAGACTTTATATATTAGTAGGATGACACAGTACAATGAATGCAATAATATGCAGCATGGTAAAAGTTAAATATTTGAGGGGAAGGTAAAAACAGCTTTGAAAATATCGAGCTATCTCTTCTTACAGCATATTTCCTATTTTATAATGTTCTTCCATAAATATGAAGCTGCTATTGGCAGTTCTTGGTCAGCCAGTCAGTCTTTATCATCTGTTCACCTCTGACGCCTGCCACTGTTTGAGGTTCTGACTAGTTTGTGGCTCTTCCAGGCAGTGGCCTTGTTTGAAACCCCTCTTTTCTCATCCATTCTCTTTCTATATTTACTAACATGTATCTCGTTTCTGCAAATCCTGATTCATCTCAAAAGCTGTGGCATACTTAATGGAATTCAACATCCTAAGAGATACCCTAGAAACGAAATATAGTGTATTCCTTTGTGTTAAGAAAAATTTGAAAACATCAGTGGGGAGTGGGTATTGGCATTGGTTGTTATAATTGTTGTTTGGAAAATTTTTTTGTTCTTGGGGTAAGGAAGGGTCACTATCATATTAATTCTGTCCGTGCAATATATATCCTTACTTCAATAATATTAAAATGAGGCAAAACAGAATCACAATAGTCTGAAAAAGTTATTGATGACTTATTTTAGAAATTCAAGTCTGCACACATTCTCTATTGGCTGTAGGAAAGGGTCCAAACCTTTTTTTTTATGGCAGGATGGACCTTTGTGACTTCTCCAGCTTTATTTTGTGCCACAGCCAAATCTGAACCCACTGCAGTTGTCTTGCACTGCAATGTTGGCTCCGCCTTGTTTGCTCTACTTGCTTGGTTGGAATAGTACCCCATTTTTAACTCCCAACTCCTCCAGTTCAAGGCTTAAACATTACTTCCTTCAAGAAACCACCATTATCTTACTCTGCATCCTGTCCCTATACATAAAGTTCAGCAATGGACTGCCCCTCTTTATTCATTTATTAATTTTTCTGTACTGGGTGTTAAATGCTCTGAAGATTGGAATGGTTATTTGTCCATTATGAATCAATAGGTTTTATCTCTATGTCAGGCACATGATGAATACTCAATAAATGTTTGCAATTGGAGACCTATAAAAAATTATAACATGTTAGAATTATTGCAGCAGTCCTTAATCCAACCTTTCCGAAAACCTTTCCCATACCTTGCTGCAAACTGTTTAAACACTACCTTTGATACACAAAACCCTGCTCAAAAGCATTTGTCAATAGCTCCTCTTTACCCAGTGATTAAGCATCAGATTTGTAAAAAATACTGCACAAATTTTTAAAAATTATTTCTTTCCACAAATAACTTAAAATTTATTTGGAAAAAAGTAAGCCAAGTAATAGTAAAATAGAAATAATATCAACAATAACAGTAAAATTTTATACAACTTTGAGGCAAATATATCTGTAAGGAATTGACATGTATTAATTTATGTAATTCCAACAACAATCCAATTACATAGGAACTCTCACGGTTCTGCTAAAAAAAACCAAACCACCGAGAATTTGTATAACTTGCCCAAGGTTGTAAAGAAAGGAAGTGGCAAAGTTGGGATTTGAAGCCAGGAAGTCCAGCTCCAAAACCTGTATTCTTTACTACTGCACTAAATTGCCTTTAAGGACATGATGCACAAATGCTTACACACCCCAAAGACAATTGTTAAGATTAACTGCTAAATGTCTAAACAGACACATGCTAACTTTTAGAGGAGGCAACGATGGCTCCAATGCCAGATAGATTTGGGGAAACTTTATGGGAGAGGTAAAAATTCACTGAAAATGATTTTTCAAGGTTTATTAGGTTCAGCAAAACAGAGTACAAGAAGGCCTCATAACAGAGAAAACTAAATCTGAGAAAACAAAGATGAGTAAGAATAAGGTGTGTTGCTTGTGAGATAATATTGGAGGGTATAGAGGGCAAAATTGTTGGGGGTGGATTAAATTCTGGAGTCAATAGTTCAAAATATTTCTAATTGACCATGGAAGTCACTGAGGGGAAGGACAGAGAAATAAAGAATTTTTTTCAGAATAATAATCTTTCAGTAGCTTGTAAAGCAAAAATCAAAGGCAACAGATTGGAGAAAATGAGCCCACTTGAACACTAATGTACAGAGTTGGACAGAAGTAATAGGACCCCTGTTTTACCTATCACTTCTTTCCTCTGTAAATTTGAATTTGGAAAATTCTGAATTTGAAGTTGGAAAATCTGGATTTAAATTCCACCTCTGCTATTTATTAGCTATGTTTACATTACCGGATACTAAAAGTGTAATATTTCCTATTTGGTAAAATCAAGTTGTTAAAGGATAATTTTTTAAAAGATAAAATCCCTCAAACAAACATAAAGCATATAAGTATCAAACATTTTATTTAACTTATTAATTAACAAGATAATCAGTCAACTAGTTGGATTCTTTTGGATTCTCAAAGGAGAATCCAGAGAACCACACAAATAAACTAAAAACCGGGTTCTTCCACGGCGGAGAAAAGAAGTCAATCTAGCCTCCACCAAGCATGATGTATTCGCACATCCACAGACAATAATCATGTGCACTTCTATCCACTTTCCACAGTTTACAGAGTTGTAATTATTTTAAAGACAATAAACAGTACAGAGACCTCCATATAAACGTAACCAGGAAGGATGTGCTAAAGAAAATTTAGTTTTCCACTGAAGCCAAAGATCTATTTTTTTTTTTTCATTTCAGTCTTTCACTGAGTAAAAGTACCCATCTCATTATATTGGTGCTGAGCATTAAGTGATAATACCTGTGATATTGGATTAGAGCAGAAATTTGAAACTTCCTAACACACGGGATTAGATGTCACTTTTCCTCTCCTCACCTCCTAAATAGTACCTAATCATTTTATCAATATATATGTGAACTAGAAGATTCAGAAAAAGAGTAGAGCTATTTCTTTATGAGGTTTAGGCATATGCAAATATCCTGGCCACTTTTGGAGTGGTAGAGGAAGACAGTAACTGAACAAAGGAGAGGCTTGAGTCTCTTAAGGAGAATCTGGCACAAGAAAAGAAATGTCAGCCTGGCCCAATAAGCCAGACTGGGCAACAGGGTTTTGAGTTTCAGACAGAGTACTTTCTTGTAAGAAAAATAAACTAACTTGGGCTATTTTAATTTTTTTTAAAAAGCAAATGAACAAAATGTACTCAGGAAGTTGATAGATATTAGATTTACAGAATCTGCAAGAAGGCTAGAAGAAGATGCAAACTGAAAAAAGACCAGGACACAGGAAAGATCTTAGCTGGAGGACCAAGGAACAGGAAAATCCAATTACAAGACTGATGATTCTGAAAGAAATGACCAGTACTGGAAACCACTGACATCGAAGCTACATCATTCACCACCAATAGTTTCTAACTGATCTTTCTTTCATGAGTCACTTGCTCTAGAATTAGTTCCAGGCTGAAACATCTGATTGGCTGAGCTTGGGGTCACAGGCCATGCTCTGACTCCTGGGTAATTATCAAGTAGATGGAGTATCTTCTCCTCTGCTTTTGTAGTGACAGGCGAAAAACTGCAGCACACCAATCCTATAAACAGGGCCAAATTCTGCCAAAATATAAAGGGAGTAAAAGATGTTCCATTGTTAAATGATAAAGCAGATGTCCAGAACTGTCTAGGTGTTGAGACCCAAGAAGTTCTCTGCTGAGTATGAAGAGATGAGACATGAATTCCTCTCTGATTCATCTACCCTGTTGACATGAATACACTGTGAGGGAAAAAGGGGCTATGGGAATCAAGAAAATGAAAAGCCTATGATACCAGAGCCAAGAAGTTCTGCTGTGTGATCCCTTCTAAAAAGTCAGAATAGAATAGAGACAGGAAGAATCTGACAACCAGCAAGGGGACTTATTAACACACTGGCGTCTTAGAACTTCAGGAAGCCCAGGCAAAGCTGATGACTGGAACAGGGGTTAGGGCACAGATGTAGATAATGACAGCAGAAAAATGGGGTTATGAGACTCCCGGCAAGCCTCAAGCTGGCAAAGAGGTTTTTTTCAAGTGTTCCTATACTATAGCTGAGGGTCAGGGAAAAATTTGATCATAGAAGTTATTGGTATTCTCCCCTAAAACATATCCTGTCTTATTAATCATTTTTTTCTGTCACTTCAGTTATGATGGCCTTGCTCATAATACTTTTAACCTACCCTGAAAGGGCCTTCTACCCCTTATCTAACTATATTTTATAACTTTTAGATAATTGGGCAATTCCACCTCTTAACCATTCCTTGACCTAAACCAACCCATATTGTTTTCTCCATTGTCTAAATAATCAAAGCTTTTATCACACCACTTAGTATTTAAAATGAAACACTGTATTACGACCTTCTCTCATTTTTTAGCTTATATTTTAGATTCAGAGGATATATGTGCAGATTTGTTACATGAATATATTGTATGATGCTGAGGTTTGGGGTATGATTGATCTCGTCACCCAGGTAATGAACCTAGTACCCAATAAGTAGTTTTCAACCCCTACCCCCTCCTTATCTCCCTTCTCTAATAGTCCCCATTGTCTATTGTTTCTAACCCATAAGATTTATATCTCCAATTAACTTGTGCACCCTATGGAGAAACTGTACTATCTGACTTTGAAATGTCCTAGCCCTACAATAGGTGCATAATAAGCACTTTTTTCATTAGGGATTTAATCATGGTAGAGTAGAAAGAAAACAGAAGTAAGGTAGTGTGGGTTAAGCCTGTCACTCATTAAAAATTGGATAAATAATTCATACAACTTTTGATCCTTACTTCCTCACCAATAAAAAAGGAACAATATCTACTAACACTTGCTCAAATAAAGAAAAGGAATAAAGACGATGAAGATAACAATACCATCACCAACAGCTAGCACAAAATGTTATCAAGAGCCAATAAAAATACAGCAAAGCACTTTCAAGCTTGAAACTGCTGCATTTTAAAAAATACTATTTTTGAATGCATACTATTACCTACTATTAGCATCAAACAGAAGCAATTTCTCTAGCAGAATTTTAAATGCCATAACAAGTTGTAGACGGAAGATGTTTCTGGAAATGAAGTCCATTCGAGCATACTTCAAAATATATCATTTAGGTAGTTATAATTTTGCTTAAAATTTACTGTCTTTTCCTTTCCAAATATGCTCGGTTCTACACCTTATCAAAATTGTTCCATAGTCTCTCAATATCACCTCCCTTCACAATAATAGCACCTTATATTTATGAAGTACTTTACGGTTTACAAAAAAACATTCACACCTACTGTCTCTTTTATTTTTGCACACACACAAACAAAAACTACAAGACAGAAGTGCTAATACTTAATAAGCTTCCCAAGATGTCTGAAGCTTTCAAGTTAAAAAGAAATTTCTTCAGTGAAACAATGCTTGCTTTGAGGAGTCTCCTTCTGCAATATAGTTATCTCCAATTTAATACTCAGTACTTAAGACAACAATCTGAAAGTTTTTAAGCCTAATTTTATAGCATTTTCCCCCATTCAAAATTTAAATTGATACTGTATATCTACCTGTACCTTTTACAACATCTTCTATTATAAGACAATTTTACAGAATATTTTTATACCTTTCTCATCTGATCTTTGCACGGAAACAAAGGTCAAGATAAGAGGTAAAAATCATGTCTTATCTATTCATCATTGTATCTCTTGGGTCTAATACAGTGCCGCCAGGCACATATAAAATACTGCATAAATGTTTGTTAAATTAAACATAAAAGAACAAAATGAAGAGAAGCAGGGAGAAAAGGGAGAGAATGGCATGACTGAAAGACAAGGAAATATTAGTGTCCATGGAGATAAGATTGTTCATATTTTTATCTATGCAGAAACTTTGCTAATTTACATTCATAGTCAATTCTTACACATAACCTTTGTGTTGAGCACCAAATCACAGGTTTTGCAAATAAAGAACTTATTAAATATCGGCATTAGAAAATGTTTACTTTAATATTTTTTTAAATGGCATGTATTTGAAAATCTAAAACTTTAAGTATAATAAAAAATGAAAATAATCCTTGAATGGGATCAGTTTCCACTTTCAAATTAAACTCTCTCATTACTAATGTTTTAAAATAAGAAAGTTTCAATGCATCTATAAATGAATCTTTCTAAAAATTTATGTAAAAACGTTAAATCACTGACAATCTTGCCCTTAAAAGAAGACTAATGCTTCTAATAATATTTGATTGGGTTAAATTTCCAGTAAGTTTGTAGACCTTTTCTAAATACACCTGCTACAAGAATTTCAAACTGAAGCAAGATAAGTAGTCATTTCTTTTATTGGAATCAGACTGAGTGAAAATAAATATAATGGGATCAAATTTAACCACAAATCCAAGCCAACTCCATAGGAAGCTTAAAAGGAGTAACTTGAAAAAAATATAATCAGTTACTCAAAATGACAATACCATTTGTTTAACTAGAGACATTTTATGTCAATAATAAAAGAACTGTGGTCTTCTTAGTTCAAATAGAAGATTACTGACTGAGCAAATCTCCTCACTTCCCAAATATCTTTGAAAAGGACAAGTGAAAAAACAAAAGTAAATACAAAAGAGCACTGGTAATATGGGACAACTGTGAATTTCCTGGAAGATATAAAGCAGATGGAAATAGACTAGTATCAAAATTCAACTGAATTAAGACTATCTCAATCAGATAAGGCCTTAAACAATCCCAAGATAAAGGCATTCCTTGGAGAAAGATTGGGTGATAAGCGGTCAAGAGAAAAATAAATCATGTTGGAACCCCCGTGAGAGTAGCTGACTCTTTAAAATTGGTAATTACTATGTTTGCTACCTCAAAAAATGAAAATAAACATGAGTACATTCTATCAAAGTAGGAATTCTTACATGAGAGACTCCAAGAGTGGGCAAAAGTGCCAGAAATATGAGACAAAATCCTAGGTAACACATTTTCTAGGACATACAAGAAAACTACAAACTGGTTGAAGGTTATTGTTCCCCCCAAACAATAGTAAGAGGGAAAATTCCTGTCTTTAGAACTTGTACTTTCTGTCAAACAAAAAGGAATTATCATCCAGTCTGTGGAATTATACTGAAGCTACTAAGACTGTACAACCTGAGACCAGTGGAGAAAACCATCAATTTGAAAAGCAGATACCAATCTACTATCCCAAGGAAATCTGAATAAACAGACTAAAAACAAAATTAAAAGAAAGATTAAAAATGGGTAGAACTAATGTCCTAATCACGAATATCCAAAAGGATAGTGAGAATAAACAAAAAACAAAAAATTATACACCACATAAATAGGTTATTATAAAAATCATGAACACCATAATTAAAATAA
This sequence comes from Hylobates moloch, assembly GCF_009828535.3. Classification (NCBI taxonomy): domain Eukaryota; kingdom Metazoa; phylum Chordata; class Mammalia; order Primates; family Hylobatidae; genus Hylobates; species Hylobates moloch. The sequence goes on along the minus strand of NW_026652297.1, from coordinate 24,288,369 downwards.
AAACAAAATACATCAAGCACTAAATAGCAGGATGAACCCTGACAAAAAGCAGTAATCTGGAAGACTGAGCATTGGGAACTCCCCGCCGAATGCAGTGGACTAGGGTTGGAAGTAGAGGACAAAAAGTTTAACAGTATGAGAGAGCAAAGTTAAAAGATGTATTGATTAGATATTGAAAGGCTAACATGCATCTAATAGGAGTTCTAGAGAAAGGTGACAGAGAAAAAGGAATAATCATAGTAAAGAAACAAAAAGGAAAATTTCCCTAAGCCTTAGAAAGACTCTATAAGATAAAATTCATGCATACAAATAAACAAAATCTGCCCATTAGTTAATTCTTAAACTGATAAGAACTATGCTAATTACACAATTAACATGTGAAAGATGTTCAATTTCATTACTAATCAGATACATCAAAATCATAACAACATGACATCACTTTTTGTTCATAATATTAACAAATATTTAGAAGGCTGATAAAATACAATGCTGACAAGCTTACAGGAAAATGGATGTTCTCACACAACTACAGTGGGATCATGATTAATTTGGCAGGAAAGTTAAAGAATGTATTAAAATATTAACTGTGAATATATTTTGACCTATCAATTCCATTTCTAGGGCTCTATCTTATGGAAGTACACACATATTCTAGAATGTATAAACTTAGGTTTATGGCACCATTTTTGAAACAAAAAAGATAAAAGTTTCTTTGAAAGTTTTAAGATGTGATCATCTTAAACTGACGTTAAACATCTTAAAGTTAATTCCTCAAAATAATCTAGCTCAAAAGGTTGATGAAAGTAAGCTTATAAAATTAAGAACAATTAAATTATGTGACCAACACTTTACTACAGTATGCATATCAAAAGCAGTATTACATATGTTCATTTCCTTAAAAATGAAACTAACACAGCATACTTGAAATAAGGCCATATGAACTTGTAGAAGCTACTCTACCTTCGTGAGATTCGTGTTTGAGGGATTTTAAGTGGAGGTTTGAAACAGGAAGCTACAAATGAATACTTCTTCCTGTGCACAGTCCTAAACTCTACCATCCATTACACATTGTGAAAGCCAATTTATTGAAACATTATCAATCCCACTTGTTGCTTTAGTAAATTAGCTCATTTCCAACAGCATCCGATTTTCTTCCACATTAAATCCATCAGGCTTCTTGTCCATGCAGCTAATTTTTCGTTGCCTATAAATACATTGGACACACATTATTCCCACAAAGCTACTACAGGAAAAATATTCCATCAAAGCAGCCAGGTTTATATATTTTATCCCTTATAACTCATCAACAGTCAAATTAATTTCACCTGGGCTGTTTACAGCTTTCCAAATATTTCTAGGATAAAATAAAATACAAAAACAATAAAAAACTCAATCTGCTGAAGGCAAGTGGCCTTGACTAGCCAAGAATAGAACTACATTTAGTGAGGCATCTGTTCAACTTCTGCTCTTGGCAAGACCTTGGATCTCCTCAGAGAACTAAAGGGAAGTTTATTTGTTACCAAGAAGAACAGCTGCTGATACAATAAAAAGGAAGTGAATAAAATTTTTCCCTTAGAACTTCTGTTAAGTGCAAAAAAATGAAAGAAATCGTTTATCAGTTTCCATAGTTTCTTGAATCAATGGAAAACCTGTGAACACCAGTTTTAACATGTTTACTTAACTACTGGACTTTACAAACATACTGATTCTGACGTCTCACCTTAAGTATTCCTCCCTCAGCAAGCAAAGGTATTTTGTCTCCCTTAACTAGGCCATCTCTGCTAGCACTAGATCAATTTTGCCCAAAATCAATTGATCAAATAATCACCAACCTTTATCAAATGTATCAACTCGTAAGAAGTATGTTAATGAATTTTAAAATTATAGTCAATAGCTATATATTTTTAATGAATCTATCTAAGTAGCATCAGTTTTAATTTTGTATTTATAGCAATTAAAATATAAAATCTCAGCAATTGATATGTGATGGAATTGTTTTGGGCTGTTTTCAGTTTGCACACATTCTTTACTGTTTCATATAAGTTTGTCATCATTTCACCAAATGGCATACCAGTCATAATTTTGTAATTAATAGGAAGATCATTAACATTTGACATTAATGTGTTTCTAGATAAAGCTATGTTTCTGAAGGTGACTATAGGTCAGATTTGGGATGCTAAATCTTATTCTAAATTTTGGTTACTAAATATTAATCACATATTTCTGAATATTAAATGAGAAATTTTTCCTAAGAAAACCAAGTCATACTATGACCTTCTAAAAAGTCTCTTTCAAAAAACTAATTATTTAAAATATTGCTATGAAGACCAAAAGGCCAAAAAACTGAAACTTCACAGAAATTTTAAGAAACCATTATTTTAGCCCCACAATATGAACTGCTATATAATTATAAATAATTAAAATAAATCTAATCAATGTTACTTGACTTTTAAAAGAATTTGAAAGAGATCACAATATACTAATTTTCATATGAAACATTTGTTAGATTCACTTAAAATAGTAAACAAAATATATTTATAAATGTATTCATAAAAATTAATTTACTATTGAATATTCATTGAATATGTTCAAGAACAATTAGATTTTTGCTGGCCAGCTTTTAAACTTCCTTTCTGGCCTGTCAGAGAATGTATCTTAACTGTTGTTGTTTCTTCAACCAGACATCTTTGATTTAACTGACATCTAAAATTCCTGCACTTGTAAGCTGAGGATGAAAAGTTCTGACCAATATCTAGGGTTTTAGAAGCAGTTTATTTAGTAACTCAAATATATATATATGGGTTACGGCTATAAGTCAAAAAGAAAAACCACCCATAGTTTGTGTTAAAAAAAAACAAACAAACTTGTGAGCTGGAAGCAGTGATGCACGCCTGCAGTCAGCTACTTGGGAGAATGAAGTGGGAGGATCACCTGAACCCAGAAGTTTGAATCCAGCCCGGGCAACATAGCAAGACCCTCTCTCTAGAAACAAAATCAGTCAAACAAACAAACAAACACTTGTGGAATATAGGCTGGTTTTCTTCAAGAATATGCTATTTATTTTTTTAAAAAGCTTTAAAAACCTAGTTCTTTATTTTAACATAAAACATTCATAATAATGTAATTTTATATTGTATTTGTATAATGGAAGCACTACATAGCTAAGCAAATAATGGCTTCCTAATTTACCTCTGCAAATGTGATGCTTTATAGAATCATTTGTTAAAGAGTACATATTTATAAATCGATTTTTATTAAATTTTTGGGAATCATCAGATGTTCAACAAGAGTTAGCAAACTGAGGCCCTCTGGACATAATCACCCCACCACATGTTTTTGTTAATAAAGTTGTATTGGAAACTAACCACATTCATTTGTTTACATATTGTCTATGGTTGCTTTCATGCTACAACTGCCGAGTTGCATGATTATGATGGAATTCTATGGCCTGCAAAAGCTAGAATATTTAGTCTCTGGTAATTTACAGAAAGATTGCCAATATCTCTGCTCTAGAATATATTTGCATACTCTACAACAAGAGGCCAACTGTCACAGCTAGACAAATATTATCATAAAAGTTACATTTTAAAGCATCATCTAAAGCCCACTAAAGAAATAAACACAATTACAGAAACAAAAATTGTGCAGCAATATTTGGTCATAAAGTGGGAATCCATAGACAATATGTAAACAAATGAGTAGGGCTATTTTCCCAGAAAACTTTATTAACAAAAACATGTGGTGGGCTGATTACATCCAGTTAATTCATAAAAATAAAAATGCATATTTGAAGACCTTAGAGTGCTCATGGACCCTAAGAATATGTCTGGTGACGCTGGTACGTGTATAGTGGTTACAAAACACAGCAATAAGTAATATAACAATAAATATATTAAAGACATAATTTTATACCTGTACCCAATTCATGAAATCTTATCAGAGTATTCAGCCAACAAGTAGATGAGGGCTGATAAAAATTTGTTCACAAGGACTTTTTAAACTATCTGGAAAACTATTACATTATATGTACAATTTAAAACATATTTAATAAAATGAAAATACTCATATTTATATAGTTAACTTACATAAAGAGGTTCTGTATCTTATGCATTTGTTAACACTCAGGTTCTAAGTTTTGTTATGTTCCCCGTGCACTCAAGGAAAGCTATCTGTTTCAAATATGCTTGGAATTCCATGTGAATTTGGTAAACCAATTGTGAAAGAGAATACTTCTGGGTAACTGATCACAGAACAGTATTTTTTACTCCATCAGGTCGGGTTAGTCTTATGAGTAAAGTGGGTGATCAACTGAGGTGATATAACTGCAGTAATACATGTTAACAAGGTATGGTCATCTGTACTTAGACAACCTTGGTTTTTCCAACTGTTTTAACATAGGCTCCGTTATTTTATGACAATTATTTATTTGTATTATATATATGCATAGATAGATATGTATGTACATAAGTATATATATATGCATATCTACTATGTACGTATGTAACAATATTACATTTATTATGTATAATAACTTATTACTATAAATCTTATACTTTGCAAATCTGTGCTGATTTTAGTTATGAGTTTTTCAGTATATTCTCTGTTGGTTAAATGTTAATCAAATTTGCTTTGCAGGCTGTTTTTGTATGATTCACAGCAAGGACTAGTCTTAGATTTTTAAATGGTTGAAAACCAAAAAAACAAAAAGGACAACATTTCGTAGCATGAAAATAATATGAAATTTGAATTCCAATGTCCATAAATAAAGTTTTATTCTGACAGAATTATGCCCATTTGTTTATGTATGATCTATGGCTGCTTTCATGCTACAACAGCTGAATTGAATGGGAGACCATAAGGCCAACAAAACCTAAAATATTTACTATCTGGCATGTTACAGAAAATGTTTGACAACGCTTGCTTAAGAAGCAGAAAACATTACTGGGTGTCTCCAGTGAAAAACTATACATTGTCCTCCTTCACCCCTCTCTTAATGGAAAAGCCAGTTTTATCTCCTTTTGTACAGTGATTTCAACATTACTTTGCTCCATAAAAACTTGGGATTCATTCGCTTCTCCTTTGAACTTTGTAACATCTGCCTAGCTCCCTTTTTAATAATGAATTAAACAAAATCTTTAACATGTTTATTTTATATCTATATGAAAGTTATGATTTTTCTTTTTTAAAATTTATCTCTCAACGAAACAAAGAAACACATCAAAGAATACGTCTTATTCTCCCTGCCTCCACCTCTTACATCATGTGAGGGCAGGGCACAGAAAGGTGATCTGTTCATGCTCTGCCCTTTCAATATATGAATAAAAGACAAGGGCCAGAAAAAGTGCCCTTAAGCAGCACAATAATTTGTGAAACGCCAGGTGTTTCAACAAGGTTTTCTTTTGGAGAGACTTTTGAAAATGAAACAAAAGGCATATGCAAGTGTAAAGGACATTCATTTCAAGCTCAGTAATGGCGGGTTGCAATTTTTTTTCTTTTTTTTTTTTTTACATTTTTTAAAGAGGAGCATTCCATGTAAAATAAAGCTATGGGAGAATACACTCCTATGAATTGTGCAATGCAGCAATGTCTCCTAGACAATCAGAGAGGTAATTCAGTAGACTTACCTATTCCAGAAGGTTTTAATGCTGATTAAACTAGCTCCTGTGGAAGCATTTGACTTTTAAAATTGTTTCTTACTGCTGTTTTTTAAAGCATACTTAGTAATAATTTTTATTGTTTTTTAACTAAATCCCTATTTTCCATGAGACACTAATCTTACCAACTAAAATTTGTCCAACAACTATGAGGGTAACATCTGCAATTGGTAAAATATTAACACATTTTGAAGCAGAGAAAATGAATGTGTGTGCATGTGCATATGTACATTGAATGCAGAGGTTTACCACTCAGAATGCAAATCATGAAGAAAACTTTAAAGAATGCTTTAAACAATATTTACTTTGGGGGGAATAAGTGTGGAAAGTAAATATAAGACCATCGCTTTGACAGAATTACCAGTAATTAGAATGTAGGAATTCTAATACATTTGAATTAGTATTTTTCATAAGATTTAAATCCCCAGCAAATAAATCATAGGAACATAAGCATGCTAACCACCTAAATTATCAGTTACAGTGATAAATGGTCCTCTTGTAAATCATCTTTACAGCAGTACTTTCTGTCCAAAGTAATATCACGTGAGAGATATGAAACACATGAAAATCAAGCCCCACTTAAAATTATGTTATTTCTTACAGGAAGAAAATATATGCAAATCCTACATTTGGTAAAGGACTCATCCAGATTAGAACTCTCATAACTCAGTAAATCATCATCATCATCATCCAGTTTAAAACATGGCCAAAGACTTGGATAAACATTTCATCAAAGAAGACATCAAATAGCTAATAAGAACATGAAAAGTGTTCAACATCATTCATCTTTAGAAGAATGCATATTAAAACCACAATGAAATAACACTATACACTCACCTGAATGACTATAATCAAAACACAGATAATGAAAAGTTTTGGCAAGGATGCAGAGAAACTGAAAGTATTACTGATAGAATTGTAAAATTGTATTGCCACTCTAAAAAATCATTTGGCAGGACTTTAGAAAGTTAAACATAAGCTTACAATGATCCAACAATTTCACTTCTATGAATCCACCCAAGAGAAATAAAAATACATCTCTCTACAAAAGACTTATACAAAAAGTGTTCATAGCAGCATTATGAATAATGCTAACAGCCAAAAACTGTGAACAATTCAAATAATCGACAACTGGTATACGGATAAACCAAGTATGGTATATCCATATAGTGCACTACTATTTGCCAATATAAAATAACAAAATATTGATACATCCTACAACATGGAAGAACTTCAAAATGTTATGTTACATGAAAGAAACTGGATATAAAAGACTACATATTGTATGATTCTGTATGTATGAAATATTCAGAAAAGATGATGGTCTAGACCTCAGGCACTTGCACTAAAAAATAATTTCACATCATTTTTTATTTCTAGATTTGCATTTCTCCCACTTGTTCTGCAATAATCTAGTGTCTCCATACATATCCTCAAAATTCATTCCTTGATCAAATGCATTTGAAACATGCCAAATACTACTTTTACCTTCTAGAGAGTCACAGTGCATCCTAGGGTCTGAGAAATCCAACATCAGCTACAACAGAATTTAACTTTATTTAACACCATTTTAAAATGAAATATCATTATCATCCTTAAAGTTATAAAGAATGTATTTTTGTCAGCCAGCCTTATTAAATGTTAAGATTTTTCAGTTTTTCTTTATATTTTAAATTAGAAAAATTACATATACAATTGAAGTGCTTATGTATCAAAATCCCATCCTTTTTCCCAGCTGATCCACTATCCTAAGCTGGTGTTTATTATTACTATGCTTCTTTTTATACTGTTATCACATAGCTGTGTCTATAAACAGTATACAGTATTTTTAATATGCTTTAAAATTTTAGCTAAGCAGTGACATACTTGTATTTTTTCTCTCAAAATTATGTTTTTGAGATTCTGCCATGTTTAGGTGGTTCACTTTCATAAGGGCTTAGTATTTAAGTATATGATTATATTGATAATTTACTTATCCAATTTACAGTAAAATTTGCTATTATAAATAATGATGCAACAAGCCCTCTGAACATACCTTCTTGTGTACTTGTAGTGGATGGTTTTCTAGAACATATTTCTAAAACTGGAATGTTCTGTCAAAGAGCATGCTTATGTTCAAGTTTACTGTAACTTGACAAATTGCTCTCCCAGAGTGGCTGTTTGAATTCATATGAACATAAGCATGTTTAAAATCCGTTTCTCTAAATGCTTGCCAATACCGTAAATGTTACATTCAAACTTTTAAAAACACACTGGCCATATAAATGTGAAATGTTTTAGTATGCATTTCCCTGTTTGCTAATCAGGTTCAGCATCTTTCTCTTTCTTATGCTGACTTACCATTAGAGTTTCCTCCTCTGTGATTTGCGTTTGTCCATTTCTCTTTCAGACTAACCAGAAGTTCTTTTAAAATTCTGTATGCCATATTTTGTCAGCCACGCGTGTGACAAATACCTACTTCCAGTCTGTATCTTCCATTTCAAATATGTTTATCACAGGTTTTGTTGTGATTGTTAAATACTTTTATTTATTTTTTTTTTAATTTTTATTTTATTTATTTTTTTTGAGACGGAGTCTCGCTCCATCGCCCAGGCTGGAGTGCAGTGACGTGATCTCCGCTCACTGTAAGCTCCACCTCCTGGGTTCAGGCCATTCTCCTGCCTCAGCCTCCCAAGTAGCCGGGACTACAGGGGCCCGCCACCATGCCCAGCTAATTTTTGGTATTTTTAGTAGAAACAGGGTTTCACCATGTTAGCCAGGATGGTCTCGATCTCCTGACCTCGTGATCTACCCGCCTCGGCCTCCCAAAGTGCTGGGATTACAGGCGTGAGCCACCGTGCCTGGCCTAAATACTTTTAAAATTATAATTTAAGGGCATTTGTAAATCTTTTCTTTATAGTTAGTCAAATTTTAAAGTTGTTTATTTAAGCCTTTAGTCCACTTAGAATAGCCACTTCATCTTTTCCCAACTCATCTGTAACGTTAACTCTCCCTTATATCAGTTTTTATAAATATCTAATTCTGTTTCTTGGCTCTATATTCTATTCCATTGTCATTGTTCCATGCATACACGATACCTTCTTACCTACTTACTATAATTTAATGTATAATAAACCTTGCCATCTGGTAGAGTTGGTCTCCACACCTTGTTATTCTTTAACATTATCTTTAGTGTGCTTTTTCGTTCTAACAGTATTTACATTCTCCAGGGCTTTCCACATAGACAATGATATCATCTACAAATAAAAATACTATTTTTTTCTTAATTACAAATCTCATTTCCTTTTTTATTATTATATCACATTGGCTAGAACTTCCTGTACAATATTAAATAGGAGAGGTAATAGCACAATTCTTCACTGGTCCCAAATTTTAATGGGAATGCCTAAAGCTTCACTACTAAATATATTAACTGTACATTTTACATAAATACCTTTAATCAATTGAGAAACTTCTACTGCTATTTCGCTATGATGTTTTATAATGAAGCAGCATTGAAAACTACTTAAATTTTTTCTGTACCCAAGATCACTAATTAATGTGTCATTTAGCTTTTGCTAAATGTAACAAATTGCCCAAAACTGTTGTGGCTTAAAACAACTATTTTTTATCAATATTTTTCAAATGCATTTCTCACGAAAAAAATAGTTGTGTGTTGGCCGAGCATTCTGTTCTTTCTTACGCTCACTCATAAGGCAGAATATATTCAGTAAACAGGCCTACTAGGGCTCAGCTAGTACTACCGGGGCCTCTTTCCCTATCTGTCTTTTCACTGTGCTAGAGGCTAGTCCATGCTTCTTCACAGGATTATATCAGGGCTCTGAGCAAGAAAAAAGGCAGAAAGCTTGATACACAACCACTTTTTAAGCCTCTTCTTTTCTTGGGAGGATGGAGCCTTGCTCTGTTGCCCAGGCTGGAGTGCAGTGGCATGATCTTGGCTTACTGCAAGCTCTGCCTCCCGGGTTCATGCCGTTCTCCTGCCTCAGCCTCCCGAGTAGCTGGGACTACAGGTGCCCGCCACCACGTCTGGCTAATTTTTTTTGTATTTTTTTAGTAGAGATGGGGTTTCACCGTGTTAGCAAGGATGGTCTCGGATCTCCTGACCTCGTGATCCTCCCGCCTCGGCCTCCCAAAAAGTGCTGGGATTACAGGCGTGACCCACCATGCCCGGCCAAGCCTCTTCTTTAATGAGATTTGCTAATGTTCCATTGGCCAAAGCAAGTCACACAGCTGAGCCCAGATTCAAGGGATAGAAAAGCAGATTCCATCTCTTGATGGGAAGAATAACAAAGAATATATGGCCTCTATTTACAATCCAGTCTCTTTTTTTAGTTAGTATATAAAAGAACGGTTTTGGGGTTTGGTTTTTTTTTTCTGATGAGGAACCATACTTTTCCTGTGTTACAGATACCCAGGAATTTGGTCATTTTCTTTTCTATACAAATGTCACACACAACACTGAATTCACTTTGTTAGTATTATATATGTTTGTATGTGCAAAAAGGATTGGCCCCTAAGTTTATTTTTATTACTATTCTTGTCCAGTTTTGTAACAAGATTTCTAGATCAAGGATATTTCACTCTCTCTCTGTTTGTTGAAACTGTCAGCCAAGATTAGGGATCATCAGTTCCTTGAATATGTATGCTCATAATCTTTCTGTTGTCTGTGCAAGACAGGGAACAATGAGGACAAACTATAAATATTTTTGAGTTGATTTTTTAAATTTGTTTGTTTGCTATTTGCTTATTCAACTTTTCTATTTTTGAGTCAATTTTAGAAATTTACAATTTATAGATATTCATCTATTACATATAAGTTATTATATTGGCTTAAATTTGCTCATGGTAATCATAGGGTGTTAAAAATATCTGTTCCCCTTTTTATTACAAATTCATTTCTTTATGCCTTTTCTCTTTTTTTAGATTAATCTTGACAGATATTTACATATCATTAATTTATTCAGAAACCCAAGCTTGTTTTGTCGTTCATCTTTTTCTTTCCCTTATATTGAACATTTCTGATCTATCTTTGTTCCTCCTCATTTCTTTCTGCTACTTTCTTTAATTTTATTCCATTTTTCTTTTTCTAACTTCTGGAGTGAAATGAAATATAGAACAAAGCAGGAAAAGGGCAAGGAATAGATCTGAGAGGAAACAGCAAAGACCAGCACACAATCCTTCTGGGCTCAATTTTCCTCTTGATAAAGTATATCCTTTAAAAATTATTTTCTGAATGTTTATTGGGGATAAACTCTTTCAGTATCAGTATGACTAAAAATGTCTTGCCACAAAAATAGGCTTTGACAAATAAAAATATATCATATTACTGGAAAGAAATGCAACTTCATAAAAATGTTAATCCTCTCTAAAACAGTTTATGTTTATTATGATAATATTCAGGCCATCTTGAAAATTGCATGCCTTTTTATATTACCATGTTATATTTCTGTCTCTATTCTACCAAAAAAATTTAATTTCTATTTTATTTCCTTTGACCAATATCCTTTCTCTGTGATCACCCTATGCAATTAGATATGACAATTACTTGTCAGCAGAAGTATCAGATGGAATGTATTTTTTAAACTTTGTGTAATCATCTAAAAATATGCTCTCACAGAATATTTTACAAAGAGTATATCCTCGTAGCCTATCAAATGGTCTTTCTGGGGAGATTTAAAAGATCAAACCAAACCAAACAAACAAAACAAATAAACAAACAAACAAAAAAACCATACAACTTTGTACTGATTTGCTTTGTAAGTATAGTGAACCAGATTGTAAAGCCACAAGAGCAATTTTGAATGCCTGAAGTCAAGTTCAGAAAATACATGAACCTGCCCGAAATAAGGCAACTTTTAGAAGAGTCGAACTTAATGAAACTGCTAATGGCTTACTCTTGTTAACACTGGCAATTCCTAATCTCCAAAAGTGTAATATTCCTAAAGTCAAAGCTAATCTTCCATTTTGACAGCCTTCTGTTTGTTCCATGATAAATATCAGGCAGTTCAATAGTAGCTCTCATAATTGTTTCAACAAGAAGCATGTCTCTGTGAATACTTTGAAATAAATACTTCAAAATTCCTTTAGCTCTGATTGGAAAAGTCTGTCTTGGCCCTTTGAACAAATGTAGGTCATGCCAGATCGCCTTCACAAAACTCTCAAAGTAGGTAAAGGATTGAAATAGTTTTATAATACATTCTAGGCTATCCTAGCATATTTTCTCTAAACTTTTTTTTCAGCAGAAAATATTGATTCTGAAGCATGATTTTGACTTTTAAATGTTTAAATGTTTAAATGTTTTGAGGGTTCAACCTTTAGTAATCAGTACAAATTTAAGAAAACTTCTTGGTACGAAAGCTTCTCTGTTTTTCCTGTGTGCTCTGATTCTGGCCATGTTTAAAAGCATCAGTCTTCGTCAGAAAACCTGCCCTTCTGTATTTTATTAAATAATCATACTTTTACTAGGGTGTCTCTTCAAAAAGTCATTCTCTTCCTACTTAACAACTCTACTGCAAAACCACCACAAATGTCATTTACATAATTTCCATCTTTATAATCTTCCCTACTGAGATTAGAGCAAGAATATAGAGTGCAATGTGTACGGATACACACTTCTCCTCTACCTAGAGTTTCAGCATCTTTCAACAAGCATTAATATCCTGTTTCCCCTATGACTTTACTTAAATAACACTATCTGTTATTTCTTTGGGAGCAATAAAGAGAATGATTTTATTGTAGCTGTTACTATTATTTCATTCTGTTAAATTCTCTGCAAATCTTGTTCAAAAATACTTATATTTTAACTCTTTCTCACAAAATTTGTTCTGAAATACTACCAAATCTTTCAAGCCCCTGAGATGAGTTAGAATGTTTCTACTTTTAACTAAAATATCTGCCAGAAGTATTTTAATTGTCCCTGTAAACACTCATCTTGGAGAGAAATAACTGCAACAAAAACGGATCATAACTGATATTCTTAACGTTGACAGTAAGGCCCATGATATTAACTATCTTTCAAATGACCAGTAAAGATTAAATTGTTAATCAGCGTAGTTTTTTTAGCATTAAGCCAAATATTTTTTCTTTATTACTCAAAATGGATAATTCATATATGGTATTTTACTCTCACCACAGATATGCGTTATTTGGCAAGCGTTAGAGAAACAAATAATAAACATTCTCCCAACCCCAAATAAAACCAGATCAACAACAAAAACAATAATTTACCAGGAACAAATTCTCTACAAAAACTAAAGAATTCTAGTTTAGGGTAAATAATCTCTCAGCCAAGAAAAAAAAAAAATGTTTATTACACTAAAAATACATCCTTTCTCAACAATATATCTCATATTTATCCCCAACTTCCTAATTCAAATTTCCCACTCTGGTTCAGGTACCATAATACTATGAATACAATTCCTACCTTGCTTCTTTGCTTTTAGTGTCGCATCTTACCTAACCCATCTAATGCACAGCCTCCTGCCTCAGGAGTGAGCCCAAGTGAGAACAGAATGCTCAGCCAACACACAACTTCTTCTTAAAAGCAAGACTCCCTGCCAGTTCAATATTTTGTAATAGCTCCAGTTATCTATTAAAGTCTAACCATATTACTTGACATGCAAGACCTGAACCATAAGTCCAAATTACCATTTCAGCCTTCTTGAAATTTGCCTCCCTATGTTTGTCTTCAAGAATTTCCTGCTCCAGTAAAACCTGCTGGAGGACCACATTCCCTTTCTAGATAACAGATTCTACTCAGAATTCAAATCTCAGTCTAAATTCTCCTTTCTCTATTCCCCTTATGAAGCAGGCTTTCCATTTGCCCACTCATATTCTTTGTTGCTAGGTTTTTGTATAATCTTTCCATTTTATACTGTGTTATAGTAATGCCAGTCTTCTCTCTCTTACTGTAGTGTTATCTTGAGGAAAAGAAACATTCATCCTTCTATTGAAGCAGCTCCCTTAGCAATATGTAACACAATGATTTGCAGAGTAATTTTTGAACTTATGTTTTCAGCACTGAGTTAGGGCCTAAAGATTAAGAGACTGAAAGAGAGCACTAGCCCTTTATTAGCTATTCACAATTTTTTTAATGAGCAAAAACTTAAAATGACTAATGATTTCTGTTCTCCAAAGATAGAGCAATAAAAAAATCTCCAGTTATGAAATATAATACAAATAAGTAATTTTTTTTTATTTCAGAAGCCTCAGTTCTAAATCTTATTAACAATCAAGTGCAGAATTTTCTGGAATTGGCAACCCAATTACTGCATTTACTTCCCTGTGCTATTCAGTGTCGCTAGAAGGCATAAATTAATTTTGATAAATGAATAACGAACTGAGTTGGTAATATACTAAACAAACGTTCCACTGACTTTAATATTAAGAAAAAAAGTGAAGCAAAGCATCACCTTCTAATATATAATGACACGTTCAAATTTAGTAGCTAGAAGTGTGGCAAAAACTGAATTAACCATGTCAGAAGATGGACGACTTCCCATTAACTGCATTTGAAAACAGTGTAAGATTATATTAATTATGAAGGCTTTTCATTTTAATTGTCTATAAACAGAAGAGGTTAAGTCAATTTTATGTACATCAAATAATTTTTAAGCAGGCTGCTACATTAACACATGAATAATTAGTTCATTCATGATTCTTTAAAATGACTTTCTTTTGCACATCAACACATCCTTGTTCTCCTTTCTTTCTCACTCTCTGTCTCTGTAGGTGTATAAAAATAATACACATGTATTTAAATATACATGCATTTAAATACTCAAGTTTTAATGCGTATATATTTAAAAGATAATAAATATTACACAGAGAGGTATTTCCCCAAAACCAATAATAAGTAGAAGCACAGAATGGGAGAGGCTGCTGTCTACAAAGTATTTTGAATTAAAAGATAGAACATAATAGAAAATAATTCCTATTGTATATTAACCAAAACATGTCATAGATGCGTGACAATCACTATTTCTGGATGTCTTATTTGTGAATTTGGCTACTCATTAAAATTTATTTATAACCACAAAATCAGTACTCATGAATCTTTTAAAATTATTTGCAGACACACACAAAGCATTAAAACATTTGAATTACCTGACACATTCCCACCTGTAGCAGAACAAAATGATGCTCTGCCTTCTTGGTTTAGCTCTCATACTGTAAAAACAAGTGTCTTTTTTGTGTTATATTTAGTGCCGTGTTTTTTGCATTTTTGTGCTTTTTGTTGATAATTTTCTTTTTTAAATTGGCTCAGAAGTATAATGCTGAAGTACTGTCTAATGTTGCTAAGAGCAAGACTGTGATGTGACTTATGGAGAAAATGCATGTGTTAGATAAGCTTTGTTCAAGCATGAGTTATAGTGCTATTGGTTGTAAGTTCACTGGTAATAAATCAAAAATATATATTAAAGTTGCCTTAAATAGAAATACACATAAAACAAGGTTATGTATTGATTGTTTGACAAAATTATTGTGACCAGAGGCTCACAAGAACTTAACTCCTATATTTCCTTTAGGAGAAATGGTCAAGTATTTGCTAATTCGGTGTTTATACAATTTTATAGAGCATAACTAACACAAATAATGAGAGTCAACTGTATATCATATACACACAAAACCATAAATGGAATAGAATATTCTGAAATAAAGTTATGAAATTAAACAATCAAAAGATAGGTAATGTCAGAAAAACTACTTTTTTCAGCTATATAACACTGCATGCTCAAAATCAGTATGTTCTGGTCAAACTGAGTATATATGCTCAGTTAAAGGAAGAAAATATTTCTATTAATTTCTCTGATAATTTTAAAGATAATAATAGTCTTAAAAGAATCTTAGGAAAAAAGAGAACGTGTCTTCCATATTAAAATTATGCTGAATGCACTACTAACCACAATCTCATAGCATTTTCAGATATTTCCAACACTTTCCATCTCGGTAATGTTCTTACTTAAACTAGAAAGGTCTCCATTGAATGAGAATACTCTTACCTCATGTTTATAGAGCCTCATACTGTTTAGCTGAATATTTTCAGTAGAGTAAGGGCACAATGTAGACAATGGTCTCTATCCTAAACAGCTGTGCCTCTCTAAGCCTCCAGTTTCCTTACCTTCAAATAAGAAGCTGAGCAAGGTAATTATTCAGGTCTCTTTCAGGGTGTTAGCAAAAAATGAATCCTGAATCTACTTGAGAGTAAAACTGGAGTAAAATATTAAAGGACAAATATTTCACCTCAAAGTCAGCTGGACATATTTTCTGAGAAAATTCCAACAACAGGAAACAAGTCTAGAGACAGTACTGGCATCATAATTTGAGTTTTTATAATTTTGGTATGCATTATTTCTAACAAGCTAACGTAGCTAAATTGATCCTGAACTCCCACACAGCTGCTGGAAATTTATTAGTTGAGGAAAATGTGAAATCTGAGTGCCATACGGGAACTTGGACTTGTATTCAAATCTAAATATAAATAGCTCACAGATTTTTTTTTTTAGCCCCTCTGAAAAGTCATAGAGAGTATTAGGTTACCCAATTTATATTCAGCCTTTACACTTTATTGAATAAATATATGATCAACAGAAGAATCAAGATGACAAATCAAATTTCATTTTAGAAGCTGTGAAAAGGAGGTGATTTGACAGTATTTCCAAAAGAAACATACAAGGAAGTGTATAAGAACTAGTCATTGTATTCTTTGTAGAGTTTATAGGAAATATAATCATAAAACAGTATTTTAACTATTTAGTCACATAAAATATGGCAAATTCATTGCCATTCTATGGATCAATTTGAAATAAAAGAAATAGTACAAAAAAGCATGACCGATAAAATTACAAAACAGTTGTTGTGCAGGTTTCAAGTCAACAACTTCTTAGAGAAATGTGTAAATAAGAACAGAGTATCTCTATATTACTATAGTTAGACAAAGGCAAACTATTAGCAAAAGTCTGGACTCAGAAAATACTGGTTTCTGGTGTGAAAATATCCTCTAAAACTCATGCCACTTCATCCAAAGTTAAGAGGTCAAATTCATTAATTAAAAATATACTACTTTATATTCTGACTAACTGGTCAAAGATTTTACATAATAAAACAAAATTATTAGTGCCTAATTCAAAAGGGCGTATTTCTTCCTTTCATTTACAATGATTTTCATTAATAGAAACAAAACAACCATGGATGGACTCAAATATTCCTTTTCTGAAATAAAACAGGCACATACTATTTACTATTCAGAAATAAAAATACTTTAAATTGTATATATTTCTTCTTTTTAACCCTCTAGACTTTAATAGTCATGTCCATCTCCTATGCTAGACACCACTAGGAGAATAGTGATTATTTATTCTTTACTTTTATAATTATATCCGAAAGCATGTAGTAGATGCCTAATTGAATAAAGAACATGTTTTCAGACACAATGCAAAAATAAACTCACTAAAAACTTGCAAGTTCAGTTTTAATTTAGTTCTTAAGATTGAGAATGTAAAACATAATTATTATTCCTTCATAACTTGAATGAGGTCCAAATCAAAACTTTTTAAATAAATCCTTGACTATTCACTAGCTTGCTTGACCCCATTCTATTTATTTTTCCATTTCCCTAAAGATAGACAGAATACTAAGATATGTGAACTTGTCAAGATGTCCGTATGATCCTTTGGAGACATTTTTAATACTATTTTTGAGGAAACTGCCATATTTGTGTTTTAAAAATTTATTTTATTCAAATGTATTTGAAAATATTCAGAAAAATAAAATCCCTAGAAATACAGTTGCTTTCTAAGGCCTGCAGCTAATGCAAGAAGTAGAGATGCCAGAACATTACTGAAAAAAGGGAAGAAATCCATTTCTGTAGATATGGGGCCTAGTGGTGAGCTGTGGGAAGAGCAAGGGGGAAAATGTTACCTACCACAGGGTATCTTTTTCTTACTTCTTTTTATCAGTAAAGGAGACAAAAGACAGAATCAAGCAGTGTAGAGTGGGAGTGGCCAAGTGCTGGGGGTGGTGAGCTGGGGAGGCAACGTCAGAGTGGTAATAGGGGAGAAAAAAAGGAATGTGATTATAACACACAGATACTAGATATTACAACAGATTTAAAAAATCAATAAAGACACCTATGAGAACAGTCAGATGCCAAAGTCAAACCTGGTAAGCACAGTTACCCAGAATTTATGCTTAGATGAGTCCTGGGGACACAAAGAGAATTATTTACTTTGAGGATAAATATGAAGATATAGAATATGCAACGATCAAGAGAATCATAGTCATAACTCCTTTGTTCTTTTGTGAATTTATTTAAATTGTGGTCTAAATGTTCTCTCATTTTTCTCATAAAAAATAAATTATGAGTAGCTTGTATTAATGATTTAGTGTGTTCTCCAGACATTTTATTTGTGGGTGTGTGTGTGTGGGTGTGTGTGTAGTTTTATGCCTTTCTCTCCTGCACTGACTTCTCTAAATCAAGGCATTGGAGAAAAAAATCCTTAAAAAGACAAGACTGTCTTTAAGGGGTATGTATTCTTATGGAGAAGAGAAGTATATAAGTAAAAATAATACCAAAGTAATGCCATAATGAGTGCAAACAAGGCCCCCCTCTTTCTCTGAGGTATATACAGTTCCAAATACAATTTTTTTGCAAAGATAACCTAGATACTAAGAGGTAGCAAATTTACAATAATATTTGCTCTTTTGTTACCTGTACGACCCAGGAAGGCAAAGTATTCCCATTACTGTGAAGTAACAGACGTCAGAAGAAAAAGACATTTTTGCCGAGAAAAATCCACTGACAGACAGCAACTATCTACACAGTGGGAGTCTTTCTCACTCCCTCTTACATGATTGAGAAAGGGAATCACTACACTCAGATGAGATTACCCCATTGTCACACAATGAGTGCAAACACCATCAAGTTCTTATCCTCATTCAGAATGAAGATCCTTGACAATTGAGTAAGCAGAGAAAACCCAACAAGCTAACCAATACCAACATAGTAAAATTGCATGTGACTTGCTTTCAAAACTAATCTAAGTTTCTCACTTTATATCGTCAACCCAGGGCCGTGTCTCACTCTGGATTAATGAGATAGTTTTCATTTTACCTATAAATTTAGAAGTGAAGGTAATTAGCACATTTCCTTGCTCCCTTCAAAAATGTCACAGATACTAATTTTAAAAGTATACATGAGATCATTTAAGTAGATCTAGTAATCAGAGGAGCAGAGCTGTCATTCATAGCATCTTGGTCTTGATAGAGTCGAGCTAATGAATATCTACTCAAAAATTGAAGAATAGAAGAAAAGCCACATACCTCTACCATGTTCATCTATCCTTAACAGATGACAACTTGAAAAAATGGATTGTAAGCAGGGATCATTCATTTTTTCTGAATCTTAGTTTTTATACCTCTAGTCACTGAGAAATAAATAGATATAGAGAGATAAATGAATAGGAGCAAAAATATAAGCTGTATTCTCCAAGGGACCTAATTTAACCTAGAAAACTTGGCAAGTGAGAAGATTTTTCAGAAAATAGAAAAATTGATTTTTTTAAAAACTTATGTTTATTTATATGATTAGTTGTTCCAGAAAAGAAATTACTCATATTGCTAACAAAATATATATAATTTACAAAAAATATATGTGAGGAAATTAGAACAAGTAAGAATAAGAAAGAGACTATGTGGCCAAGGATATTATCTTTACTTAAAATATATGCCCCAAGGGGCCGGGCGCGGTGGGTCACGCCTGTAATCCCAGCACTTTGGGAGGCCGAGGCAGGTGGATCATGTGGTCAGGAGATCGAGACCACGGTGAAACCCCGTCTCTACTAAAAATACAAAATATTAGCTGGGCGCAGTGGCGGGCGCCTGTAGTCCCAGCTGCTCGGGAGGCTGAGGCAGGAGAATGGCGTGAACCTAGGAGGCAGAGCTTGCAGTGAGCCGAGATCACTCCACTGCACTCCAGCCTGGGCAACAGAGCGAGACTCCATCTCAAAAAAAAAAAGAAACAAACAAACAAAAGAGTGAGATTAGGAGATTTAGGGTGGAGTTTCTAAGAGACAGGTCATGAAACTTGGCCTAGATGTCATCCAAGTGGAAGGAAAGGACTGGCTCCATAAAAATGAGTTTGAGCAGACAGTTGAGTCTTTGGGTGCTCATTTAATAAAACAGTGACAATTATATAATGTTTAGGTGACAGATTCGATGTTTTCAAATTTCTTTTCAGCCACCAGAACTCCTACCTCAGAGGAAAACTAATGATCCCAGACTTGCTCCTGTTGGGGGAGGGATGGTGAGGAGGAAGGAAAGTCAGGAGAGGTATGTAGCAGACCCCTAAGAGTGCTGAAGGATAGTTTGAAAATCGACCCTGAGATGTCTTCAACACCTTTGGATTTTAATTTTTTTATTGGAGTGATGAAAATTTAGTAGATCCACAGATTTTTCTGAGGAAATCTCATGATGAACTTTAATACTTTAAACATTTTTAATCCTTTAAACACTTCCTGAAAGCTGTTATTCTTCATCCTTCATATTTGAAAACGATAGTTACATGACTGGGAAGACATTCAAACACTCAGATGGCACATGCCCTCATTCTAAGGTTTATAGCTGCTCACATTTACCCAAGTCTGTTGGCTCTTTTGGGGTGCATCACCATTTGCTCAGACAAATCATCTTAGCCCTTGAGACCTGCAAGTCTTGAGAGCCCATTCCACACAATTTATAGAGGAAGAAACTGGAGATAAACAACTCAGCAATTAAAAAGAAACTATTGATATAGGCATGTATCAACTTGGATGAATCTTAAGGAAATGATGTTTAGTGGAAAAGTCAGCTTCAAAAACTACTTACTATATGATTCCATTTATATAATGTTCTTGAAATGACAGAATTATAGAAGTGGGAAACAGAGGGCCGGCCGCGGTGGCTCACACCTGTAATCCCAGCACTTTGGGAGGCTGAGCCAGCAGATCACCTGAGGCCAGGAGTTAGTGACCAGCCTACCCAAAATGGTGAAACCCTGTCTCTACTAAAAATACAAAAAAACCAAAAAAAGTTAGCTGGGCATGGCGGCAGGCACCTGTAATCCCAGCTACTCGGAGGCTGACACAGGAGAATCGCTTGAACCCAGGAGGCAGAGGTTGCAGTGAGCCAAGATCGCGCCACTGCACTCCAGCCTGGGCGACAATAGTGAAACTCCATCTTAAAAAAAAGAAGTGGAGAGAGGTGACTATGGCATGAAGGATTCTAGTGATGAAATTGTTCTGTAACTTGACCTTGGCGGTTGCTCCACAAAACTACACATATAATAAAATGGCATAGAACTAAATACAAACACACACACTCACATGCAAACACACACTCACACGCAAACACACACAAATGATTCCATGTAAAACTGGTGAAATCTGAATAAGGTAGGTGAATTGTTTCAATGTTAAATTTCTGATTGTGATACTGTGTTATAGTTGAATACCCTGGAAGACACTGGATGCAGGGCATCTGTAATTTCTCTGTTATTTCTTATAACTGCTTGTGAGTCTATAGTTATCTATAAAAAATAGAATAGAAAAATACCAGAATCTGTGTACAGTAACTGGATTGCCACTCACTTTTATGATTCTCGTGCCTTAAGTATTTTCATTAATAAGAGGATATTGACTTGTAAAAAGTCCTAAAAAGCAATGCAGGAATACCTTATTTTGAGAGGGAAAGTAGAATCACATTCCTTGGTCTCAGATTTACAAAAAAATATGATTCAATAGATAATCCTCCCTACTGATAAATTTTCAGTTTATAAATTGAAAGAGGAATCTTTTTTATAAAATGATTCACATTTAAATGGGGGAAATCTTACAAATGTTTGGATTTATAAGAAGAAATGTTTTGAATAAACTATGACACATCAACATTAGCAAACCCAACATTGCTTCAATGCCTATGAGATTCAATTATTTAAATCTTTTCAATTTCCTCATCAACCCTTTTTGGTAACAATATGATACAACTTAAAACACAGGTCTGACAATTAGGACAACTGGCCCCAGTGTTGTCTGTGTCGTTTACCTGCTAATGACTATAAACCAAATAATGTTGAATTTCCTGATCTGTAGAATGGAGATAAAATGTCTTCCATGTCTCTCTCATTTTGCTATGAAGAACAAATAAAGGAGACACTTGTGACAGAGAACATTTGGAAATATTATGCAAACATACCACAATATCTAATAATGTAGGAGGCTGGATATAACCTTGGCTAGTTATTAACAGCAGACATTCCAGCACCACAACTGAGATACTTTAAACAGAGCTGCAATACTTGTATACTAACCATTAGTGGCCTTGTCACCTTGGGTCAAATAGCTCACATTGATGACTTTGTCACAGAACATTTAAAAATTTATTATTCAGTGGATAAATCTGTAAAACTTGCTTTAAGCGTACTAGATATCCCTGCTGCTTTATAGTGCAGCATAGAGTTTAAGATTACATACAGTCACCATCCTTGATTTGACTTTCAAAGAACTTACTGATTTTCTTATTGCTGTCCCCAAGCCTACTGTCCATTTTTTGGATAGCATTCCAACAATTTAATCAAATTTGGCTCCTGTAACTAGAAAAGTTCTTCACCTTATGAAAGCTTCCAATGAGGCAGGCAAGTTTTTTTCGTATTTTACAAATTCAATCATCCAACACATATTTGAACTTTGGACTATGTACTACAAACAACGCTGGGGACAAGGTATACACTGATCAACAGGATTGAGTTGACTGCCATCCTTCTAGCTTATATTCTTGTAAAAGCAGGCTGTGTGAAGCATTATACAAAAGTGTATATTTTTTGCATGTGCAGTTTTTAATCATATTGAAATATCAGAACTCTCTCCTTTTTGATAACATTTTTATGTATCTCACAAGTAGCATCATAAATTTTGTATTCTATGACATTCATTTTAAACATTAACTGCATGTGTATGCGAGGAAATAAAAAAGCCATTTTAAGATACAAAACTCTCATTTTACAAAAAAAGATGTCTAACCTTTTTTAAAATAACTTTTAATTTTTGAAACGTGTTATTTTTTCCCCAAAGATAACAATAATAAGGCAAATATGATGGATTTTATTATTGACTCCAATTAGCCTTTGAAACATAACTTTCAGCACCCACTCACTGTGGGAGGGCATCATTCCCAAGCCCATGCTTGTCCATGTGACTTACTTTAGCCAATGGGATATTAACGAACATGACATAAGCAAAGTCTTGAAAATCATTTGTGTTATTGGGCTGCCTTTGTTCTACTTCTGCCGACAGGATCATGCTCAGCATTTCAGGAGAGACATCTGGAGGAGAAATGCCCTAGTTAAGCTTCTCCAGCCAAACCCACACAGGAGAAGAGCCTGTAGACAATCTACATACACATGACTGAGTTCAGCCAAGATCCCAGAGCAACCCAGCTAAGCCCAACTTGGATTCGATTACTCCCCAGCCAACTCACAAACAAGTGAGTAGATAACCAATATAGAAAACAAGTCTGTAGTATTGACCAAAAAAAAATCAACACTAACTTTAATCTAATTTTACTGTTAAAGTAATAAGTTTGTATTATTAATTTGACTATGTTCATTGTTAACATTACTTGTTTCTCAAGTAATAGTTTACATTCAATAGTTTGTTTCTGCACAAACAGTAATACTCCAGAAAAGGCTGCTCATCAGAGTTGAGAAAATTGAATGCAGAGGACGTGTCATTCTATTAGGTTTGTGTGAAAGTTATTGCTATTTTTGCCATTACTCTTGCACCAACCTAATAGTGCTGTAGTTTTTTTTGTTTTGTTTTGTTTTTTATTTTTTATTTTATTTATTTATGTGTCCTCCCCCTCCCCAACCCCAATACTCCGGGTGTGATTTTCCTTCCTGTGTCCATGATTCTCTTTTTAAATCCCACCTATGAATTTTTTGTCCTTGCGATAGTTTACTGAAAATGATATTTTCCAGTTTCATCCATGTCCCTACAAAGGATATGAACTCATCCTTTTTTATGGCTGCATAGTATTCCATGGTGTATATGTGCCACATTTTCTTAATCCAGTCTATCGTTGTTGGACATTTGGGTTGGTTCCAACTCTTTGCTATTGTGAATAGTGCCACAATAAACATACGTGTGCATGTGTCTTTATAGCAGCATGATTTATAGTCCTTTGGGTATATACCCAGTAATGGGATGGCTGGGTCAAATGGTATTTCTAGTTCTAGATCCCTGAGGAATCGCCACACTGACTTCCACAATGGTTGAACTAGTTTACAGTCCCACCAACATTGTAAAAGTGTTCCTATTTCTCCACATCCTCTCCAGCACCTGTTGTTCCCTGATTTTTTAATGATGGCCATTCTAACTGGTGTGAGATGGTATCTCACTGCAGTTTATCCAACTTACAAGGGATGTAAAGGACCTCTTCAAGGAGAACTGCAAACCACTGCTCAATGAAATAAAAGAGGATACAAACAAATGGAAGAACATTCCATGCTCATGGGTAGGAAGAATCAATATCGTGAAAATGGCCATACTGCCCAAGGTAATTTATAGATTCAATGCCATCCCCATCAAGCTACCAATGACTTTCTTCACAGAATTGGAAAAAACTACTTCAAAGTTCATATGGAACCAAAAAAGAGCCCGCATCGCCAAGTCAATCCTAAGCCAAAAGAACAAAGCTGGAGGCATCACCCTACCTGACTTCAAACTATACTACAAGGCTACAGTAACCAAAACAGCATGGTACTGGTACCACAACAGAGACATAGATCAGTGCTGTAGTTTTAACTCTACCCTTCTCTCTTCCACCCCAGAAATCATTTTTAACAGCATTTTTGAAGTACAATTCATGTACAATAAACTGCACAGTGTACAATTTGATAACTTTAACAGATGTATGAGCCCAAAACCACCACAATCAAGACAGTGACCATATCCATCACCCCCAAAAGTTTCCTCGTCTCTTTGAAATTCTACCCCTCTTGACCCTGACCCCCACCCCTAAAGAACCACTGATGAGCCAGAAGCATTTTAAAATTCAAGTTAGTGTGACATTGCTTTACAGATAACTCTGAATATATTATAATATTAACAAGCTTTGGACTTACAGCAGAGCTCTCAATCCTCCAACACCAGTGGGTTATTACTCCTTAGGTAAAAACAGCCTTGTGGGTACTTTATTCTAACAAGAGAGGTAAATTCCTGAGTAACCTACTAAATACTGTTGATAAAACATTGCCAGTTGGCAACTTTATGGGTTGAGCTTCCCAGATAATGTCTTCTTAAAAAGCATAAAAATAGCTTGTAAGTATCTCACAGTGAAGTCACATATGATCATCAAGTTCTTAATCATAAATTTAATGCTGTACACTTTAGATCCAATTTTTGCCTTTTATTAAACAGGGCCTGCCATTGTCAAAACCATGTGCATAGATTCCAGCTTCACTACTTACAAAATGTGTGACTTTTGACAATTTATTAAACCTTTCTGGGCTTCAGTTTCCCAATTCATAAAGTCAGAACAGAAACATCTAACTTGCATTGCTGCTGAGATTAAATTAGCTAATGAAGGTGAAAATATCAAGTACAGCATTAGGTCCAAATTTGCTTATTAAATGTTAATTCTCTTCCCTTTTCCTCTTTTCAAACCAAAATCACAGTAAAGTTGAAGGAAGAGCATGGGTTTTGCAATTAAGAAGAGAATAACAGCCAAGCCTTCTCCTGTTCTAGCTTTGAGACAAAAATACTTAGCCTCCTTAGGGTTCTCTGGCTCCTTGTCTCTCAAGTGAGCACAATAAACACGTCTAAGAGCAATGACAGGTCAAAAGACACACGTCATCTGCATGTCAATGTTTCTAGCATATGAAAATTAAAGATATATCAGTGTTATATCAACTGTTGAATATTTAATATTTACTGTTGACCCTTGAACTAGTGGCACCTCCCTCCAGTAGAAAATCTGCATATAACTTGACTCTCCCAAAATTTAACTACTAATAGCCTGCTGTTGACTGGAAGCCTTATTGATAACACAGTCAATTAACATGTATTTTGTATGTTATATGTACTATACACTGTATTCTTACAATAAATTAAGCTAGAGAAAAGAAAATGTTAATAAGAAAGTTATAAAGAAGAGAAAATAGATTTACTATTCATTAAGTGGAAGTGGATAGTCATAAAGGTCTTCATCCTTATCATCACATTGAGTAGACTGAGGAAGAAGAGGAAGAGGAGAGGTCGGCCTTGTTGTCTCATGGGAGGAGGCAGAGGTGGAAGAAAATCCTTGTATAAGTGGACTCGTGCAATTCAAACCTCTGTTGTTCAAGAGTCAACTGTGTATTAACAATTAAAATTAAGGAGTAATTTTTTGTCAATTTGATCAATCTACCTCAGAAGATAATATAAAAATTAAATTGTTTTAAAAGTCTACTTTTTGGAAATTTGTCCTTGGCAATCTGAGGCACACCCAAAACCCCTGCCTAGTTCAAATGGCTTTGAAAATGATTTTATAAAGTGAGTATAAAATCAGGTATAAATTAGGGACTGCTTTGAGAGTGAAGGTAAGTATTAAAGAATAAAATAATATAATTCTTTAAGTGTTTTTAGTTTTGACTAGTTTTATTATATTGATAAACCTATAAAATTTACTTTTGCAAAAATATTTTAAAAAGTAAAATTATTTCTGTTATATATATATTTTTATATATACACATTACCAGAAAATAAAATAGTACACTAAACACAATAATATTTTATTATATTTTTTCATATTTAAATCATGTATTTAGTCATATCTGTCTCTTATGCCAAGTTGTTGGTGTTATTTTGAAGACTATGTTTTTGCTTTTCCTCTATGTAGTATCATTATTTTTATTTTTTTCATAAAATTGCCTGTAATTTTCCTTAAAGGTGCATTTCATAGTTAATAAATTTGAAATTGTTGACATCTTCAATAAACTATTCGCAACAGACCATAAAAATTTTAATTGAAAAAATATTATCTATGGTTGCTAAAATAACCTGTAGGCATACAGCAAATTTTGCTAAATAGAGGATATTTTAAATTCTACTTTTCCCCCAAATTTTGATATGCTACGAATATTCTGAATTATATATTTTTTATATTAGAAAGTGCAAACATTTCAGTCAAAATATTACCTCTTATTTTGCCTCATTCAGGGTAACTACCTTCAAAAACATTTTTGTAATATAAAAATTTATCATAATAGGTGTCTGCATGATTCTTTGTAATGTTCCAGATTTAGGGATTGCAAAATCAGTACGGAACATACATTTATCTAATTAAAAACAAATTCCACCAAAATATTTTCTAAGTTAAACTATCTCAAAGAAAAATTAAATAATTTTAACATTAAGTCTAGTAAATAGTTTGAGCTCTCATTGTTTAATATTTTTCCCTTCCTTATCTAGTAATATATTTCTTTTTTTCTTTTTCTTTTTCTTTGAGAAGGAGTCTCACTCTGTCGCCCAGGCTGGAGTGCAGTGGCGTGATCTTGGCTCACTGCAACCTCCACCTCCCAGGTTCAAATGATTCCCATGCCTCAGCCACAGACATGCACCACCATGCCCAGCTAATTTTTTATTTTTTTATTTTCTTTATTTTTTTGTATTTTTAGTAGAGACGGGTTTTCACCATGTTGACCAGGCTGGTCTCGAACTCCTGGCCACAAGTGATCCACCTGCCTCGGTATCTCAAAGTGCTGGGATTGCAGGTGTGGACCACCACGCCTGGCCTTCAGTGGTACATTTCAATGTGCTTCTATCTGCAAGTTTTGTTTTTAAAAAGTTGCTATTTGTTAAAATGTTTAAAAGCTGAAGTTTTTAGTGTTTTGTTTAATTACAAACCTTGGTTAAATATTTTCAAGTGATTTCAAACAAAATGAAAAGAAAACATAAACGGCTCATTTAGAAAAGACTAATAACTTTGTTGAACACTTAGATTGTTTACAAGTAATAATTCAAAGGCTCAGATATTTCAAAACTCTGACTGACAACAGGCATTAAAAAAAAGAAATCATGTAGTGTCATGCCAAATAGTTTTTCTGTATTTAATGTATCTAATCACTTAGTGTAATTACTGTACCTATAAAATATATGGTAAGTTTGACCAATCCAACTTCTATAGTGATAACACAGAAGTGAATTATGCATACACTACATCAAGTCCAAGAACATTTATGCTTCATGCATTTTATTAATTTAGAAAGCAGTCTTTGCCATGATACTGTGCTCTACCAAAATTTACATTTGCTTTGTCGCCATAAAATTAATACCTTTATCTTTAATGACCTTTTAAACGGAATTTACAACAACATTTACAGAGAAATATAACTCACCTACAGAACAAACTTTGAAAAGTTTTACTTCAATTAGATACAAAAGTTCAACCATTATTAAAGTTAACTGGTTTTCCATTGGAAACCCTGATGACATGAATACTTGCCAAGTGCTATTAATAATAACAACATATTAATCACTGGTGCTTCATTCTTTTCTACACACAGAAGAAAACTTAGAATCAAAATGAACAAAATTTTCAACAATAAAACAGAACAAACTACTGCTTCCCTCAAAAAAAGGATTAAATTGCAAAATCATTTATCTAAGTGAAAGAAGGCAGACAAAAGAATGCTACATACAGTAATTCCCCCTTACCTGAGAGGGATACGTTCCAAGACCACCTGGTGGATGCCTAAAACCGACGATAGTACCAAACCCAGTTGCCCTCAATTGGAACATGTTTCTGTTCATGTATTCTACCCACAAACGTAATGCCTTTTTCATCTTAACTAATCACTTATCATGCATTGTGGCTGTAACTTTTGCAGTTTGAAGTGTGACAGCAAGACTAGCACAATTTTCTTTCCTTCACAATTTCACAGATAGGTTTATTCATACTGTGGATCTTAGCAACCTCAGCATATTTTTTTCCTCTTCTCACTTTTTTACTTAAAGGAAGCACTTTCACTTTTTTACTTAAAGGAAGCACTTTCTGACTTCTTTTGGTGATGCCGAATCACCAGCATCACCACTCTTGCGCTTTAGGGCCATTATTAAGTAAAATAAGGTTTACTTGAATACAAGCACCGTGAAACTGCAACAGTTGATGAGATAACCAAGATGCCTACTATGTGACTAAAGGAGAGGTAGCATGTACAGCATGGATACTCTGAATAAAGAGATAGTTCATATCCTGGGTG
Organism: Hylobates moloch; assembly: GCF_009828535.3. NCBI lineage: Eukaryota > Metazoa > Chordata > Mammalia > Primates > Hylobatidae > Hylobates > Hylobates moloch. The sequence goes on along the minus strand of NW_026652297.1, from coordinate 24,259,446 downwards.
GGATGGAGTGGGATAGCGTGAGGTATCATCACACTACTCAGAAGGATGTGCAATTTAAATCTTATGGATTGTTTATTTATGGGATTTTCCATTTGATATTTTTGGGATTCAGCTCACAGAACATAACTGAAATCATGGAAAGCAAAGCTGCTTGTTAAGGGGCCAGGTACTGTATATAATTTCATTAATATTACATATTAAACAAAGGAAATTTTAGGCATAAAAATAGATTAGTAGCTGCTATGTACTGGAAGTGGGAGGAGGGTACTGACCTTTGGGGCTGAGGATGCTGTTCTAAATCTTGACTGTGGTGGTGGTTACATGATTGCATATATTTTGCAAAATTCAATGAACTCTGCACTTAAAAGGAGTGATTTAATATATGTAAATTATATCACTACAAACCCTTACCAAAAAAATGAATAAATGAAATTCATTTGGAAGAGCAGTCCTTTGATCTAAATGAAAAGTCATGCTTCACAAAATATGTCCAAGATACCTTCTGCAGAATGAATCATAATTTTTAAGTACAGTCTTCTTAAATCGGTTACTAGTTTTTAAAATACATGCTGATGCTTATTCAGCAGATTTATGCATTCTGATTTTAATGTGGTGAGTTACTATAATGCAGTCAATGTGAGAACCCATGACAAATGTAAATGTCTGCATTTTCTCCCAGTTATCGATGCATCATCAATTTTTTTAGAAATGAGAATTTAATAATTCATTAAACTTATTTTTCATTTTTGTGAGGTCATTGATCCCAAAAAGGTTTATTGTAGGATTTTTTTAATACCAAAGATACTGATAAGCTCTAAACATATTGCATGTATACATGCCCTATAATTTCCCATATTTCCAACTGACTCCACTAACTTGTGGGCTGGTAACCTTAGGCTCTCACAGACTATGAGACATTACTAGTTGGTGTACAATGTGCATGTTGTTATAGGAAAGGAGATTATATATATAGATATAGATACAGACATAGATACAAATGTTTCGTATCTGAAAAGTGTTTCGATACAAAGGTTTTGTGTCTGAAAAATATGTGACATTGCTGGGCGTCCTTCAGATTTAAACACACATTGAAGTAAAAACTATATTCACTACACAAACGTTTGAGACACTATTAGACAAGGCCATAGCCAAAACTATAAGAACTAACTGGAGATCTGCCAACCAATCTTGGCCCTGTTTTCATGCAACAATGAATAACAATGCCTTATTACAATACGAAAAACCTGCACAAATGCTAAACCAGGTGGGACCACCTTATAATCGGCACAAATATGAGTGTGTAGTTTTCTTACCAAAGTCAAATAATATACACGTCCAAGAAAAGAATGTAAATTCCAATATGATAATATATGCACAACATATCATATATGTGTATATATATACACCATACTACATATACACCATATTATATTTGTGTGTATATATATTTTTACATATATATATCTCTTTATATATATTCAGTGTAAAAGTCCTATTAGTGGAGAGAAAATCCAGCAGCATAGCAAGTAACTTTTATTGAAGGGATGCAAAGATAGTTCACTATTATGAAACCTGTTGAATTCATTATATTAATTGATTCAATAACACAGAAAGAATAGCCTTGATAGGTAATAAAAAGACAATTGATAAAAAGGCTTAATGAAATAGGAATACATTACAAAGTCTTCTAATAAAGCACAAATATATAATAAAATATTTACCTCTCAAACGACAAGCCAGAAAACACTCATTAGAAAAACAATAAAATAATACCCCTTAAAGTTAAGAAGGAGAAGGGTTTTCTTTATGGTCACCACGTTTTAACATTGGTCTTAAAATGCCAAAGCAATTAAACAAAAGGGAAAAAGTAAGAGTTGCAAAAATTAGAAACAAAAGGCAAAATTTTTATTATTTAAGGCCAGTATTATTTCTTATCTGAAAACTTCAAGAATCCAACACCAGAATTATTACAAAGGATACGAGAAAGTCAGTAAACTGGCTGGTCAAAAAAATTAATAACATATAGAAGTTAATTTCCTTCAAATAAACAAACATGATTGAATTAGAAAAAGCAAAACAGTGAAAGAAAACTTTCTATTTTTCATAGCAATTGCAAAGATAAAATTACTAGGCATAAGATAAGTACAAAATGTTTTATTGAGAACTCCCTCAAAAGGTGTAAACAATAAAAATATCTAGTAAGTTTTTGAATATAAATTTTCAACATCACAAAAATATCATATTTCCTGTAGATTAGTCCATTAAAAATACCATCAGGATTTTTTTCAATTAGAAAATCTGATACTTAAAGTCATATAGACTTCTAAATAAGTACAATTAGTCAAATAAAATTCTGAGAACAAAATCACGGAATGAGAATTTTAAGAACATATCACAAATATTCTATAATTAAAATTGTAGTACTAAAATATACAGAAAAAGATCAGTTAATATAATAGGATAGAAAGTCAAGAAATAGAATTACATAGAGGAATATAAAATATGATAAACTAGACATTTCAAATTAACATAAAGAAGATGAATTGTTGAATAACATTGTTGGGAAATTTGTCCAATTCTTAAGTCTATAAACTCTTAGGATAGGAATTTGAAAATAAAATAATTTTGATCCCTATATTACACTCAGTAGATTAAATTACAGAACTTATTAATGGAGGAGAAAAAAATTGAATACATAAAATAAAACTATAGTAGAACATATGGGATATGTTTTAAAAATTATACACCTACTATGTACCCACAAAAATGAAAAATTAGAAATAATAATAATAGTAATTTCAAAATAGGGAATGCCTCTCTATGACACAAAATCTAGATATCATAACAGGGAAATTTATTAATTCATCGATATAAAAATCAAAAGACCAACCAAAACTGGGAAAATGTATACAATTCGTATTACTAATAAAGTGTTCCATTTTTAAAACTATATAAATGGCTCAAAGATGTCAAAAAAGGGAAAAACAACAATTCAATTAATGAGACAATGAATATAAACAAGTAATGCTCAAGAAAGCCTTTAAATATCTCTTAAACATATTAAAAAATTCTGAACTTCAATTATAGTAAACAAATATACATTAACAATCACAAGAAACCACTTTTCATCCATTAACTTGAAAACAATTCAAGTGATGACATAAAGAATGCTGAAATGCTATACAAATGTTAGCCATTATTAATATCTACCAAATAATTTTATAAATTTTGACTTGCTAGAACCAATAATACAATATATAATATGAGTACTGTACAGAGAAACAAGAGGCCTAAGTTTTTATTAATGATGTATCCTAAAACCTAAAACTACACATTTGTTGAGAGAGAAGGACAGGCTCATTTTCAGATGACTGAGATGTAGCCTGACCAAAACTGTACCAAATTAATACAACACAAAAGCTCCTTCTCATTGCCGCAGGCCCAATACCCTCATTCTTTTCCATAACTCATCGAATCACAGCAAAACATTTATCCAGATGTTAAGGTAAAAACCTTGCCCAATTTTACCTTCTACTTTATTCTCTCCATTGAAGGAATAGCCAGAACACCACAGGTAACAGCCATCTACTTCTTGTCAAACTGGATATTTGACATTTCAATAAAATCTGAACTTCTTATGCGGATCCTTTTTTCCAGAAAGTCAAATAAAACATGGCAAGACTGGTAAGTGCTCTGGTCTCTGTTCCCTCTAGTTCAATAACTGGAATAAGAGATTCATTTGGACTGACAAATACAATAAAGATGTCTGTCCAAAATACTTAACAGAACAAAAGAAAACCTTTTTTTTTTTTTTTAAAGGCTTTATAGACTTGAGAGTTGGAGGGCTCACTACCCTTACTTCTTCCTGTAAGTTCACTGTGGAGAAAAGGTAAACTATTTCTGTTAAAAGATGTCAACAGTACCTGACACTGGAAAATATATTCCTCCCAATAAAAGCAGACTCAAAATACATGGAAGAATTTCCTCTATATGACCCTAACGAGGTAAATATCCAAAATGATGTCACTATAATAGCTATGAGAACTAGAATATCTTCACAGAGAGATTAACCTCACAACAAAAAGAAACCACTAGAGAGTACTACAGTCAGCAAATTCTAAGCAGAAAAATCTCAAAGAAAATGGATTTCCTTTTTTAAAAAAAATGGACACTAGATTTTCTTTGATGAGCAAAACTGCTTTCCACGGTGAATGTATTTAGTAGTTCCGGTTATGAATCTTAAATACCAATTTTAAAACATCACTTAAATGACAAGTATTTAAAGCATAATATATCCAAAGGGGAGCAAACAGCATATAAACTAGAAATGGCTAAAATCTTTAAAGAAATATCTTATTTGCAAGAGCTAGAAACTAGAAACAATACCACAAACCACCCTAGTCTGTTTACACTTGCTATACAAGCACATTTTAGAGGCAGTATGATATAGTAGAAAAATCACAGGCTAATACAATATAGTAGAATTCTGGGCTTGAATTTTGTCATCTTTGACTCAAAAAGTGGGTGCTGCCTTCCACCTTGCTGGGTTATTGGGTTGTGGTAGGAACAGAAAAAGCACGAGCAAAGTACACAGCATGCATGTAGACATGCCCAAGATGATAGACACTATTATCACTAGAGTTTGTAAAAGAAATTTGTGCTTGAACCATGTGAAAATAAGAGGCTGGAAGGCAGTCCAGTATTCTCTCTCAAAACTAAAGGTAATCATGCAATAGTGAATAAAAGGAACACCAGGTACCACTAAAGGGAGATAAATATAATTAATATACAGCCCTGGCCTTCAAAGAAGTTGAAATTCTTTTACTCAAAGAAATATTTACTGAGCAAAGACCATTTCAACTATAAGTCTAAGCAATGGGAGTAATGACATAGTTAAGGCTTCAAGGAGTTCATGGTTGAGTGTTAAAATATGAAAGCATATAATTATAACACATATAAAAGCTGATTAGAGGAATGGGCAAGGCCATGTGGAAGTATAGAGGAAATGTCATGTAACTTTACTCGGAGCCTCAGAGAAGGAGTTTGATAGAATGTAATCTTTAGGATGGATCTCGAACAAAAAGCATCTTGCTCTTCAAGTGAAAAGCAGAGTCCCAAAACCATGAAAGAGCAGGGAATTTAGAATGAGTATGTGTGTAGCCTGGGAGACACTGGTTGGAAAAGATTCTGCAGAATCATCTTGGGGTCAGATGATGCTAAGGACATTGGACATTATCCAAAAGGCAGCAGGGAGCCAATGCATGGCTCTAAGCAGGAGCGTTACATGATTAAGTGGTAATATTGTTTTTAATGGAAATCACTCTGGGAACAATGGAAACTGAACAAGTGGGAGTAGAAGGGACTGATGGTCACAGGGGTCTAGTTAGAGAAAGGCTGCAATTGTGGAGATAAGAAAAAGATGATCAAAATTAAAACAGAAGCAATAAAGAGGGAAATGAGGCGCCAAATTAGGGCATTTCTGCAGGAAAATATTAAAAATTTGATAATTAATTAGATGTGTAGACAGTCAAGGCCAACTCAGATTTGCAGCTTGAAGAACTGGATGGGTGGTGATGCCAATAATGAGGCTGGAAATGTAAGAAAACAAATAGGTTTCAAAGGCTAGAAAAGATTATTAGTTCATTTGGGGACACGTGGCATTTGAAGGGTTTATGTGACAAAGATGGTTGTATTAACAACTATAAAGGAAAGCAAAATATATCTTCCAGGGAATTTATAATCCAATAACTATATTTGCCTGTTTAAATTACTGAGAAAGCTCTTCAATTGCTCCAGTTGCTAAATATGAACTAGGTCATAGGTGAAGATGAAGTCTCATCTTTGATGTTTGTATTTTGGATTTTAAACACAGCATTTAGACGAGATCAGCAAACATACACTGCCAGGGTGAAGCATACTATCTTTGCAGCAGTTCCAACTCTTTACCTTTTACTGTTGGGATTTCTCCAATCAAGTTCACTGGCACTGAATTCCAGCAAACCCTCAATTCTTTTTCTTGACCAAGGACATAACTCTAGAATAACACAGGGGTAAACCGCCCTGGAGGAGAAGAGTAGTCAGCTATGTGGTGAGAAATAAATCTATCATTTCCTTAAGAGAAAGTTAACTCCCTGGGAGAAAGAAACATTCCTAAGAAAATGAATACATCAACTTCACTGCATTCTATGGAACCTTTATTTTAAAAAGTATTATTAGAAGAGATAGTGAAAAGAAACATCCCAAGTCTAAAGTTGGCATCTGCTGTAGTGTGCTTTAGACTGTGGAACATGGGAAGGTTGAGCATTTGGGGAGTTTTTTAACTAGACATAGATGGCACCATAGTTTTTTACCAAAATATGGATCTATCACTTCCAATGGCTTATTATGACTAAAAGCTGTGGGTTTAAAGATCTTTTATGGCTGGTCTAACCTACTTTCCATTGCCCTCTTACTTCTACATTGACCCCTTAACACCCTTTAAAATGCCTCTTATTCTCACTAAAGGCTCTTTCCAGCCTCAATGACGAGTACTGTACAAACTGACAAATTAAATAGAATATTGTTTTTGCACCTATCATATATGATACAATCATTCCCACCCAAAGTTATTTGTTATATGAAGTCCTCTCAGATCATTCCTGCACAGAAACTATTCCTCCCTCACCCAAATATGCATAGCCCTTTGTCTGCACCTTCCAAATTACACTTATCTTTTTCTAATCTATATTATAGTAATTTGTGCATGTTACATTGCCCCATTTGAGAAAAAGATAATCCTGATTTATTCCAAATATCCTAGCATAATGGCTTTGTGTATAGTCGGTATTCATTGAATATTATTAGAAAAATGATTGGGCCAGGGGCAGTGGCTCACGCCTGTAATCCCAGCACTTTGGGAGGGTGAGGTGGGTGGATCACGAGGTCAGGAGTTCAAGACCAGCCTGGCCAAGATGGTGAAACCCCGTCTCTACTAAAAACGCAAAAAAATTAGCCAGGTGTGGTGGTGGGCATCTGTAATCCCAGCCACTCGGGAGGCTGAGGCAGAGAGTAGCTTGAACCCGGGAGGCGGAGGTTTCAGTGAGCAAAGATCGCACCACTGCACTCCAGCCTGTGCGACAGAGTGAGACTCCTCTCAAAAAAAAAAAAAAAAAAGAAAGAAAGAAAAAGAAAAGAAAAGAAAAAGAAAAAGAAAAACGATTGAGTGAATGAATAAAGTACACATTTCTTTAGAGAGACTGTGCCTCTTCCAGAAGTATGTTGAGTCTAGGATATCTCAGAAACTAGTAACTCAGGATCCTCAATATGCTTCTGTAAAGACTTTTTGTCCTTTGCCAGTCTCACTGGCCAGAAGAGGTCTCATGCCATGGCCTTTGAACTGAAAGTAATGAAAAATGTTAGAGCCTAGAAAGACTATATCGTGGACATAATTTCAATTTTCAGCATATTGCATATCCATTTTCTCTATATAATAATGTCAAAATTATCTGATGTTAGCTTTTAAGACTGTGCAATACAACTTTTCTTATTATTTATATATATCACTAATCAAAAGAAAATCATTTCTGGTAAAGACATAAATCCAATTCCTGTCATTCTAACACTTTCTTCATTGCAGTGAAGTTATCAGAACCCCTGTGATAAGTCCTTTAGAGGGCACAGAATTCATCTACAAAGTCAAGAGTATGATAATGGGTACATTATCCTTCTCCCTATGCTTCTAACATTAAGAGATCTATGTACCTTGATGAAAGCAAAAAGTTAAAAAGAAAAAAACCACTGAGAATTTCCTCTGTAGAGGAAGTATTTCAATTTTAACAAATTTCTTTTCTTTTTTATTTTGCTTTTTCTTTTTTTTTTTTTTTTTTTTTTTTAAGACAGAGTCTCACTCTGTCACCCAGGCTGGAGTGCAGGGACATGATCTCAGCTCACTGCAGCCTCTGCCTCCTGAGCTCAAGGGATTCTCCTGCCTCAGCCTCCCAAGTAGCTGGGATTACAGGTGCATGCCACCGCACCCGGCTAATTTTTGTATTTTTAGTAGAAACAGGGTTTCACCATGTCAGCCAGGCTGGTCTCGAACTGCTGGCCTCAAGTGATCTGCCCGCCTCAGCCTCCCAAAGTGCTGGGATTACAGGCGTGAGCCACTGCGCCTGGCATCAATTTTAACAAATTTCTTTGGACCATTTCAAACAGGCTATATAGAAGGGCATAAAATATATGCAAATATTAATGAGTTTCTAAACAACCATTATTTCGAATACTTTGATTGGAATCTTCTTGATGGAGTCCACTGGGCTACAAACTTCCTTTAAAACTTAAATTTTTGTCTTAGTAACCCAAAAGGGAAGAAGTAGTCTGGCCAAATTTTCATATGCCTAGAAAATGTAAGCTAATCCACCATTATGTTTGAAAATGGATACTTCCCTCTGAAAGCTTTGTATCTTTTTTAAAAAGCTGTTTTTCTCAAATGATATCCTGTGACAAACAATTGTACTAAAAACACTATTTTTTCAAATATAAACACATTGGCATATATTTTTTCAAATATATGCCAATGTGTTCCCTTATTGTACTTTCCCTTTGTCCAAATTAATATTTACTTAAAGCAAAAGTCTAAACAGAAAAGATTTTCTTAAATTACAGTAAATATGTTTAAAAAAAAAAACTATGGAGAAGTGAACTAGTTGCAGGCCATAACGTTAGGAGTGTGTGTGTGGTGTATGTGTGTATGTGTATGTCTTAGAGTGGTACAAGTGAGTGGTTTTTGCTATGTGTAATAATTCAAAGAAATTCATTGGAATTACTTTTCCTTTTTCCCCCTAAGTGGGGTATACGTATTTAAGATTTCTAAGGTTCTTAGTTTTTCTAAGTCTTATTACACTTCAGTTAAACACAAACCATAGAACATATTTCAAGAGTAAATACGTTTAGTGGTAATTTTATATAATATTTTTATTTTTCAATAATGGTTGCAAATTATATTGCATATCAGAAAAAAATAGCTTCAATTAATAATCCACAAGTGTCTTTCAATCGTGACAGAGCTCACTTTTTAAATATTAAAAAGAATAAATATTATAATATGTAAAATAATAAAGTGTCACTAAGTTATAAAATGTATTATTAACTTCTGTTATGTTGCCCTGTGATAATATCTCAACTGATAAATAGTAGGATTATGTTATAGAGTTTTATGTTGTCATATATTTATTTTTCCTGGGAGGATTTTCAGATGATGTTTTACATTGTTTCATTATTTTCCAATAAAATAAATTAATAAGGCTAATAATAATACTGCATGTTGGGTACGTTAGCAAGGCAGTTTGCCAGGGTTGTTGTTTGCTCTCTAATTTTTTTTTCATAAAAATTGTCCAAAATAAAATAAGAAACTAGCATTACTGTAAAATATACTTCACAAATAAGGTAAAAATTATACCAACTCAGCATATTACATATTGAGTATAATTAACATTATTCACTTTCCAGCAAAGTTTTTGAGCAGGTGGCAATTTTTTAAATTTAAAATTTGTAAATAGTTTTCTCTTGCAAAAGAAAATAAATGACAGCTATAAAAATCAAGAGAAGTAAGGATTATCATAGGAAAATAGTTTCAGAGATAGTGATTATAAAACTGTATCAACAAGAAACAATGGCATAAGAAGATAAAGTAAATAGCTAGCTGGAAAAATGGTATACCCATGATTCTAGATATACCAAAATTTGTGGCTAAAATTTTGTTTGAGGTATTTTAAGTTTCAGATTATTCAAGTCATCCTGCAATTCAAAACGAAAAAAAAAAGAAAGGAAAAGAAAATGAGAAAAGAAAACCCTCTTTCATTGAGTGGGGTTTCTTGGGAGGACAGGTATTCACTAAATGTTGTAAACAAAATCTTGCCAAAGTCAACCTTTGTGTTACTTATCACCTTCAAATTTGCTTCTCTGATTGTCAGATTTCATGCAAACTGGTTCCCTCCAGGAATCCCCCAGACGCTGTGGAGCACAGACCAAGCACGGTCTCCAAAAGACTTTTTGATTTCTTACTATACTAAATACAGGTATGTCAAGATGGTCTTCTTTAAAAATAAGGATTTAAAGTATCTAACCTATCTTATGAACATTAACGTGTAGCCAACATAGAAAAAGAACTATTCACAAGTACATCCATCTCTCCCTACATGCCCTCCTGCTTATCATGCATATTACTATAGTCAGGGTCAGAGGCCAAGATATTTCCACGCTGATGATTTAAAGCCCCTCTCATTAGCAATTGATAGCTGAATGTATCACTGTAGTAATTCCCAAGGCTGTGCTGGGATGATTCACTACACATTACACTTCATTCAACTTTAAATGGCAATGAGATAAACAATTACCATTTGCCAATTACCTCATTTTCAATAGACAAATTCAGGATCAATGTTTACAGCCTTTTAGTTTTGGATGTTCAACTTCAAAAAAAAAACATCCACATGAAACTGATCAGTACCTCAGGTAATGAAGAGTAAAATAGTAGTACCCGCCATCACGCATGGTAAAACACAGCAGTGGTGATTTTGTGTGGAGCTTCAGTGGTGTGGTAGTGGCAATGGCAGGGACTTGAAGTTTTCCTATAATATTTATCATTATTATCTAAAAAAGACATACATAATAACATTACACCTCATACATAACATCTAACACATTTAGAATATAAAAGGGAAAAGAACGGCTAGATGTAAAGATAAAAACACTTATGAAGTGACCAAATATCCACACCAACTACCATGATTAGGCTAGATGTCAAAAATAAAAACTGAACAAAATTAAAGTAAGTGATTCATTTCTCTCTCATGTAAACTTTTCCAACTATCCCTGAAGCATAAGTCCAAGGCTTGCTTCCCACCCAAAGATAAGACTGTGTATTTAGACTACTGGAGTGGAAATGAAATTAGCATTGCTCTCCCATATCAGCTCCAAGAAATATACAGAGTAAAAGCAATGACACTTGAACCACTAAGGGCTTTAGGATAAATGAGTTTCTCTGAGTCTCAAATAACAGAAAAATGGAAGACAGTGCACAGAAGCAGGATAAGCTAGAAAGAAGATGAAGATATTCGTAGTGAAACCAACTGAGAGTATTTGTTAGGGGTGGTAGTACAGACTCCTAATTACAGGGTTAAAGCCAGCTAGGAAGATCCACAGGATCAAGTAGAGAGCTTGAGAAGCCTGAGAAGGAGTGGGGACCTGACCGTGGTCCTGAAAGAGAACAACTTGCAGATGATAACGAACCGTCTGCTAGCAACCACACAACATCCTATTTTTTTCCTACTGTAGCTTAAATGAGCTAAATGTCCAACAATATTCTTACTCAAAAAAACTAAAAACTTTCTCTTATCATCAAATCAGTCTTTCTTCATGTCCTTCTTCCTGAACAGCCTCTGCTTGACTGTTAGGCTCATTTCAGGATTAAAAGATAGGCTATTCTAGCTCAAAAGCAGGAATCAAGGTTCTGACAAACTCACAACGCTTAAAATTCTACAGAAAGCTTACACTTGGCAATCCTGCATTTCTTAAACTCAGAAAATCATACCTATCCGAAAGATATCACGGAATGAAGCTCCAAGAAAGAACACTCCAAGCTCTCCATTTAATCTAGGGAGCCTTGAAACTCTAGAAAGATTAGGTACACCGATATTCCCCTTTTCACCTCAGAAAATTACAATCAATTCCCTAAAGATAAAACAAAATGCAGGTCCCACAGTGAATATGGGCGTCGGTCTTTCCTCAGGCTGCGTTTCAGTCCTTAACAAACGCAAGAACTCAAGAGAGCCAACTATTACACCAATACAAAGTGTTAATACTACACCAAACCATGAGGGGACAAATGTCTCCGCACAAAAGATACCTTGGCAAGAACAGAAGAAAATTCACTCCGCTGGTACAAAAGGGAAGGTGGGAGCAAAAGTAATGTGTACGAGAAAAATCAGTCTCAGAAAATGCCATACCACTCGTCCAAGTGTAAGACTTACGTGTTCCGTCAAAACGGGTGGCGATGGTGTCCAGGAAGGTGTTTTGCGGCGCCAGTAATCCTTTCATAACCGGCATTTTTCCAGCGTGGTGTGAAATTCTCCATCAAAGTTTGTCCGGAAGGATGGTTCGAAAGGAAAGTGCCAAGAAGGGAGAAGGGAAACCTGATGACGGCAGGGAAGGGGGACCCGGCCTGACGGCGGGGCCGAACAGGGGAAGTGGAAGGATGGAGGGAGAAAGGGAGAGAGTTCCAGCCGCCCTGGCTGTGGCGGGAGGAGCCCCGAGAGCGCTCTCCGAGCCCGCCCCGCACCTCCAGGCTCAGCCCGGCGCAGGCTCCCTCTCCCGCCCCCTCCACCCCCGCCAGCTGCTGAAACCCCCCCCACCGTCCCTCCGCGGGCAACAGTGCCCGCCAGGCGCCGCCGCGCGGTGCCTCGCCCCCTACGTCGCCCGCCCGGAAAGTGCCCGCAGTGGCCCGGGGCGCCGCGCCCAGACCGACGTCTCTGGGGTCTGGGAGGGCGGCGCTGAGAGCTGGGAGAGGCGCTGAGCCTCCCGGTCTCCAAGGGGCGCCGGGAAAGGAGAGCGAGCGCAACTCCCACCCCCCGGGAGCCAGTGAACAAAGACCCCTTTGTTCCCTCTCCGTCCCACTCCCGGGGAGACTGGAGTCCCGTGGGTGTGGTATTGGAGAAAGGGAGGAGACAGGTCGGGGCAGGTATCCGGCCAAAGCCTAGAACTTAGGAGGGGGAGGCCCCCCAGTGGTGTCCAAGGGAGCAGAGGCAGCCAGGAGCCCCACGGGGAGGCGGCCCCCTTCCGGAGCACCTGCCATTGCGAGCCCACGCGACAGGGGCAGGGCAGCCCGAGTTAGTTGTGAGGCCCATCCCCAGTCACCAGGGTCTTTTAGTCCGGGAAACTGGCCCCGAGCTCCAAAAAGGGGTGCTTCAGCCCTTCTCCCCAAATTGCCATTGGCCTCCGCAAGCCATCCCAAACTTTAAAAAAATAGCCTTTTGAACGGACAATGGATGGTTTCCCATTCTCCGGTAAAATGTGAATAAAACATTTCTAGAAAAGTTTGCTATTTTTATTAATTTGCAAAATACCACGTAAGTAAAAACAGTAAGGCTGCCTTCCAAAAATAGCTTCAAACACAAATCCCCTAGCCTGTCCCCCTTTCCCCAGCCCCCACTCCCGAAGACTGACACCTCCAAGAAGAAAGCCTGGCGGACGGCCAGGAACTGAGGGCGTCTCAGAAAACGAAAGTGGTCTCTCCCAGTCCTCCCCTCTGGCCCCCCGCGGGGACTCCCTCTCAGCCGACGTTCTGTGGGGAAAGTCGCCCAAGCCTGCGGCACAGCCCTGTGGGGAGTGCAAGGGGACACCCCGAGCCCGAACTTCACAGAAAACTCTGCAAGGGAGGAGGAGTGTGGAAGGGAAGTTGAGAGCCCCAGGATAGAAAAACAAACGTAAGCCCAGGTGCTAGTGCACCCGGAAGGAAAGGAAGGAAAAAGCAAACAGGTGTCAGAGCCGCAGCGAGGCAGCTCTGATCTCCAGGGACCCGGGCGTGGCGGGAGGAAGGAGCGCCCACCCCCCACCCCCTTACTGTGGGTAAGGGGGTTTCTTGTTTCAATTATCTCGGCTGTTGGGACTTCGGGGGGGACCCCGCGGGTTTCGTCACGTCTGCCCTGGGCTCCGGGAGGGAGGGGGAGGAGAGAAAGAAGCGGCATCCCCCTCTCCCCGCCCCCAGGCCCCCTTTCTCGTGATGCACTTCCTGCGGCCGAGGATTCCCTTTGTGTTGAAATTCGAGAAGATCCGGCAAGAGGCTCGAGGCTAGCTGGGCGGGGGCGCGCCGAGGAGGGGACGGGATTCCGGAGTGGGCGGCGCGGGGCGGCCATCCCCGAAGAGAATCTACCAACGTGGGGTTCCTCGCCTAGCTGCACCCTGCTTCTGCCGCAGGTCCGTCCCTGTCCCCCCCTCAGTCCTTGTGTCCCAACCCAGCTTCGCTTTTCGGAAACCGAGCTCACGCAGGTGGAGTCCCCCACGCGGCGAGCCGATCGCAACTGCGGGTGGCTATGTGGCTCAGTCTTGGGCGGAGCTGGGGAGAAAAAGATGAGGGAGTCCCTGTTGTTTGGGTGGCGCATCGTGTCCCAGAAAATTCAGGCTGTTGCTGCCGTTGTAAAACGGAGATAAACGCCACCCGTGAATTGGCTCGAAGTTCAGGATGAAATGTATTAGTTGTAAGCCATGACTCGGGTTCATACAATTTGCACTGTAGGGCCGTGTGTGTAAAAATTGTTTCCTCGTGGTCCTGATCTATGTTACCTAATATATGAAATCACTGCAAGAAGCAAGCCACAGAGTGGCTTAAAAATAACAACCCAAAAGAAAGCTCCAGTTTCATGGCAAAAGGAGCCTGGCATTTATCATTCACTGTCTCCCCTCCAACACCTATTATGTGTCAGGAACTGTGCTAGGCATGGCAAGATCCCTGCCCTAAATTCAAATTCAAGCCCTGTATCCTACTGAACTGCAGTAGATGGACCTAACTGTCTCTTATATCCTTTGCCCACCAAGAAGTCTTTCTTAATGAAGACTGCCATCACCACTCTGGTCTTGAGTTCCAGGCCCTTTTTAATGTTCATCCTAAGGGTTTGTGGAATCGGTGAGGCCAAATTGTGCCATTAGAACATGACTTCCATCCAAGTTTAAGTATATTAAATCCCTTTAAACATGTTTTGCCACCTGGAAATCAAAGACCATGAAAGAAGCACCATGGGAGTCTAGAGTTTTCACTATCATCTGCCCCAAATCACCAAATCTCATGTGCTTTCCTTAAGGAAATTTTCCCACTGTCCCCACTTACTGACACAGAAAACCCCAACTCATTTTGTTGCAACTCATTTTATTGACACAAAAAACCCCAACTCATTTTATAGTAGATGACACACTACAGGGATGTGATCTTTCTCTATGGCCTAAACGAGACAATGCTACAAGAATACAGGATAACCACACAATAGAGTAAACTTAATGCCCTCATTAAAAATATTGATGTTCATGAGAACACATGGATATAGGGAGGGGAACATCACACACCCAGGCCTGTTGGGGGATGGGGGCTGGGGGAGTATTAGGGAGAAATACCTAATGTAAATGATGAGTTGATGGATGCAGCAAACAAACATAGCACATGTATACCAATGTAACAAACCTGCACATTGTGCACATGTACCCTAGAACTTAAAGTGTAACAATAATAATAAAAAATTGATGTTCACAGAAAAGATCTTTTTCTTTGACTTTAAAATGTAAAGGAAGGCACAAAATCCCTGTATCCAGACCAAGGTACTCTATTATGTACTATAGAAGGCCTCTTTAGGTAAAACCAACCTAGGCAAAGTTCACTGATACAATAAACCACCCCAAACCCTATTGACTTAAAATGACAACAATATTATATTTTGCTTTCAGATCTCCAATTTTTACAGGGATCAATGGGGCAGGTTATTTCTGAGTACACTTAACCTGGAACTGGAAAATACACTTCCAAGATGGTTCACTCAAAGTGATGGAAATTTGGTGCTGGCTCTCAGCTGGGAGCTCAGCCAGTGCTAGGGCCTTTGGGCTTCAGTTATTGGTGTAGATCTCTCCAGGAACTACTCGGGCTTCCTCACAGCATGGTGGTTTCCAGAGTGTCTAAAGAGACAGGAAGTAGGAAATGCCAGTTTCTTAAGGCCTGATCTAGAAACGGCCAGATTGAAAGCAGGCACAGAACCCAGGTTAATCAGAAGGGGAAAAAGTCCAACCTTTAGATGGAACAAGTATCAAATAAAATGGAGCCATGTTTTAAAATCTTCCTATCAATTTGTTAATATTTTGAGTTTCAAAGGAAGTTGCCTCATAACAGCATTCCTTAATGTGATTAAAAATCCATTTTTACCTATTCTTTATGTCTCCATAAGTATTTGAGATTTATGGGTACAAGATCTGGGTTCACCTCTATAATTCCTTATAGGGAAAATGTAACACACAAGAGAGAAAATAGACGTTAAATTCACTTAAGAGTTATAAGCCACAGATAAAGCAATTTTTATTCTTATTATTTTATTTAAGACTGACTGACTCTCATTAGCATTTGATGTTGTCTTTTCAGACTGACTGGAACTGGGAAGAGCTTCAGGGCTCTCCATACTAGTTTGATGGTTTTAGGTCCGCTTCATGTCTGTTTTCTAATCATAGCATTCATCTAATACCGTGACACAAAATAGCTGCAAATGCCTTGCCTTATTGATGCATATGTATTTGACTGTAGGCACTGAAAATATTCTTAAACTTTTTCTGGCAACAAGAATTTTAGCCTTCGTAAGAAGGAAATATTTTAATTTACAGGCATCTACTCAGATGTATTGAGTTCTAGTTTTGTTTCAACCACTTATCCCCTTTGTCATTTAAACTTTGTGGGTTTCCATTTCCTTAACTGTAAAACTGGGATAATAATACTTTCCCTACTTCCTCCACTGAGTAGAATAAAATATTTGTGAAAGCCTTTGAATCTCATAATATGTGGCATACGATAAAACGGATAATAATAATCATTGTTCTCTTTTTTTGTGTTCTAACGTATCTAATACAAGTTGTTTATCCACAATAAATATTGTTGACCAACTATTACAGTTTATGGTCCTGTTAGCTCAGAACACATTTATGTATTAATAATTTGTTACAACCTATGACTGGTGAGCTTTTCCTTCTAAATATAAATGACTTTAGAAGCTCAGAAGGAAAATCAAGCAGTTGATTTCTTTGACTAATGCTTTCAAATTGTTCTGCTCTTATATCCAACCAAGCTGGATTCCAATGGTATGTTCACTGCCTCCTCTTCCCCAGTGTTCACTGCCTCCTGTTCCCCAATGGTCACTGCCTATTTCTCAGTGTATGTAGAAACTAAAATACTCCAGTACCATCTCCAAAGCTATGGTTTCAGTCAGACTAATCTAGATTATGCCTCAATAAAAAACATAATATCTCAATGGCTTATTACAATAATGCTATTTCTTGCTCAGTCTACATGTCCCACCTGAGTTGGCAAGAGCCTGCTCATTATTGGGGCCCAGATTGATGGAAGTTCTGCTCGAAAGGTATTTTCTTTGAAGAGAAAAAGATAATCCGGCAAAGCATATACTGTTTTTTCAAACTTCCACTTACAAGTTAATGACCAAAATAAGTCATATGGCCATCCTAATTTTAAAGAGGTGGTAAAATACAATCCAACCCTTGCCCTCAAAGAAAAGGAACTCTGGAATATTCAAGAACTGACATTTGGTAGCAATAGAGGTGCACTGTTTGGATCTCATGTCAAGAGAACCTGGTGGGAAAAGTGTTGCTGATGACAGTCTTCAGCTGCCACATCTTCAAATCTGCCACACTGTCCATGCCAGCCGAAGACCAAACGTGATGCCAATAGTAAAGCTCAGCCCTTTCTATCCTGTATGGGGCTCTTCTAATAGGTAATCTCTGTGCCAGGATTCCTCATTAGCTTGACAAAGACTTTCTCAGTAGTGCACCATTCTTCCTACCCACTGTTCCTTCCCTCTCCTTGCCAGAGGTCAACCCTGCATCACAGTCTGAAAACTCTTCCTGCCCCCCCACCTACCTTTATCCTTTACATGCTCTTTCTTCAGTGTCAACTCCTGTCTTGGTGTCTGCTTGACAGAGGATCCAGATTGACCCTGGCATAGCAGGGAGGTTTTCTGAGAAGAAAGAACCATGAGCCCATTTACTAAATTCTACAGCTAACTGAATCTTGAATAGAAAACAAACAAACAAACAAAAAACACCTCACGTATATCTTTGTTGCCTTCACTCCAGCACATCCTTTTCCTTTGCTCCCTATTTTTCATCCATGATTCACCACTAGCCCAAAATACAATCTGGGAACCAATCTTGATTATCCTCTCTTTACATTAAAATAAATAATCTTTCACTAGTTTCTACTACCTCTCACTTCATAAAATCTGTAGAGTCTGTCCTTTTTCTATTTTCCACTGTCACTCTTTTAATTGATATACTCATTATTTCTTACTGTAACTATTTCTCTTAGCTGGTCTTCCTGCCACAAACCATTCTTCTTGAATTCATCCTTTATACTGCAGCCAGCGTGCTGTTTTTCTATAATATAAATTAATCATGTACTCCTTCCTTAAAATCTTTGTATCTTTGAGGACAGAGCAAAATTATATCACCTATCAGTTAAAGCCATTCAGTAACTTTCCTCTACGTAGCCCTCCAGCCTTACCTTTTATGCACATAGCAAGCTAACTCCTCCATGATTTTATGTTTGACACTTGCTCAATTATACAATTCCCAGAATATGATATCTTCTTTCAAGCCATCTCTTTAACATGCTGTTACCCTTATTTCAAATGACTATCTCATAGTTGCTAACTTTCCTCATCAGTTGAACTCATGACCCAAAGATTACCTTGAACACCACTTCCAGTGAAACCTTTGAATTTTCTAATCAACTTAAGTACTCATTTTGTATGTGTCCCTATATTAACTCGCATATGCCTCTGTTATAACCCTTACTTTATAGGTATAGGTATGTGCCTGAATATCTACATAATATAAGTGCCTTATATTAGCTAGAATTCTGCTTGTCTGCTAGTAACAGAATACTTGCCTTAAAGTGGGTAAGAGTGGCTTGAATAAACAGGGTTATTCTTCTCTAAAATAACTGGTCCTGGGGTGGTTAGTGGCAGATATAAATTCAAAAGCACAACAATATCAGTCATTATTTCTGGTTATCTTGACCTTTTCCTCATGGTTGCAAGATGGCTGCTGAAGTTCCATCCAGTAATTCTTTGGCCTACTATCAGAAGTGAGGAGCAGGTAGTGCTGGCTGAAACCAGCTCTTTTTATTAGGAAAAGTTAAAGCTTATTTGGGAAAACCTCCTTTTCCTCTCAGGACATTTCTGCTATTTCTCATTAGCTAACACTGTGTAATAAAGACATCTTTAGCTACAAAAAGAATGTGGAAGTGATTAGTTAATTACCCAGGATTTATAAAAGAAAGAAGCAAGGTCTAACAGTTTAAGAATGAGTGTGGGTCAACCAACCTACCTAGAGCTTCTGCCACATATTCAAAGGCAGTTAGAAACAAGGTGTGACATAAACCAACGTCCATAATATGGATGACATGCAGGTTTTATATACACTTCAATCCTAAAAATTAATAGCAACTACTAGGCTTTCTGTATTGAAAATAATTCCTAGATGACTCCCAGACTCATCAAGACAGAGTTGAAGAACAATTAGTAATGTCTACCGTGGGCATGGTAGAAAATCTTAGGGATTCAGATCACTGTAGTAGACCTAGAGCTGTTAGCTGTATAGCAGATTCCTAAGAGCCGTTATTTCTCCCCATCTCTCCATCGCAGAGGAAAGTGAAGAAGTACTTACTTACCCTATGATTTAGTGCTATATCTCTCATTTTGATCACTTGTTAGTCAGGCTATGTTAGATTATATTGTGGTAGCAAATTAATACCCCACCTCAAGTTTAAGTAAATTAACCACCAAAATGTAATTATCACTTACAAAGCAATAGAAGGGGCTCTTCTTCACACAATTACTCAGGCTCTCAGGCTGATGGACACTCATCCATGTTACAGTTGCACATCCAGAAACAGAGGACTCCATCATGATCACTGAACAGAAAAGTCACCTGCTATCCTGTGATTCAACCCAGAAATTATACACATCACCTCTTCCTAAAGCTTACTGACCAGAATTACTCATGTGCTTTTACTCACCTATGAGAAAGAGCACCCGGAAAGTACTCTGCCAAATCCCCTCTATAAAAATAAAAGATGATACACCAACTCAGACTTTTTGTGATAGTTTAATGAGTGAATAATATCAAACACACAGAATAATGACCAAATTACAGTAATAGCTCAATAAATGCAAGGTATTACTATTTTAGGTAATTCCGCATATATTCCCACCTTCAGAATTCAGGTCACTGCAATAGACCTTGGGCAATAGTTCAGTAGTAGATTCCAAGAGGTACATGGTTTCAACCAATAGTATTCTCAACTCTTATACATTTTCACAGTGGTCAAGTTACATAAGGAGGAATACATTCTGTATCTTACTGCCATTCAATGAATCTGAGCCTCTTTGGAAGAGTGGAAGGTGAAAAGTAGAGATAATACTGCTTATTTACTTATTAAATCTCACCATCTTTCTCTTGTTTTGAAAATTTCCTGCCACAGGAAACAACATGTCCCTCAGTGCCTACCCAATTTTCAATACTCTGTTCAGGCTTGTTACACAAACACTGGAATACCAGTCTCATCAGACCTTAATGGTAAATTCCTTCCATTTTTGCTCTCTCCTGTACCAGTGTATTTATAACTGTGTCCATCCTACTTTCTTTTCTTCCAGAAGATTAGGTGTTCTCTCCAAAAGTAATACACAGCCACCTGAAATTTTCATCGTCTGTTTCCAGAATCATGTCCCATTTGTCCTCCCCTTCTCTCCTATATCTTTATTTCTGTCTCTTTTTCTCTTGCTACTTGTTTGTTCTCTCAACCTATAAATATTCCAGCTATTCTAATCCTGAGACATATCTTTCCTTGATCTATCTGATCTTTCACATTTCTTTTACGTGTAAATTTCCTGAAAATCCATCTAAAATTATTTTGATCTTGTTGCTTCTTCAACCATTCTAAAAAGATGTCTTGGCCGGGCGTGGTGGCTCACGCTTGTAATCCCAGCACTTTGGGAGGCCGAGGCGGGCGGATCACGAGGTCAGGAGATCGAGACCACAGTGAAACCCCGTCTCTACTAAAAATACAAAAAAAATTAGCCGGGCGTGGTGGCGGGCGCCTGTAGTCCCAGCTACTCGGAGAGGCTGAGGCAGGAGAATGGCATGAACCCAGGAGGCGGAGCTTGCAGTGAGCCGAGATTGCGCCACTGCACTCCAGCCTGGGCGACAGAGCGAGACTCCGTCTCAAAAATAAATAAATAAATAAATATATATATTTAAAAAAGTCTCTTATCAAAGTCAATAATGACATAATTTTCTAAAATAATGGACATTTTCAATCCATACATTCCTAATTTTTTGTTGTCTTTGACTCTGTCAATCCCTTCTTAAAACTTTCTAAATTTCTAAAATAGAAAACTTTATTGTTTTGAACAGAAAGAGTCTTTTCTGTTGAATGGTTGGGTTTCTTGAAAAAAGAAAAAAAAAAAACCCTCTTCCCTTAGCCAATCTTTATATTCTAGTCTCCCTCAAGACTCCATAAACTGGGCCACTAAACTCTACATTTCAGTTACTGTCATATTTTAAATATTTCCTTTCTGAGAACATTTTCCTAATCTTTTTCTGAAACCCAGGCCTCTAATCTTCTGACAATACCTAATTGTGCTCTTGATATTACTCCTTATTTATTTCACATAAACTTCTGTGTACACCAGTAAGTAATCTATGTGAGATCCCAAGTAGTCCTTATTCTTATATCTAAGAGCCATATTTGGCTCCAGTCTATTGCCCAGACTGGAGTGCGGTGGTGAAATCATAGCTCCCTGTAACCTCTAACTCCTGAACCCAGGTGATCCTCCCACCTCAGCCTGCTAAGTAGCTAGGACTACAGGCATGCACCACACACCCAGCTATTAAATATATATATAGTGTGTATGCCTCCAAAAGTATATATATATATATACTATATATATATATATAGTAGAGACAGATCTTTGCTATATTGGTCTCAAACTCCTGCCCTGAAGTGATCTTCCTACCTTGGCCTCCCAAATCACTGGGAGTACAAGTGTGAACCACCTTGCCTGGCCTCTAAGCCTTTCTTTACAATGTAGCTAGCATGATTTTAATAAAAGGCAAATCTGAGCATGTCACCCTTCATTTTGCCTGTGGGATTATGAGCCCATCTTATCTGTCGTGGCTCATTTCTCACCATCCTCAAAATTTATACTCAAGGAAAACACAATTCCTAGAAGTTCCTAAAATACACAGTGCTCCTCTAGAGACTATGACTTTGATTATGAGAGCCTCACTTCATGGAAAGTGCTTCCCAGACCTTCTTTGCATGACTAACACACACATACCCACTTTCCACTTCAGCCTAATTTGAATGCCACTCAAAATAGAAGCATTCGCTTTCATAATAGATGTTGTATATCTTCTGACCTAGTTTTATCTGCGCAGTTTTAGGCAAGCCTTTTCTTAGTTTCATGGAGATTATAATAACACACATTTCACAGGGCAGCTGTGAGGGATAAACGAAATAATATAGAGAAAATGATTAGTACAGTATCCACTGTTTGTTCACCATTGTATGCCCAGTGGCTAACATATCCCTGGTACATTGTAGGCACATGAATATTTGTTAAAAAAAGTTAGTTAACATAATTATTATCTCAATCATTTTACCACCATATTGTTTTATATTTATTAGCTTATCTCTCTGTCTGTTCCACAGCACCCTGAGCTTCATATAGTTTATTATCTTATCCTGTCCAACCTTTACTTAAGGTTATCTACAACACAGGATGTATTAGACAATGTTTAATGAATTAGAAATGAATATATAAATAACAGAATTAATCTATAGCATGTCTTTTTCAGGAGCAAGTGTCAACATTGACTTTATGTCTCTTTTATTACAATTCTCTTTTCTATACAATATTTTTCCCTTGGTTTATTCATACCCTGAATGTAGGGGTATATGTACATGTGAAGGTGTGTAAATTTTATTTATTGATTTATGAATCATGCAAATGTGAAATTACAATAATACTCCTACCATTTTTCCCCATACTGCTGAATTGATCATTTACATGAAAAAAATGAGTCAAGGAGTTGGTATACGATCCAAACTTCCTCATTCAAATTAGGCATTTTCTATTAATGTGTGTTCTTTAAATCACAACATTTTAAGGCTATAGAATCTTTTTTAAATCTATAACTATTCACTATGAGGCCAAGCTCCCATGCCCATGTCCTGTACTGGGGCTTCAATCTCATCATGACATATATATATATATATATATATATATATACACACACACACACAGTTTATATATATATATATATACACATATACATATATATATACATATATATGTATATGTATATACACACAGATTTTTTTTAAACAAGGTCTTGCTCTTTTGCCCAGGTTGGAATGCGGTGGTAGTCATAGCTCACTGCACCCTTGACCTCCCAGGCTCAAATGATCCTCCCACCTTAGCCTTCTGAGTAGGTGGGACTATAGGTGTATGCCTCCATGCCCGGCTAATTCTTTGATTTTTTTGTAGAGACAGGATCTTACCATGTTGCCCAGGCTGATCTTGAACTCTTGGAGTCAATCCTCCCGCCTTGGTCTCCCAAAATGCTGGCATTACAGGCGTGAGCCACTGCATCTGGCACAACATACACATATTTTTCAAAAGGCTCCCATTTGTTGGATGCCTGTTAAGCTATATGAATTAATGGGTGGATATTTGTGAAAAGTGAGGTGATGTAAGTTCTGCTTAAGAAAATAAATTTTTCTGTAAAGTAACTCCTTTCTATTTTGTAAGCTATCTCAAGGCAGCTTACAATCAAAATATATATAGAAATTATTTCAAGTAAAGTAATATGAACTGATAAGATTATAAGACATTTTTGCTTATTTATACTCGGACATGTTTTTCAAATTTTCTATAATGAGTATACATTATTTTAAAAATGAAATTCAAAATACATTGGAAAAAAAACAGAAAAAATCAGGAAGTATAAAGGCGGTGGCTCACGCCTATAATCACAGCACTTGGGGAGGCTGAGGTGGGCGGATCACAAGGTCAGGAGATCGAGGCCATTCTGGCTAACATCCTGAAACCCCATCCCTACTGAAAATACAAAAAAATTAGCCAGGCGTGGTGGCGGGCACCTGTAGTCCCAGCTACTTGGGAGGCTGAGGCAGGAGAATGGTGTGGACCTGGGAGGCGGAGCTTGCAGTGAGCCGAGATACCGGCACTGCACTCCATCCTGGGCAACAGAGCGAGACTATCTCAAAAAAAAAAAAAAAATCTTCTACTTTTAATATTTTTCCACTTTGACCATCACTTTAACTTGAAGTGATTTAAATCTTGAATATTGTACAAGGAATGTGGTTTACTCACCTGAGCATTAAATTAAGCTCTCAGGTAGAGAGAAAAAATGGCCTAGTGATGGCGGGACGTAGTGGCTGATGCCTGTAATCCCAGCACTTTGGGAGGCCAAGGCAGGCGGATCACAAGGTCAGCAGTTTGAGACCAGCCTGGCCAACATGGTGAAACCCCGTCTCTACTAAAAATACAAAAATTAGCCAGACTTGGTGGCAGGCACCTGTAATCCCAGCTACTCCAGAGGCTGAGGCAGGAGAATCGCTTGAACCCAGGAGGCAGAGGTTGTAGTGAGCCAAGACTATGCCATTGCACTCCAGCCTGGGTGACAGAGCAAGGCTCCATCTCAAAAAAAAAAAAAAAAAAAAAAAATGGCCTAGTTAAAATTATCATCTTGATTATTTGGATGAGATCAAAACATTTTCTGGTAGTAAGTTCCAAGAGAAAACTCTCACTTGTTTTTTATTGAAATAGCAAAATACCAGACATGAAAACTCAAGTTCTCTACTCCAAGCATATTGTTAACTAATTTTGAGACCTTAAACAAATCACTTAACATTTCTGAAATTCATATGGAGGAAGAAAGACGGAAGAGTAAGTTCAGATTTCAGAAGTCCTTTGGCTTTAATATGATCCATGTTCAGATAGAAAATTTCAAAATAAGATTGGGAACTATTTCTTTTCATGTGAAAATTGAACCCCAGCAACAACAATCCTTGCTGACCCTGAGAACTTGAAAGAAAAACTGTATCTCTTTGCTCACATACAGATAAAGACAATTCAGAGTTTTTCCTAGTGCATTAAAGATGAAAAGAGTGACTCTCACACCCTCCTTTTCTTCCCTAGATTCTACCCTGGTTTCTGTTTTTAGACTTTCACACAAGCAAAAAAAAAAAAAAAAAAAAAAAAATATATATATATATATATATAAAGTCAGTCTTTTCTAAGTCTCCTGCTGCTCCTTTGTATGTATTTAAACCCAATGTTTTAGCAGAAGATGAGAATAGATACTGAGTGCTGATGTAAATGGCAATGCCGTCATCACTCAGCTAAAAGAAAAAAGAAATCAAGGGGAGGGAATGTGAGCAGTTCTAAGTGTTGATGAAGTAGATGTTTAAAAACTGTAAGTTCTTAGTGGTCAGATATCATGCCATCCACTTCTTTTTTATTAACTCATGGTACTAGCTCAATAATCTCTTTCTTTTCAGAATTATAGTAGCACTACCCAAATTCTCTGTCTGGTAATGTCTCATGCAATATCAAGGCATGTCTTCTTTTGATGTCCTGACTTCATTCTATAAAATATAGTTTCATTATTTTCCAATGCTGTACATGTTAGGTCTCCTACTAGACCAGAGGTAACTTAGGGGAAAGGATTATATTTTAGATTCTTTCTATCTTTCATAGTACCTATCCTGAACCATCTTCTTTTCCAGATTTTGCTGAAAATTCACCTTCTTTAAAAATCTCCTACTTTTAGGCCAGGCACGGTGGCTCACGCCTATAATCACAGCACTTTGGGAGGCTGAGGAGGGCGGATCACGAGGTCAGGAGATCGAGGCCATTCTGGTAACACCGTGAAACCCCGTCTCTACTCAAAATACAAATAATTAGCCAGGCATGGTGGCGGGCGCCTGTAGTCCCAGCTACTCCAGAGGCTGAGGCAGGAGAATGGTGTGGACCCGGGAGGCGGAGCTTGCAGTGAGCCGAGATATAGCCACTGCTCTCCATCCTGGGCGAGAGAGCGAGACTCCATCTCAAAAAAAAAAAAAAAAAAAAAAGTCTTCTACTTCTAATCTTTTTCCACTTTGACCATCACTTTAACTTGAAGTGATTTAAATCTTGAATATTTAGTGTTTCCTTGGTTGCTGCCATCTTGAAATGTTTCTTACGTAATTTCACTCTAAAAACACTGCTTCTAAATAAACTGTAAGGAGCAGTCTTGGGTCATTTCTTTTTTTATTGCTGAGTATGCAATGAGTGGCAAATTATAGTAGCTAAATAAATGCTATTTTCTTCCCTTTGCAGCAGCCCTAAAATAGCAAGCAGTTAAAACGTGTTTTAAAATTACACTGTAAAAACACTTTCTGGTGATGAGGTTGGCACTTAGGGAACATTGCCACTCTACTGTGTTTGTTCATTCAAAGTGGAATGTTGTAAAATGATAAGAAATTCAGTAAATTTTATAATCACAGGATGGCAAAACTAGAGAAGACCATAGACGCCATGCAATGACTCTAGCAGGGGAGAGATGGCACACTAAAAAAGGCTGTGACTTTTCCAAAGTCAAACAGCCAAGTCAAGAGAGAGTACTTAGATCTAAATTGTCTTAGTAGAATACTCTTGTGACTTTGCTTTTGTAGCTCTGCTTTTTCCTGGATCAATATTTTTGAGACTGTTAACATGGTGTACTTCTTGATGCACAATCTCTCATGTGCCCATGGAAGGTTAATTTCCTCGTTTTCTTTTGAGTTAAATTATTCTGATAAAATATTTATGGCAGTTAATCTTTTGTAGACCACCTTCAATGCTTCTCAAACTGGCATATATGTGCCTTTGATAATTCATGGTATGTGGTAAAGTTATTTCTGAAGACATAAGATAAACAAGGCACATATTCCAGAAACGTCATTTTTGTATTAATGTACAGTGATATATTTCCTTTTAATAAAGGAATTTTTTAAAAATTCAAAGTTATGGCTGTCACTTCAGATCATTCTCCCTGGTATATGCATTCAGGCTACCTTGAGGTTAGCAGAACTCAAGAAGAAAAATTGAAGTAGAGAATGTAACAATATCTAGTGAATTGCAGAATATCTGCAGCATCAGTTTATAAAACTACCTCAAGTTATTACATAACCTGTTGTTTAACCTTCACTTTCTATCTATTAATCTTATTATTTGTGTCCCCTACCATTTAACTAAGTACGGAGCATATACATATTTGTTGCCTATTAAATGTAGAATATATAGTAAGGATGATAAAGAGTTATTGAGACTGTAAAGTTAGAGGACTTGAAGATTCTGCCTTAGGAAATATGCAAATCCAGATATGACAAAATAGTATCAAGGAATTTAGAAGTTACAACACTTTGAGAATATTTTAAGCTCTAAGAAAAATTAGAAAAGAACAATTCTGGGTTTCTTTTACAAAAGCTTTCATTTTAAATTCCAGATGTGAGAGAAAACAGATGGAAAGTTCAATAAAGCCTATTAGGCACATAGTTTATAATAAGAACAAGAATTAAAAGCTCAGTAGCTTCTACTTGCACATTAATTGATCATTCTATTATACAATTATCTGATTATATATGCTGTCTTATTCTTTCTAAGAGAAACGCACATAAAATATAACATTAAAGATAAATCAATCACATTTGAGTTTTACTCAAAAGGAAAAATGAAAACATTCAAATAATGAAGTTAATGAAATAATAAAATTATTAGAATTTTGTATTTTTAAGCTTATAGATTTTTTTAAAATAAAAAAGTCAACACTTTCACATTGTAGGGCAGAGATTTTAGAGATATTATTTTCCAAAATAATGATACATTTTAAAAGAATATAATTAATAGTTAACTTTCACTAGTCCTTTCTTTCAGCTGATAATTTTATGTGACAATAACAGTGTTTTTTGGGAAGTTAGAGAGTAGATCCAAAGAAACAACTTATACAAATCATTGGAAATACTAAAATATATTTGATAGGGTGAAGCTGTAATGGCTTATTCTTTCCATTAAAAAATACACAAGGATCAATATCATGGGTATGCTTAATGTACAAAATAATTCAAAATGAAAACAATTCACAAAATTATTCAAGTACTACAGAGATGTGATTGCCTCAGTGAGGACTGAGTGAATGTATAAATGAATGAAGGAGTGGAGTCAAGTACTGCTTGATGAGGCAGCAGGTCCCTTGCCTCAATGTGTTATTTGCTTCTGTAGAGTATGATGCAGAAGTGTGAGTTTATTTGAATTTTGGAAATAAAGAAATTTTTTTAATCAACAAGCCCACACTCTAGATCCTTTATATTAAGTTCAATTTCAACAGTTAAACACTTCCCTTGATAGCATTTTGTAAGCTTACTCATTCTTCTTTGCTAAAGACAAATACACACACACACACACACACACACACACACACGCACACACACACATATATAACAACAAAAAAACAAGAACAGCTATCAGTTTTATTCTAATTGCTGTTGAATGGTTATTTAAGCATATGCAGAAGAGTTTTGGGGAGAGTAGCTAAAATCACCACTATTTCCTATCCTTTTTAATTTTTTTTAAAGGATTAAGTCTTTTAAAAATAAGCCCTTGAATGACTTACTTAAATTTATACTAATATATTTAAAGGATAAATAGTATTTAGTTGCACTGATTGCATTCACCTAAAATTAGAAGTTAAAAGCTAATAATTAAATTATATTTAAATAATTTAATTGGTCATTAAGTTAAAATTTACTTTGTCATGTACAAAGTTTCAAGTTTCATTTAATTGCTTTCTGAAACATGACAAAAATAAAGTTTACTGATTTTTGTGGATTATAAATTTACAAAATCAAAAACATAACAACTTACAATTGAATTTTTCATATTATTATATTAATATGGATAATGGCTCCTTTCTTATACAAACTATGTATAATAACTTGAATATACATGTTTCAGAAGGTAAACAGAGAAAAGAGGTTTCTAAACATTGGAACCTTTTCCAATGTATAATTGGAAAATCACTGGACTTGGAATCAAGGGGCTTGAGTTTGAGTCCAAGTCTTGAACTCTTAGGACACGTAAATCATATCATAAGCTTCAAAATCTTTGATATCCAAAATGAAACTGATTGACTAGATTCAATATTGCTCACCTTCTGTGGTAATTTCCCTTAAGGACATGCAGCATACATTTTATAGGTCTCTAGTGCAGTATTTTTCAGAGTACTATACTACGAGTTGTTTGCTGGATGAGTTCAGATTATACCAAGATGACATTATTTAACATCTATTATTAAAATACATATCAGAAAAATATTTTCCTATTTTATTAATGATTAAAATATTCTTTAATGTTTACATTCTTTTGTTAGTGGTAGAAGAGATCTGAATTACCCCAAGTTACTGGCGATGAATCTGTAGGCGTCTACAGCAACTTCAGTTTTTGCCTCCTCAGAAGACAGAATCCACTGAGGGGCATAAAGCAGAAAAAGAGACAGAGGCAAGTTCCAGAGCAGAAGTGGAAGTTTATTAAAAAGGCTTTAGAACAGGAAAGAAAGGAAAGAACCCTTGGAAGAGATCCAAGTGGGCACTGAGGCCCAAGAGAGAAAAAAGAAGAGCATTTAACCTTTGATCCTAGGACTTCTCA
Source organism: Hylobates moloch (assembly GCF_009828535.3). NCBI lineage: Eukaryota > Metazoa > Chordata > Mammalia > Primates > Hylobatidae > Hylobates > Hylobates moloch. Next base: position 24,229,909 of record NW_026652297.1, on the reverse strand, counting down.
GGCTCGCCTCTTTCCCATGATTCATCTCTTAGGGTAGGCTTTCCTCATGTGTGGTGCTCACCTACCCATGGGAACTGAACATACTCAGTGAGTTTAGGGAGTTATATACATGCCTGTCTGAAGCTTTCTTTCCTTTTTCCAGTGCAGTGTACCCAGAAGATTGTACTTCGCCATTTTGTCTCTTAATGTGCATGCCCAGGAAGATGCTTATCCCTGGGGTCTGCCTTTAATTAACACTTTAATGTTCACAGGTATGAATCATCAGGAAATGGCCTCTCCCTGGCACTGGCTGCCAATTTATCACTTTTAGAGAGGCAATGAGATTAATTGCCAAACCATCACCTAATGTTTCTAGTGGGTGAGGGGAGAGACCGCTCCTCCCCACTCATGTCTATAACACTTTAAATTGTTTTAAAAAAGGTTATACAAAATATTAGTATAAATATGATAGGTGGTAATAAAGTAAAAAATAGATGTTTAAATGGTGGAGAATGCCTGATTATTGGGAAATATATACTTCCCTAGGCAATGCAAACCCAGATTTAAGAACTGCTTTACTGCATAGTAACTGAGATTCCTTCCAATTTTCAAATACAGGCCTCAAATAGAAGTGAATCACAGTAGCTTTCCACTAGATGGCAAAAAAGAGACTACACAGTCTCTCTTTTGTATACTAAGTATACATTTTGTATCCTACATGTAAACTTCGGTAACTCTAAACTAAATTTTATTTTTCTTCAAAATCCAGTCCCTTATGTATTGGGGAGTACCTTCACATTAGTTATTCAAGGACTTTAAATCTTAGCGCTTCGAGGCATTTTAAATGGAAGCTATCATATGGATATAGCCCATCACCCAGGACCCCTCCCAAGGGTATATGGTTCCAATAATCCAGTATAGAGCTGATGTAAAGGCAGACATAAAAATGAAAGAAACAAAATACAGACTACTGAAATAGATCCATTTATATAAGGTTAATTAAATTTTAATATTTGTACTGTCGATGAAAGGCATCAAACTCTGTAAAATATTTGAAGAGATTTATTCTGAGCCAAATATAAGTGTCCATGGCCTGTGACACAGCCCTCAGGAGGTCCTGAGAACTTGTGCCTAAGGTGGTTGGGGATGCAGGATGGTTTTATACATTTTAGGGAGGCATAGGACTTAAATCAATTACAGTTAAGAAAAACATTGGTTTGATCCAGAAAGGTGGGACAACTTGAAGGGGAGTGGGGTCCAGCTTATAGATAGATTTAAACATTTTCTGCTTGACAATTGGTTTAGTTTAACCGAAGACCTGGGATCAATAGAAAGGTATGGCTGGGTTGAGATAAGAGGTCCTGGAGACCAAAGTTTTATCATGCAGATGAAGCCTCCAGGTAACAGGCTTCAGAGAATAGGTTGTAAAATGTCCCTTATCAGACTTAAAGTCTGTGTTGACGTTAATGCCAGAGAGGTATAAAGAGAAATGTCCAACCCCACTTCTGTCATGGCTTGTACCAATCTTTCAAGTTAAATTTTAAAAGAGCCCTGGCTGAGGAGGAAGTCCATTCAGATGGTTGGAGGACATTCATTTAATTTTTGGTTTATAGTACTGTGACAGTTAATACTGAGTGTCAACTTGAATGGATTGAAGAATTTAAAGTACTATTCCTGGATTTGTCTGTGAGGGTGTTGCCAAAGGACACTAACATTTGAGTCAGTGGACTAGAAGAGGCAGACTCACCCTCAATCTAGGTGGGCAAAATTTAATCAGCTGCCAGTGCAGCTAAGATAAAAGCAAGCAGAAGGACGTGGAAGGACTAGACTAAGTTTTCTGGCCTCCATCTTTTTCCCATGCTGGATGCTTCCTGCCCTCAAACATCAGACTCCAAGTTCTTCAGCTTTTGGACTCTTGGACCTACACCAGTGGTTTGCCAGGGGCTGTCAGGCCTTCAGCCACAGACTGAAGGCTGCACTGTCTGCTTCTCTACTTTTGAGATTTTGGGACTCAGACTGGCTTATTTGCTCCTCAGCTTGCAGACGGCCTATTGTGGGACTTCACCGTGTGATCCTGTGAGTCGATACTCCTTAATAAACTCCCTGTTATATATACATCTATCCTATTAGTCCCATTCCTCTAGAGAACCCTGACTAATACAAGTACCTAAATATTTCAACAGGGAGAGTATAATCTTTTACTAACAATTCTCAAACAACTGGAAATTTGTTTGGAAAAAAAAAAAGTCTTGACCTTTATCACACACGACACACAAAAAAATAATGCAAAATGGACCATAGATCCAAACATAAAAGCTGAAACTACAAAATTTCTAAAAGGCAACAAAGAGAAAATTTTTGTTAATATAGAGTTAAAAAGAAGAAGATTTCTTAAGATTTCTTAGATAGGTTACAAAAGTACCAACAATATAAGAAAAAAATTATAAATTAAATGTAATCAAAATAAAAAAGAAACTACTCTTTGAAAAGCATTACTATGGAAAGCAAAAGAAAAGCCACTAATTGGAAAAAAAAATTATACTACAAATATCTGATAGAGAGAAGTCTCCAGTAAACATTAAAACTTTCGTTACTCAATAATAAAAAGGCAAACACCCAATTTAAAAAAAAGATGGGCTAAATATTTGAACAAACCACAAAATAAGACATATAAACAGCTAATAAGCACATTATTAATTATCAGGAACACACATATTAAAATAATGAGATATCACTATACATTCACCTGAAAGGCAAAATTGTTTTTTAAAAGATCGGCAGTATCACATGTTGGGAAGAAAATGGGGCAACTAAAAGTCTCATACATACTAGTGGGAATATATATGCACTTTGGAATAAATTTTGCAGTAGTGTTGAAGTTAAGCATATACTTACTATATGACACATCAGTTCCATCCCTAGATATTTACCTAATAGAAATAAAATACATGTCTACAGAAAATCTTGTATACAAATGCTTATAGCAGGTATAATCACAGTAGCTCCAAACTGGACGAATGGATAGAAAACTATAAACATACAATATAGTACTACTCAGTAATAAAAAAGAATGAATTACTGCTACATGTGACAACATGGAACATCTTAGAAATGTGCATAAAGAAACCAGAGTACATAGTGTATTATTATTCCATTTATATTAAATGCTAGAATTTTAGCATTTCTAGATTTCTGTAGTAACAGAAAACCGATCGGTTTCCTGTTTTTCAATTTAAGAAAAGTTATGTTGCCAAGGAAGATGTAGTAAGAACATAGGAGCACTGATGATGCTCACGATTGAAATGATTTGAGAAGAGTTGGACTCTGAATGGGAACACATTTTAGGATTCTCATAACTAGCGTATTTGACTCTCACCCCCATACTCTTTCTAATGAATAACCCCAAAACTTACAGTTTAAAAATCTACATCTAAAAATGTCTAACAGAGATCTTTCAAAAAGTATAAAATTTTCAGAACCTTAGGGATTGTAAGTCATTGATTCTTAGTTTAATTGGAAGTATTTTTTCCCCAGTAGTATGTAAAATGATAATGCTTCCTTAAATGAACACTATTTTAGATTAAATATATTTTGTGTTAGATTTCTTTCATTGTAAGTGAAAATATAACAGACTCCAACTTGCTTAAACACTAAAGGGAATCAATTATTTTACTTAATCCTAAAGTCAAGTTTTTCAGCTTGATTCAGGTAAGTCTTGAGCCAGGGATTAATAATGTCATTAAGAAACTGGTTTTGTGTTCCCACTATATCTTCCCCTTTATGAGCTTCATCTTCAGGTTATCTTCTTTTATAATGTCAATATCACTCCAACAGTTGTTGGTGCTACAGGCTTCTTTTCCCACATTCATCAGGATAAAGTGGGAACTTTCTCCCAGAGATCCAGAAAAAGTTAACATATAACTCTTTTTGGATCAGCTTAAGTTGCCTGATCCAACCTTTGGTCCCTAAAAGTAACAGGAAATTCTTGTACAAGAAGAAAGAGATAGGAAATGGATGCAAGGAAAGCAATCACAAATGATAAGACAATTCTCTTATTTACCAAATATAGCAGGCTTATTAATTCCCATATTATCACATGCATCAGAGCTCTTGGGCCTGACTTCTAACTGCTAGCACCTGCATCTCTTTGCCTGAGGACTTTTTTGGTCTCCAAAATCCCCTTTGTCCACCTATGCAAACAGGACAGAAGAGGAACAAAGTTAACGGCCCTGATACGGTTTGGATCTGTGTCTCCACCCAAATCTCATCTCAAATTGTAATCCTGATGTGTTGAAGGAGGGAGGTGATTGTATCATGAAGGCCGTTTCCCCCATGCTGTTCTCATGATAGTGAGTGAGTTCTCAGGAGATCTGATGATTTTATGTGTTTGTCATTTTCCCTAATTTTACTTCTGTCTCCTGCTGCCATGTGAAGAAGGTCCTTGCTTCCCCTTCACCTTCCACTGTGAAGTTTCTTGAAGCCTCCCCAACCGTGTGGAACTGTGAGTCAATTAAATCTCTTCCTTTATAAATTACCCAGTCTCAGGTATTTCTTTATATCAGTGTGAAAACGGACTAATATAGGCCTCAATGTGGGTGAATAAATACCCTAGCTCCTACTTCCTTTGTTCTGTGGGTTAGGATAATATCATTCTTGTTCCTAGAGCAGGATTAAATACCACTAGCCCGCAGTGGTAAATGATTTGATAACCAATTATTTATTTGTTGATTTACCTTGCCACTCTCATTTCACCACTTCCTTCTCATGTTTTCTTGTTCCAAAGAAACTCTTTGCACTTGGCTCAGGATCTACTTCTGGGAAGACAAAAATTCAATGATATTAAAGCTTCATCTTTCCCTACTCGTCTCAAATAAAGAATTTATTCTTCAACATATATCTGAAACTCAGTTTCCTCCTGAATAAAATGAAGATAATAATGTCTGCTCCACTTTTCTTTTTTTTTTTTTTCTCAAGGTGACCAGTGAGCTTTATTCTTTTAAAATCAGAGTAAGCGGGGGGTGGGGCGGAGCATGGGAAAGAGTGCAGGTCATTCTAATGGCGGCTGCACCTACCAGGTCAGGCCAGGCCTCTGCATGGGGCCCTGCTGCCTCCTGGCCCTGGGACTTCCTGCTTCATTGCGGGTGTTCTGGAGTCTCTTTTTCTCCCAAGACTTCCTTGTGCCCAGGTCATTTCTTGGAGACAGCGATTCCCGGAACGGAAACCGTCAACAGCTGCACAACTCCTTGGCTTAGGGCTTTTCAGTTTCTCTTTCTAGATACAGGAGGGCCCTGAGTTGGTCTCTCTGTATCTTCCCCCTGCTAGTTCTCTCCCTGCTAGGCCTTTCCTTCCTGCTAGTTAGGGAATTCTGCAGCCACTGGAGTAGGTTCAGATTGTTGTGAGGGGCAGGGAGCAGGAGGTGGACTCAGCCCAGGCCTTCAGAACTGAAGGGCAAAGTTCATTCCTCGTCCTGCGGTGCTAGAAATTGCATCAGGGAGACAGGGTGAAACCGCTGTGCTCCAGAGCTGCACACAGCTGGGTGGCACTTGGAGAGGCCCCATTGAGCCTTTCAGAGGTCCTGGGTCCGAATCTGCAAAGATGGGATTAAAGTGCTCCGAGCGAATTAAGGAGGATTAACAAGGCGTAAATTAGATCATGTATATTCTCGCCACCTGCATCTACCTGCCGAAATTTAATCACAACAGATTCCCACTCACCCATCAGGAGCTCATTTACAGCCTGGCCCTGCCCAGGCTCCTCAGGGGCGGGGGCGCAAGTCCTCGGTGGACGGGGCCCTAAATGCCACCTTGCTGCTGGTGCATATAAATCTGGGTTTCAGCGCTGACCTCTCAGTGTGGTGCAAGAGTGTCCTCGGTCGACGCTCTTGGAGGTCGGTGTCCAAGACCCTTCTGAATCATCTGCTCCAGGACCTCGCAGGCACTTTAGAGTCGTGTCTGCTTTCTGAACAAGAGAATTGCTGAGCTTGGCTTCTAATTCTCTCTCCTTCGCAGCTACTTGCCCAACTGCTCTGTGACCTGCCACAGGTGGAGGCAGAGCTGCTCTCAGCAGCTGAGGCTGTGACCCCAGAGGACGTCAAGGACTGACTTCAACAGACAGGGAGACCTTCAGGACTGGAAGGTCAGGGAGATCTGAGGGCAGAGTAGCTTCTCTGTCCAGACCTTTGTTCACAGCCTGATAGCGGAGGCAGCAGCCCTGGTAGGACTCCAGGAAGAGGCCAAGTGCTCCATCTGTCTGGATTACCTGAGCGACCCCGTTACCATTGAATGTGGACACAACTTCTGTCATTCTTGCATCCAACAGTCTTGGCTGGATTTACAGGAATTGTTCCCTTGCCCTGTCTGTAGTCACCAATGCCCAGAGGGGCACTTCAGGAGCAACACCCAGCTGGGAAGGATGATTGACATTGCTAAGCTACTCCAGAGAGCCAGAGGCAATGACAAGTCAATGCCTTGTCAGGCAGGACAAGACGCCCCTGTGGGAGAAGCACAACCAGCCCCTGAGCGTTTTCTGTGAGGAGGACCTGGTGGTGTTGTGTCCCCTGTGCACTCAGCCCCCTGACCACCAAGGCCACCACGTGAGCCCCATAGAGGAGGCTGCCTCTCATCACAGGGAAAGGCTCCACAGTTACCTTGAGCCCCTGAAGAGGCAGGTCGCTGATGTTAGGAAGCTGCGAGCCACCCAGGACAGAAAGTTGTTGGAGCTCAGAGAGAAGATGGAAAGCCAAAGGCAGGAATTATCCTCTCAATTGAAGCACCTGAAGAAGTTTGTTGACCATGAAAAGCAGGCAGCTTAATGCAGATTACCTGAGGAAAAGAAGGACATTCAGAAGAAGCTCAGTGCAAACATAAGGGCATTTTCAGAACACATTTCCACCCTGAAAGGTCTGCTCACGCAGGTGGCAGAGATGAGTGTGATGGCAGATGTGAAACTGCTGATGGATGTGAGGACCGTCCTGCACAGGTGTAAGGCCTGCAGACCCCAGCTGTCCACTCTGTGCGGCTCCAGAAGGAAGGATACAGGCTTCCCCTGCAGTACTCGGCTCTTCAGAAAATCATACAGAAGTTTAGAGAAGTTACTCTGGATCCTGAACGTGCACATCCTCATTTGCATGTCTCTGAGGATAAGAAATATGTGACATTTGTGAAGGAAAGTCATAGAGTTCACTGGAATCCAAAGAGATTTTTGTCCCTTCCAGTGGTCCTGGGTTCTGAGGGATTTGAGTGTGGCCGGCATTACTGGGAGGTGCAAGTGGATGACAAGCCGACGCGGACCATGGGGGTGTGTAAGGAATCCCTGCCCAGGAAGGGAAAGTGGCCCCTGTCAGGACAGAGCATGTGCTGGGCTATCCAGCTGCAGAATGGTGAGTGTGTGGCCCGAGGCGCTGTTCCTGTCATCCTTCCACTGAAGGAGAAGCCCAGAGGAATTGGCATTTATCAGGACTACGAGTTGGGTGAGATGTCCTTTTACAATTTGAATGACGGGTCTCACATCCATTCCTTCACTGATACATTTTCAAAAGTACTGAAGCCTTATTTCTGTATGGGGCGTGACTCAAAACCTCTTAGAATCTGCATAGTGACAGATAATGATGGCTGAACTGTGACATTGCTTCATTTTCTTCCTGTAATTTATACAATTGTCACTGAATTTACCATCCATAAGTTTTATAAAGTACTTTATTAGTGTAGTCTTCTCATTTTGTTTTCTTTTCAAAAATTATTTTGTTTCAATAGCAAGAGATATTGTAGAAATTAAGAGATGTGAGGATAAACTATTAAGTGTTCTGGAAATCTAAAACTAGAGTGTACGAAATTGTGATCCCATAAGTCTAATCAATTTTGCATACAATAAAATATTTTCTGTATCTAAAAAAAAATCAGAGTAAGCATAAGGATTAAACATTTTTCAATCCACTGCAATTGTTACTCTTTTTTTTAATTTAACTTTTATTTTAAGCTCAAGGGTACATGTGCAAGTTTGTTATATAGGTAAACTTGTGTCATGGGGTTTTGTTGTACAGATTATTTCATCACCCAGGTATTAAGTTTAGTACCCATTAGTTAATTTTCCCGATCTTCTCCCTCCTCCCATGCTCCACCCTCTGGCAGGACCCAGTGTCTATTGTTCCCCTCTATGTGTCTATGTGTTCTCATGTGCTCCACTTTTCTTAACAGGACTGATATAAAGTTCAAATGAGATAATTCATTTTAAAAATGTTTTCTAAAATGCTGTGCAAATGAGCATTGCTATTGTTATAACTGCTATTGTTATAACTGCTATTGTTATACCTCAATTATTGGCAAGTAAACAGCAAGGGTGTTCATCAGTGGCAGGATTCCAGGTGATGCCCTCTGCTTTCTCTTAGAATCAAAAAGGACAAGAATTAATAAAAAATCAGATGATTCATCACAAAAGAATTACCTAAGGTATTACTTTTCATAGGCTACAGCTGTCATTTATTTGTTGTTAATACCAGAAACATCTCAGCAGGAAGGGAGCATAAAGTAAACAAGTAAAAAGTCTAGAAAAGAGCAAAGAGAAGCTGCCCACTGGGCACTGCTCTCTCAAAGACTAATTTAACCTGAACTGACTCCACAGGGCTGCCTATCAAGACCAAGAATGGAACCCATGCCACAGCCACTTACCTAATACAGAATGTTTGTTTCCAGGAAAAAAATTTAGATCAATAAATAGCTGCCAATTACACAGTAATTGATTTTACTCAAGTTTGGAGTTCAATATGCTTTACTTTGCTTTATTTTATTTTTATTATTTTTAACAATAAAAGTTATTGCACTCTAACAGACATGTAGGAGAGTTCACAAATCATACACGTGCCTTTTAAGTAATTATGACATTGTGAACAAACTGGTAATTACTAGGCAAATAAAAAAATAAAGCATTATGGGCGCTCCTCATATGCCCTCCCAGTCACTAGCCTAGTCCCTTCCATAAAGCTTATCTCTTTCTGGATTTTATCACTAGGGATTAATTTTGCCTGTTGTTGAACTTTATAAAAATGTAATCATACAGTAGATATTCCTTTCTGTCTAGCTCCTTTCACTAAAATTTTGATTGTGAGACTCATGTGTGATGTTGTCTATAGTTGTATTTCATTCCTTTCATTGCTATAAAGTATTTCATCATATGATTTTACCATGAGTTATTCTACCTTTCTATTGTTGATTGACATTTGGATTGTCTCTTACTTTGGGCTGTTATTACTAAGTCTGCAATGTCCTTCTCATAGAAGTTTCTATGTGGATGTGTGGACTCATTTGTTTGGAACACATACCTTGGAATTATTGGGTCAGAGAGCAGGTATATGTTTAATTTTATTAAAAATTTCAATCTTCCACATGTATCATTTACGACCCCCTCAACAGTTTATGAGAATTCCTCTTCTTATACTTCCGTGTAAGCGCTTCATTTGTCAGTTATTTTAGTTTCGTACATCCTAGTCACGTCTCATTTACATTTAAGACACATTTTACTGATTACTAATGAGTTGAACATAGTTTAAAATATTTATTGGCCATTTGGATATCTTCTTTTGAAAAGTACCTGTTTAAGTATCTTTATTTTTTCTACTGGTTGAGTGCTGTTGCTGACTACTCAACTCTTGCTGGCTTTGTGGTGAGAGGCAAGGAGTGTGTCCTCCGTTGTTTGGATCTATTCTCAGTGTTAGGCAGCTGCTAAAACACTGGATCTCAGGGATGAAGGCTTCTCTGTGATCTGGTACTGAGAGGTGACAGCGTGCTGGCAGTCCTCACTTGCTCTTGGCAGCTCCTCTGCCTGGGCTCCCACTTTGGTGGCACTTGAGGAGCCCTTCAGCCCACCACTGCACTGTGGGAGTGCCTTTCTGGGCTGGCCAAGGCGGGAGCCGGCTCCCTCAGCTTGCAGGGACGTGTGGAGGGAGAGGCGCGAGCGCGAACGGGGCTGCGTGCGGCGCTTGCGGGCCGGCTGGAGTTCCAGGTGGGCGTGGGCTTGGCGGCCCCTCCCCCCCACTCAGAGCAGCCGGCTGGCCCTGCCAGCCCTGCGCAGTGAGGGGCTTAGCACCCAGGCCAGTGGCTGCGGAGGGTGTACTGGGTCCCCCAGCAGTGCCGACCCACCAGCACTGCGCTTGATTTCTCACCAGACCTTAGCTGCCTTCCCGTGGGGCAGGGCTGGGGACCTGCAGCCCGCCATGCTTGAGTCTCCCACCCCCTCCATGGGCTCCTGTGCAGCCTGAGCCTCCCCGACGAGCGCCACCCCCTACTCCACAGCGCCCAGTCCCATCAACCACCCAAGGGCTGAGGAGTGCGAGCACACGGCGTGGGACTGGCGGGCAGCTCCACCTGCAGCCCCGGTGCGGGACCCACTGGGTGAAGCCAGCTGGGCTCCTGAGTCTGGTGGAGATGTGAAGAACCTTTATGTCTAGCTGAGGGATTGTAAACACACCAATCAGCACCCTGTGTCTAGCTCGAGGTTTGTGGATGCACCAATCGACACTCTGTGCCTGGCTGCTCTGGTGGGGCCTTGGAGAACCTTTGTGTTGATACTCTGTATCTAACTGATCTGATGGGGACGTGGAGGACTTTTATGTCTAGCTCAGGGATGGTAAATGCACCAATCAGCGCCCTGTCAAAACAGACCACTCAGCTCTACCAATCAGGGGCCAGATAAGAGAATAAAAGCAGGCTGCCGGAACCAGCAGCGGCAACCGGCTCAGGCCCGTTTCCACACTGTGGAAGCTTTGTTCTTTCGCTCTTTGCAATAAATCTTGCTACTGCTCACTCTTTGGGTCCATGCTGCTTTTATGAGCTGTAACACTCACCGCAAAGGTCTGCAGCTTCACTCCTGAAGCCAGCGAGACCACGAGCCCACCCGGAGGAACGAACAACTCCAGACGCGCCGCCTTAAGAGCTTTAACACTCACTGCGAAGGTCTGCAGCTTCACTCCTGAGCCAGCGAGACCACGAACTCACCAGAAGGAGGAAACTCCGAACGCATCCGAACATCAGAAGGAACAAACTCCGGACGCGCTGCCCTTAGAACTGTAACACTCACCGCGAGCGTCCGCAGCTTCATTCTTGAAGTCAGTGAGACCAAGAACCCACCAATTCCGGACACAGTACTTCTTCTGGTGACAAAGAATCTGTAAGGTCAGGCCTTTTTGCCCCTCTCCCAGAGTAGAAGGTTTTTTGTTGTTGTTACTGTTCTCTTCCCCTAACTACAGTAAGTTTTCACCTGTGATGTAAGGGCAACAGAATTTAGTGCTCCTCTTCAGGAGCTTAAAGCTTTTGTTCAGCATGGGAGATAGCGGGGAAACATCAAGACAAGTTATTCTGGCTTCCTCACAGTGGCTGCCTTGTTCTCTCTTCAGATGCACCACAAGTGGGGCTTTCTATTTTTTTTTTTTTTAAGTTCTGGAATACAAATGCAGAATGTGTAGTTTTGTTACATAGGTATACATGTGCCATGGTGGTTTGCTGCACCTATCAACCCATTGTCTAGGTTTTAAGCCCAGCATACATTAGCTATTTGTTCTAATGCTCTCCCTCCCCTCACCTCCCACCCCTCGACTGGCCCCGGTGTGTGATGTTCTCCTCCGTGTGTCCATGTGTTCTCATTGTTCAACTTCCACTTATGAGTGAGAACATGCAGTGTTTGGTTTTCTGTTCCTGTGTTAGTTTGCTGAGGATGATGACTTCCAGCTTCATCCGTGCCCCTGCAAAGGACATGATCTCATTCCTTTTTATGATTGCATAGTATTCCATGGTGTATATGTGCCACATTTTCTTTATCCAGTCTATCATTGATGGGCATTTAGGTTGGTTTCAAGTCTTTGCTATTGTAAATAGTGCTGCAATAAACATATGTGTTCATGTGTCTTTATAGTAGAATGATTTATATTCTTTTGGGTATATACCCAGTAATGGGATTGCTGGGTTAAATGGTATTTCTGGTTCTAGATCTTTGAAGAATCACCACAGTCTTCCACAGTGGTTGAACTAATTTACATCCCCACCAACTGGTAAAAGTATTTCTATTTCTCCACAGCCTCACAAGCATCTATTGTTTCTTGACTTTTTAATAATTGCCATTCTGACTGGTGTGATATGGTCTCTCACTGTGATTTTGATTTGCATTTCTCTAATGATCAGTGATGTTGAGCTTTTTTCATATGTTTGTTGGCCGCATAAATGTCTTCTTTTGAGAAGTGTCCATTCATATTTTTGCCCACTTTTTGATGAGGTTGTTTTTTTCTTGTAAATTTGTTTAAGTTCCTTAGAGATTCTGGATATTAGCCTTTTGTCAGACGTGTATTTTGCAAAATTTTTCTCCCATTCTGTAGGTTGCCTGTTTACTCTGATGATAGTTTTGTTTGCTGTGCAGAAGCTTTTTAGTTTAATTAGATCACATTTGTCAATTTTGGCTTTTGTCTGTAATTGCTTCATGCCTATGTCCTGAATAGCATTGCCTAGGTTTTCTTCTAGGGTTTTTATGATTTCAGGTTTTACACTTAAGTCTTTAATCCATCTTGAGTTAATTTTTGTATAAGGTGTAAGGAAGGGGTCTAGTTTCGGTTTTCTGCATATGGCTAGCTAGTTTTCCCAGCGCCATTTATTAAATAGGTAATCCTTTCTCCATGACTTGCTTTTGTCTGGTTTGTCAAAGTATGGTTGTAGATGTGTGGCATTATTTCTGAGGGTCTCTGTTCTGTTCCATTGCTCTATATATCTGTTTTGGTACCAGTACCATGCTGTGTTGGTTACTGTAGCCTGGTAGCATAGTTTGAAGTCAGATAGAGTGATGCCACCAGCTTTATTCTTTTTGCTTAGGATTATCTTGGCTATATAGACTCTTTTTGGGTTCCATATGAAATTTGAAGTAGTTTTTTTTCTAATTCTATGAAGAATGCCAATGGTAGTTTATGGGAATAGCATTGAATCTATAAACTACTTTGGGCAATATGGCCATTTTCACAATATTGATTCTTCTCATCTATGAGGATAAATGTTTTTCCATTTGTTTGTGTCCTCTCTTATTTCCTTGAAGAGTGGTTTGTAGTTCTCCTTGAAGAGGTCTTTAATATCCCTTGTTATCTGTATTCCTAGGTATTTTATTATTTTGTAGCAATTGTGAATGGGAGTTCATTCATGATTTGGCTTTCTGCTTGTCTATTGTTGGTGTATAGCAATGATTGTGATTTTTGCACATTTATTTTTGTATTCTGAGACTTTGCTGAAGTTGCTTATCAGCTTAAGGAGTTTTTAGGCTGAGACGATGGGGTGTTCTATGTATACAATCATGTCACCTGTAAACAGAGACAATTTAACTTCCTCTTTTCCTGTTCACATACCCTTTATTTATTTCTCTTGCCTGATTGCCCTGGTTAAAACTTTCAATACTATATTGATAGGAGTAGTAAGAGAGGGCATCCTTTTCTTGTGAAACTTTTCAAAGGGAATGCTTCTAGTGTTTGCCCATTCAGTATGATATTGGCTGTGGGTTTGTCATAAATAGCTCTTCTTATTTTGAGATATGTTCCATCAATACCTAGTTTATTGAGAGGTTTTAACATAAAGGAATTTTTATATTTTATGGAAGACCTTTTCTGCATCTATTGAGATGATCATGTGGTTTTGTCATTGGTTCTGTTTATGTGATGTGTTATGTTTATTGTTTTGTGTATGTTGAACCAGCCTTGCATCCCAGGGATGAAGCTGATTTGATCATGGTGGATAAGCTTTTTGATGTGCTACTGGATTGAATTTGTTTGTATTATATCGAGGATTTTTGCATCAATGTTCATTAGGGATATTGGCCTGAAATTTTGTCTTTTTGCTATGTCTCTGCCAGGTTTTGGTATCAGGATGATGATAGCCTCATAAAATGAGTTAGGGAGGAGTCCCTCATTTTAATTGCTTGGAATAGTTTCAGAAGGAATGGTACCAGCTGCTCCTTGTATCTCTGGTAGAATTCGGCTGTGAATTCTTTTGGTCTTGGGCTTTTCTTGGATGGTAGGGTATTAATTACTGCCTCAATTTTAGAACATGTTATTGCTCTATTCAAGGATTTGACTTCTTCCTGGTTTAGTCTTGGGAGGATGTATGCATCCAGGAATTTATCAATTTCTTCTAGATTTTCTAGTTTATTTGTGTAGAGGTGTTTATAGTACTCTCTGTAGTTTGTATTTCTGTGCGGCCATTGGTAATATCCCCTTTATCATTCTCTTTTCCTCTTTATTAGTTTAGCTAGCAGTCTATTTTGTTAATTAAAAAAAAAAAAAAAACCAGCTCCTGGATTCACTGATGTTTTTAGAAGGTTTTTGTGTTTCTGTGTCCTTCAATTCTGCTCTGATCTTAGTTAATTCTTCTTGTAGCTTTTGCAATTGTTTGCTCTTGCTTCTCTAGCTCTTTTAATTGTGACATTAGGGTGTCAATTTGAGATCTTTCTATCTTTCTGATGTGGGCATTTAGTGCTATAACATTGTGTTAGCTGCATCCCAGAGATTCTGGCACATTGTCTCTTTCTTCTCATTGGTTTCAAAGCACTTCTTGATTTCTGCCTTAATTTTATTATTTACTCAGGAGTCATTCAGGAGCAGGTTGTTCAGTTTCCATGTAATTGTGTGGTTTTGAGTGAGTTTCTTAATCCTGAGTTCTAATTTGATTGCACTGTGGTCTGAGAGACTTTTTTTAATGACATCAGTTATTTTGTATTTGCTGAGGAGTATTTTACTTCCAATTATGTGGTTGATTTTAGAATAAGTGCCATGTGGCACTGAGAAGAATTTATATTCTGTTGATTTGGGGTGGAGAGTTCTGTAGATATCTGTTAGGTCCACTTGATCCAAGGCTGAGTTCAAGTCCTGAATACCCTTGTTAATTTTCTGTCTTGTTGATCTGTCTAATATTGACGGTAGGGTGTTAAAATCTCCTACTATTATTGTGTGAGAGTCTAAGTCTCTTTCTAGGTCTCTAAGAACTTTCTTTGTGAATCTGGGTGCTCCTGTATTGAGTGCATATACATTTAGAATAGTTAACTCTTCTTGTTGCATTGATCCGTTTACCATTATGTTATGTTCTTCTTAGTCTTTTTTGATCTTTGTTGGTTTAAAGTCTGTTTTGTCAGAGACTACAATTGCAACCTCTGCTTTTTTTTTTTTTTTGCTTTTCACTTGCTTGGTAAATTTTCCTCCATCCCTTTATTTTGAGCCTATGTGTGTCTTTGCATGTGAGATGGGTCTCCTGAATACAGCGCACCGATGGGTCTTAACTATCCAATTTGCCAGTCTGTGTCTTTTAATTGGAGCATTTAGCCCATTTACACTTAAGGTTAATATTGTTATGTGTGAGTCTGGTCCTGTCATCATGATGCTATCTGGTTATTTTGCACACTAGTTGATGCAGTTTCTTTATAGTGTCATTGGTCTATATTTTGGTGTGTTTGCAGTGGCTGGTACTGGCTTTTTCTTTCTATATTTAGTGCTTCCTTCGAGAGTGCTTGCAAGGCAGGCCTGGTAGTGACAAAATCCCTCAACATTTGCTTGTCTGGAAAGTATTTTATTTCTCCTTCACTTATGAAGCTTAGATTGGCTGGATATAAAATTCTGGGTTGAAAATTGTTTTCTTTAAGAAGGCTGAATATTGGCCCCCCACTCTCTTCTGGCTCATAAGGTTTCTGCTAAGAGGTTTGCTGTTAGTCTGATGGGCTTCCCTTTGCAGGTAACCTGAACCTTTCTCTCTGGCTGCCCTTAACATTTTTTTCCTTCATTTCAACCTTGGAGAATCTGATGATTATGTGTCTTGGGTTGAAAATCTCATGGAATATCTTAGTGGTGTACTCTGTATTTCCTGAATTTGAATGCTGTCCTGTCTTGTTCGGTTGGGGAAGTTCTCCTGGATAATATCCTGAAGTGTGTTTCTTGGTTCTATTCCCCCCGTCTTTTTCAGGTACTCCAATCAATTGTAGGTTCGGTCTATTTACATAGTCCCATATTTCTCAAAGGTTTTGTTCATTCCTTTTCATTCTTTTATCTCTAATCTTGTCTGCATACCTTATTTCAGCAAGATAGTCTTCAAACTCTGATATCCTTTCTTCCACTTGGTTGATTCAGCTATTGATGCTTGTGTATTCTTGAAGTTCTTGTGCTGTGTTCTTCAGCTCCATCAGGTCATTTATGTTCCTCTCTAAACTGGTTATTCTAGGTAGCAGCTCCTGAAACCTTTTATCAAGGTTCCTAGCTTCTTTGCACTGGATCTTAACATGCTCCTTTAGCTCAGTGGAGTTTGTTATTAGCTACCTTCTGAAGCCTACTTCTGTCAATTCGTACATCTCATCCTCTGTCCAGTTCAGTATCCTTGCTGGGGAGGCATTGCCATCATTTGGAGGAGAAGAGGCACTCTGGCCTTTGAGCTTTCACTGTTTGTTGTTGTTGTTGTTGATTCCTTATTTCTTTCTCATCTTTGAGTTTGTCTAGTATTGATCTTTGAGGCTGCTGACCATTGGATGGGGTTTTTGTGGGGACTTTTTGTTTTTGCTGATGCTGTTGTTGTTGCTTTCTGTTTGTTTTTCTTGCAATGGTAAGGTCTCTATTCTATAGGGCTGCTGTGGTTTGCTGGGGATTCACTTCAGGCCCTATTCATCTGGTTCATTCCCGTTCCTGGAGGAGGCTGATGAACAGCAAAGATGGGTGCCTGCTCCTTCCTCTGGGATCTCTGACCTAGAGGGGCACTGACCTGATGCCATTAGGAATGCTCCTGTATAGGGTGTCTGACAACCCCTGTTGTGGGGTCTTATCCAGTTGGGTGGCATGGGGAGCAGGACCTGTTTAATGAAGCACTTTGACAGTCCCTTGGTAGAGGAGGTATGCTTTGTGGGGGAAACCCATTCATCTGGGCTGCCCAGATTCCTTAGAACTAGCAGGAGGAAAGGCTAATTCTGCTGGTCCATGGAGACTGCAGCCACCTCTTCCCCTGGGGGCTCAGCCCCAGGGAGATCAGAGTTCTGTTTCTGAGGCCCTGGCTGGAGTTGTCAGAGTTCTTGCAGGGAGGCCCCACCCAGTGAGGATGGATGGGTCAGGGTCAGGCCTGAAAAGGCACTCTGTCCACATTCTGTCCCAGCCAGTGTGTTGGGTTGTAGGGTATACCTCTTGGGACCAAGTGGCTCAGCCTTCCTGACTCCAGCAGGGGAAAAGCATGGCCTGGAGCTATAGAGATGGCTGCCACCCTTCCCTCATCCTGGGAGCTTAGTGTGCTTGGCAGCTATCAGTCCCAGTATTGGCTGTTGCCCCTCCCGCAAGGAGCTCAAACTGCTTAGATGGCAGGCAGCCACAGCTGTGGTGATGGTTGCCCCTCTTCCTGGGAGCTCTGCAGGCTTAAGCAGATTCTAGCTTAGTGGCTGTTGAGAATCTCCATGGCTCCATGGTTGGAACCCTAGCCTTGGTGGCATAGGCTCATGAGTGGGATCTTCTTCCAATCCGTGGGTTGTCTGTGGAAAAAGCACATTTTCCCAGGCTGGGTAGCATGCTCACTCACTTTGTCCCTTGGCTGGGGAGTAGGAAGGTGGGGGCTCCCCTGTCCCATGTGGCTCTCAGGTGGGCCACACTGTCTTTCTTCCTCTCTGTGGGTCACATCAGCCACCTAGTCAGTTCGCATGAGGGAACCTGGATACCTCAGTTTCTGGTGCAGGATTCGCATGCTGTTATGGGTCTTTTCAGTGGGAGCCTTTTAGTCGGCCATCTTGGACAAGTGGGACTTTCTTACTCGTTGCCCCTCATTAGTGAATCTTGGGAAGATTCATTGATAAGAACCTGAAAATAAGTGTTAATACTTGGGGGGTCTATTGTTCTCAGAAGCTTTATAATTTCCTCCTGCCTCACACATGTCCCTTAGTAATTTGATAAATGCTTCAACTCTTCTTATTGGCTGGTATAGGGCCCTGATCCAGGTAAGCAATTGTTATTCTCTCCTTTCTCCTAAGAGCACATGTTTTTCCTTAGACTTCAGGTTAGTTGTTTGCTTTAAAGCCTCAGGTATTTGTTGCCTTGAAACCTCAGCTATCTGCTAGGTTTGAGAAAAATAGGGAATTTTCAGATTATCTGGTGTCTAAATTTTTGTGTAAGGTTGGAAGCCATATTCTTTCCAGTTTTCTCCATGTTGAGCAATAGCTACAAGCTGATCATGATTTTTTAAAACTATTTTTATTTTCAGTTGTAGTGTGTCTTTAAGATAAGTTAAGAAACAAGGACAAAATAATAATTTATATTTACCTACATGTTTACAAGTTTTTGTGCTCTTGATTTCTTTGGTACCTCTGAATTTTTTAATGTTATATAATTTTCTGCCAGACTGAGGAAATTTCATTAACATTCTTCATAATGTAAATCTTCTGGTGACACATCCTTCAGCTTTTGTTTATTTGAAAATGTATTTTGCCTTCAGTTTTGAAGGATACTTTTGCTAGTTATAGAATTGTAGGTTTTCTTTCTAAAGATGCCAGATCATTGTCTTCTGGTTTGCAGTGATTTTAATATAAGTCAGTGGTAATTCATATCATCGTTCATCCATATAACCTGATTTTTCCTCTCCAGTTCATCTTGAGATGTTCTAGGAACATTTCGAATGGAATTAGCTGAAGCTTGCCAGATGTAATTGAGTGTTCTAGAGAGATAGGTTCAATGTCCTCAGCAGAGGTAAAAGCTTCTGCAATGACTCTGAGGCAAGAAAAAGCTTGGTCATTATAAGAAAGTGAAGGAAGGTAGAGCTGGGCAGCAAATTTGTCTCAGGACTGTACATGTTTTAAAACTAAAAGTTCTGTATCCCAGGAAACCACTCAGTACCACACAACCCAGAATGGTTGGTTGGCTACATCAGCTTAACTCTTTATTATGGTTTATACCTTCTTTCCTTTCTCTCCCATTGACGACTAGCTTATTTCAGCTCTTTTACATTTTTGTTGGGGTTGTAGTGATGTCATGCTAAGTGACTTTCTTGCTTTTATCATTGGCCACATGTATTATGAATTTTCACAATCATTTTCTAGTTTATAAACCCAGAACATCCATGACTTCTAATGATATTTCTTGTAACCAGTTCTGTATCTGATTTGCCTTGAGACCAAAGCTATCTCTCTGCTAGAACACTGTGACCAATTTGTTCTAATAGTGCAAGAGTCTATGCCTGGGCTATAGAAAATGTTCTATCTTGATTATATTATATAAAGTGCTGTGTTTTCTAGATCAGTGTGCAGCAATTGCCACTGTCAAATCAGATCCAGAGGAACTTAATATTTTCTCTAGTGAGTTGACTATCCCTGTTGATTTCTAGCACTCATATGGGATGAATAAGAGTTGGGCTCTTTTTCAGTCCATGTGGAATTAGAGTGATCCTGGGCTTCTCAGGTTGCTACTTCAGGAACAAAAGTGAATTGTTACAAGAAAATTATGCTTGTTAAAAGTACATATTGAAAATAGGGTTTGAATGCAAAGAAACCAAAAAAAATTAAGAAAGTGGAATGAATTTTGAACTATGTTTTAGCTTGTGGCTATTGGAAAGTTAGGATAGTTTCTATTTTCTCTGGTTCTTAATTACAGATAAGCCAGTTGTTATGGACTCCACTGGTTCCTTAGATGGAAGATTCTATGCACTTCTTATCTAAAGCAGTGTCCTAGAAAGTCAAGAATATCTCTAGAGATAATGTGGGCATCCCAATTACCTTCAAGCAGTCTTAAATAAAATAATTATACCAAAACAAAATATTTATACCAGCTTATCAGCAGCATTTAAGGGAAGTTTTAAATTCTTTTTTATATTATCTATTTCCAATTAATCACTGCTAAAAACTTTATCAAATTCCTTAAACATTCCAGAAATATATTGGGTACAGATCTTGGCAAATGAATTACCTTATGGCCAGAAAACCTTAGACTTTGTAGTTGAATGTTATGGCTTAAAGATTGTTTAGTAAAACTGTTTTAAAATTATACTGTTCTTTTGCAGTGGACACCTTTCTTCAAACAAAATCTTGCACACAAATGTAGCATATAAAATAAGAAAAGGAACACTTCTCTGGCTAAAGCATGGAAATATGACTACTCACAATTTTCCCCTTCTCCAGTATTTGCTGTATTATGAAGAAACAGTTATTATAATTTACAATCACATTGTGCCAAGTTTGCAAAAAATTGTAATGTAACCTGCCCAAAAACTACATGAAAAATTGCTCCCTAAATTGTATTCCTGAAAAGAATACAGTGGAAAGGTATAGTTTTCCTATCAGCTTGAAATTGGATATATTGTGCATTACAACATTACAAAAGAGCTCAAAGGGAAGCTTCCAAAAAAACCTAGTATTTTGAAAATCACTGCATAAAACTAGCCTTGACTTATGCATAAAATACCTATTTGAAATGGTAAACTATTATGTCTTTAGGATTTATCTTTGTAAACAAAATTAGAATAATAACAATTATAAAAACAAACATTTTGAAATAGAATATGTCAGATTTAAATTCATAGAGATATAAACTAGTTTTTGATATATATATTTGTTTTGTATCCTTTGACTATGTTTAAATCTGTGGAATCTCTTCTTCAAATCAAACTTTATGTGCAAGATCAATGGGTAAAATAATTTGAAGTTGAGTTCTTCTGCTTGAAGCAAGGATAGGATTCTGAAACCCTTACTGCATGCCTCCCTGATGACATGGCTATTTTCCAACAGTCTTAACAGTCTGTCTCATCAGTCCTAGACCTCCTCTCTGCCAGGGTGGGAACCCCTCTAATAAAGGCCATAAACCAGAATATTTAAAGGTGCAGGCTCTGGAATCAGTGAAGCCTGGGCTTGATTTGTCAACCTGATATATCTGAGCTCCAATTTCCTTGTCCAGAAAATGAGAATAATTGCAGTTGATAGTCTCCAAAGTGGGCTGGCATCCTTTTCTTTTCTCTCTGTATGTCCTACTGCTCCACCCCTTGAGAGGTAAAGTCTGTCTCGATCTTCTTGAATGTAGGCCAGTCTTGTAAAATCCTTTTAGCAATAGATTGTAGAGGAAATGACTCTGTGCCAGGTCCAGTAATAAACCTTAAGAAGTCTGGTAGCTCCCACTCAGGAAAGCCAGCTGCTGTGCTATTAAGAAGTTCAGATGAAACTGTTAAATGGGGGAAAAATCATGTAGTGAGAGAGAGGAACACCGAGGTACCAGACATCTGAGTAGGGACTTCTCAAACTCTCCAGCCATGCCGAGACACTGGCTGAAGCCAGATAAGTGAGTGATTATCTGTGTATAAGGAAGATCATCTAGCTGAGACATGCCTAAATTCCTGACCCACTGAATAGTGAGAAACGATGGATTGTTGCTTATTTATCCACTCATCTTTGGAGTGGTTTGTCATGCAGCAATAAATAATTGCATCAAAAATAGAATATACCTCATGTGGTTGTTAGGATTAAATGAGATAGCAATAGTTAAACAATTAGTACCCTAAGGTGGAATATTCCAATTTAATTCAAATGTTGCCAGTGACTACACAGCATCAGTGAGTTAGGGTTCTAGGGACCTCTCCTTTTGTGGAGCTTACATCCTTGAAGGAGCAGACAGAAATAATAAGTAGATGATATAGATTGTTAAAATGTGATAAATACTATGGGGGAAATAGGAAAAAACAATAGAGCAAAGTAGATTGGTAATATGGAGTTGGAGGAAAAAGGAGACAGTTTTCAATTTTAAATAGGATAACCAAGATAGTCTTATTAAGAAGATTAAATGTGAGAAAAATAAGATAAGGGGATGAAGGAGCTATCCCTGCACATATGAAGAAAACAATCCTGAGAAAGGACACAGACAGTACAAATATCTTAAGGAGGAAGCATACTTGGAGTGTTCAAGCCTCAGGAAGGAGGTCACAGTGGCTGGAACACAGTGGACACAGAGGAGCATGCGAAGAGATAATGTCAGAATGTGGGGACCTGTAGAATATTGTAGGCCTTGGCTGTCCTAGAACATTGTTAAAGAGATGTTCCATGTAATGAAGGCAGTGCTCTTTTCTTTCAAAAACTATAAATTGGAAATTCAGCAACAGTTGAAATACCTGGTATTATTTCCTCCCTAACATCTATCATCACCTGCAAGCATCTTGCTTCGTTCATTTGTTTACTTGTGTAATTGCCAGTCCTACTAAAATGTAAGGTTTATGAAAACATGGACTTTCCCTTTTTATGTCATCACTGTATCTACAAACCCTAAAAAAGCCTCTATCACAAAGTAGATGCCCAATAGATATTTTTATTAAAGGAATTCATGGGGCCAGCCATGGTGGCTCACGCCTGTAATCCTAGCACTTTGGGAGGCTGAGGCAGGTGGATCACCTGAGGTCAGGAGTTCAAGACCAGGCTGGGCAACATGGTGAAACCCCGTCTCTACTAAAAATACAAAAATTAGCTGGGCACAGTGGCGCGTACCTGTGATCGCAGCTACTAAGGAGTCTGAGGCTGGAGAATCGCTTGAGCCCAGGAGGCAGAGGTTTCAGTGAGCCGAGATTGTGCCCTTGCACTCCAGCCTGGGCAAGAGAGAGAGACTCTATTTCAAAAAAAAAAAACAAAAAAAAAAATTAAGGAATTGATGGAAGGAAAGAAATTATGAATAACAAACATCTCTCCAATATATCATAATTTACAAAAGGCTTTTACATAAGTTATCTCATTTTAACCTTACAACACTGTGAGGTAAATAACATTATTATTCCATATTATAGAAATGCAGAAAGTTTAAGTGTTTTGCCAGTGGGGTTCTTTTCAGGACCAGATGTAAGTGAACTGGGCTAATTTTAAGAGGTATTCAAAGCTTTTGTTTGCATAAAAAACTCACATTGCACATTTTAACTTTATATATAAATAAATTATATATTTAAATAATTACAAAGAATGTGATTTCTAAAATAATAAAATTTCTAAGTCTTTTGTATGTAACAAATCCAGTGTAACTATAAAAGCTATTTGATCCCCACTATTGTCCTTAAAGCATACATAAAAAGTTTTCTTTTTTTTTGAGACGGAGTCTCGCTCTGTCGCCCAGGCTGGAGTGCAGTGGCGCAATCTCGGCTCACTGCAAGCTCCGCCTCCCGGGTTCACGCCATTCTCCTCCCTCAGCCTCCCGAGTAGCTGGGACTACAGGCGCCCACCACCACGCCTGGCTAATTTTTTGTATTTTTAGTAGAGATGGGGTTTCACTGTGTTAGCCAGGATGGTTTCGATCTCCTGACCTCGTGATCCACCTGCCTCGGCTTCCCAAAGTGCTGGGATTACAGGTGTGAGCCACCGTGCCCGGCCATAAAAAGTTTTCTTTAACAGCTGGAAATCTTTACATATTTCTTTTTTCTTCCTTGATCTCGAATTTCCATTCCATGTCCTCCATAGCCTTTTATCTTTAAACAGTTGGAAACTCAGTGATCCCCAGACCCCAGTTTGAACACTGCTGCCTAAGACAAACAGTCTGTAGAATTGCCCAATGTAATAAGGAGATAAATGAATGTAATGATAAAAATTAGAGTCTAGAGGCATGACCTCAAAGAAATCATGAGGCATGGAGATCCAGGAATTGCTTTAGAACAAGGGCACAAAGTGGCTGAAGCAGGCAGTTCAGTACCCAAGTCCTAGAACTCTGGACTGCTGGGGGTGGAGATGAGAGTGGCAGTGGCAGGCAGGAGGTAGTGCTGGAGCCTTTAAGAATTATTCACTTTTAGATCATTGGAAAATTTTATGTGAAACTTCTCTTTGAATCTTATGAGATAATGTGATATGAAAAAAATTATAAAAGAAGGTACATGTAAAGGAAATCATACACCTGTAGTGGTTTTAATATTTTCTTTGTTTGATGACAAGTTAAAAAATGTGAGACAATATAGAGCTACACCGTCCAACATGGCAGCCACTAGTCACATATGGCTATTGATCACTGGACATGTGGCTAGTCAGAATTAAGATGTGCTGTGTGTGTGCAATGCACACTAGATTTCGAAGATTTAAAACAAAAAAGAATGTGAAATCTCTCATTAATATTTTGTAATGATTACATCTTAAAATGGCAATACAGGAATATATTATTAAAATTAATTTCAAATTTCTTCTGACTTTTTAAAATGTGACTATTAGAAAATCTTAAATTACATACCTGCTTCACATTTTCTCTGGGATAGTGCTGAGCTAGAGCTTCTTATTTATCCGAGAATTTTTTTTAATTAAATCATTTTTGGATGACTTTAAGGTTACTTAATTTTAGCGTAAAAGAAATTTTAAAACCAGGAAAACAATAAGGGTTGCTATATAAAATTTTAAAAGATAATGATATAAATAAATGCTCAAGATATGTTAACTAAAGTATCATTAAAACATCATAGTACATCATGCTCCCAAGTTTGAAAAACAAATTAAACACACATAGATAAAATAACAGGAAATCTCTTCACAAAAATATTAATAATAAATTTTCTCTCAATAACAGTAGTATGTGTGATTGTGGATTTTTATTATATGTTTGTATTTTCTAACTATCCAAAATATGCATATATTATTTTTATTATTAATTTTAAAATAGCGTAATGGGAATATGTCTTTTTATTATCTAGTAACAAAATAATAAAACTATATATAAAAAAATGAACAGAGGCAATTATAAATATTTCTATTGTTTGGAGCATATAATATCAAAACTAAATTATGTGACAATTGATAAATATTTTAGGGCTACATATAGTTCCTTTCTTTCTTGGTCCATTATCAGTGAGGACTTCTTGCTCTCTTCCATTGTCATTAAACTTCAAAGTAACAGGCTTCAATCATAGAAGGCATCACATTTTCTTGAAAATAACAGGAAAAAAGCCAGAAAAAGCATTTGCTGAATTTTTCAAAAACACTGTTTGCAAGAAAAATCTGTCTGCTTGGCTACCACACAAAAGACTGAGCATATGTAAAGCATTTTATGGAGCCTATCCCAATACAACACAAAAATAGGAATTACTTTGTTGATTTGCACAGATCTCTGATATGGCTCCACATATCCAACTAAAGTTTACCAGCACAGAGAATGGAAAGTGAAGGGGATTTTCCAAGAATTTGCGTTCTCGGCATTTACTTTTTAAAACTGTGTTTAGTTCACTAGAGCACTGATGTTCTAATTATACTCAGATGGAAGGGAATTCTGCAGTACCCCGAAGTATCTAACTTATAAATCAAGGAGCCATTTCCAACAGGACAAAGTAAATCTGTTTACAGGTATATCTCAAACACCTCAAACATCTGGTTTATAAGCATCTAACCACATGATTCCTTTAAGGGGTGAAGATATGTAACCCAATATATGAGAAACACTGATGTCTGAAGACTTCTGATTGGCAAGAGCAAAAAGACTGCTTAATTAAAAAGTGGCAAAGTAGTCTAAACTCAGCAAGAAGGCAACTGCTCAGCCTTCATACTGACCACTGATCTGCTTTTTAATCTTCTCTGGCTCATTAAGTTATTTCTTTTCTTAATAACTACTTTATTAGTTCTTGTTTCTCCTGATTCTGTGAGAATGGAGGAAGAGACTTGTATGAAAATTCCAGGACTATGCTGTTCATACTCTGTCCAGTGATTCCTTTTAATTGCCATGACTTACGGGGTCAAAGTTGTCAGCAAAATAGACTCCTCCATTACACTTTGTTATTGCAACTGGCATTATAAGATACTAGTTACTTGATATAGATGTGGCAGGAAGTGAGTGAAAGACTGCCATTTTGGAAAACGTGATATGTGCTGTAATGGAGAGTCGTACATATGTCCAAAATGTTCTAAAAGCGGAGGGTACAGAGTGGCTTAGAGCAATTCTTTTCTGCTTAGTGAAGAAGGCTGTGGGTTTGGAGAAGACTTCACAAAGAGGTGTGAAATCTGGGTCCACTTTTGCCAGGCAGAAAGTTGAAAAGAAGTGAAGAAGATGCCCTAGACCAGAGGTTGTCAAATTTTAACACAAATCACTGGGTCTCGCCCTAGAGTTTCTGATTGAGTAGATCTGTCATAGGTTCCAATGAGTTCCCCAGGTCATGCTAATTCTGCTAGTCTGAGTATCTTATTTTGAGATCCACTTTTCCAGGCTAAGGGAACATCAAAAATGTATCAGTTCTATGACAATGACTCCTTTTCCCATCATCACCAATCTATAATACAAATTCGCAGGAAAACTGACGAAGGAAAGAATGTGTGGTATTGTGTCTAAAGTTAAGCAGACCTTTAGGAGGAATCCTTTGGAGATTTCATCTTGGTTCTTATAGGTCTAGTGGAACAACAACTCACTTAGTACCTGGTAGCTTCTTAGTCTTCAATAGGCCTGGCAGATTACAGTTTGAAAGCTATAGTAGGAAGGAGATGAAATGGAGGGAAAAAAAAAAGTGTGCTATGCCACTGTATGAATACAAACTCTTTGGTGGACTGGAATGGCTTTTTGGATGATGGAGCATTTAGAAAATAATTTTTGTTTTGAGTATAAACTTTATTGATTATGAAAATTTGGGTGTTAAGCTTTGTTCTAGGGAGGTATATGCTTTCAGTGTGTGTGCAAGTGTTATGATCAGTTATCCACTGAAAACCTGAAAAAATGAAAGAAGCATAAGTGCAGCTTTTTTTTAAGTTGCAGGGCCACCTTTAAAATGACAGAATTTGACGGGGCTATGCCCAACCTGAATTTTGCTGGGGGATCTTGAATACCAAAGTCAACCTGAACTGTTCTTCAGGCATCTCCAGGAAAGTATTCTAGATTTAACTCAGAACAGAGAAAATGAACTGTAGGGGTATGGGGATGAAGACTAGGGTAACTCTAACAACCTGTGGGTAAGACATGAGTTTCCCAAAAGGTAGATCAAATTTTCATACCCGAGGTTAGATGACATTACTTTCTTAAAAGAAAGTAAACCCAGAACAAAGAGAACAAGACTGGGAAATAAGTCACATGTACAAACACTCTGCAAAGAATTTTAATTTGGGAGTGCTTTTCCCATTGACTATGGAAAATACAACATTTAGCTCATAGCTTTAAGTTCTTTCTATGTCAGTTAATTTGCTTTAGCTTTTTCTAAGCCTACCATATAGTCTGACAGGTTCATAAAACTGTGTGTGTGTGTGTGTGTGTGTGTGTGTGTGTGTTTTCAGAGGGGATCTCGCTCTGTCACCCAGGCTGGAGTGCAGTGGCACAATCTCAGCTCACCTCAGCCTCTGCCTCCTGGGCTGAAGCGATTCTCCTGCCTCAGCCTCCCAAGTAGCTGGGATTACAGGTGCCTGACACCATGCCTGGCTAATTTTGTTATTGTTGTTGTTTTGTATTTTTAGTAGAGACAGGGTTTTGCCATGTAGGACCAGGCTGGTCTTGAACTCCTGACCTCAGGTGATCCACCCACCTCGGCCTCCCAAAGTGCTGGGATTACAGGTGTGAGCCACTGCACCCAGCTGTGGTGGTCTTTTTAGAAGAAATAAGGAATTGAACCATAAGGGGAAAAGAGTGTTGTCTCCTGCAAACAAATTCCCTTTATGGAGACCTTTTCAAAGGTGTGTGCATCATGTGCACCACAAGGAAGACTGAAATACATGGATCCTATTGATGGCAGCAGTGGCCCATCTGGAGTAGCTGCTGCCATCATGCCAGCTGCAGCAGGGAGGCGTGGCCAGGGTTGCACACTCCAACACTCAGGGAGCTGGCAGGAGCCAGGGACTAGTGAAAGCCCTGCTTCTTCTGAGTCAGTGGGGCAGGAGCTTCCCGGCATAGCTCTGCTGCCCAAGTAACTGCTGCAGAGCCAGGCCTCCTGCTCCAAGGAGCAGGCAGAAGTCCTGCCCCCTAGGCGTGGGTGCAGTTGCCCAACCCATGGCTGCAGACCCAGGCATCTCTGTGCTCTTGAGGACCTAGGAAAGCCCCCACTGCCCTCACAGGCTCAGAAATGCATACGCCCACTGCCTGTCTTCTCCCTGCTCTCAGCACCTGCTCTCATCTTGGAGCAAAGTTGGGGCCAAGCTGGGCACTGTCACAGGCCACCAGGTGTGCACACATTCAGGGCAGCGCTGACATACTAGCCCTCTGCTGCCTCAACCCCCTCTGGACTTTGGGCACCAATGAGCATAGGAGGGAAGCTGAGGTGGCACTGAGGGCAGCTTGGCATGGGCCTGCAGGCACCTCTTGGCACCTACAGCCTTGGTGCCATGAATGGCAGCAGGACAAAGGTTCCTGGGCAGAAGGGGGCAGTCCCTGGTGAGGCCCCACCTTCAGGCCAGGGAAGGCCTGAAGGTTGGGGGCTGGGCTGCCAGTTCCACAAACTGGAGTGGGAACTTGTGCTGCCTTTTCCGGCCCACCCATGGCTGCCCATGGACCAATTGGTGTGTACTTCCTCCGTTCTGAGGCCCATAAAAGTCCTGGGCTGAGCCAGAACTGAGCAGACATCAGGATGACCACCTGTAGAGAGGAGCTACCCACTCCAGGGCCTCCTCTCTGCTGAGTGCTACAGATGTTGGGATGACCAGCTGCAGATACAGGAGCTACTCACTCCACGGTCTCCTCTTTCCTGAGAACTGCAGATGACAGAAAAACCAGCTGCAGAGAGAAGCTACCCTTTCTGCTGATAGCTGAACACTTGTTGGGATGACCTGCCTGCAGAAAGGAGCTACTCTGTTTGCTAGGAACAGAACACTTGTCAGGACACTGGCTGCAGAAAGGAGCTACTGCCTGTGGATCTTCTCTGAGTTGTTCTATTGCTCAATAAAGCTCCTCTTCATCTTGCTCACCCTCCACTTGTCTGTGTACCTCATTCTTCCTGGTCACAGGACAAGAATTTTGGACTTGTTGAATGGTGAGGCTGAAAGAGCTGTAACACAAACAGGGATGAAACATGCCCCTTGCTTGCCATGTTGCAGGCAAAGAGAAGGAGAGTTGCAGTCCTTCAGGAATCCCAAACCTGGAAGCTCCCTGAGCTGAGGCTGTGACTCCCTCTTTGCAGACTTGTGGTTCCTGGCATCTCCAAACTTCTGGGTGCCACTGAATTCCCCAGTGCCAGCCAGGGAAGCTGCTTGCAGTGTGCCTGGTCCAGCCTCAGTCTTGCAGAGAGCCAGTGTCTATGCCATCACCTGGGGCTACTCATCCTGTGGCAGCAGCCAGAATGTCCAATTGTGTGCAGTGTGGCCAGACCTCATGCTTGCTCACACACCTCTTGTTCCTCCATGTCCGACTTGCTCTTGGCAGGCTGGTAGTGTGAGCCAATTGCAGCCTGCCCGGCTGAGTGAGCAGAATGAGCCCAGCAGGCCCAAGAAAAACTTGGGCAAAGGCATCACTGGCCACAGAGGTTTCTGTCCAGAAAAGCAACACCTCAAAGATCCCATAACACTTTGCCCCAAGCAATTACCAAGTCAGTCAGTGATTCAAGGGGTCCAGGACTGGGTGAATAACTTAAGAGAAGGTATAAAAGTGTTTCTCAGGCACACACATTTTTACTATAATGAAGAGGTAGTAACATAAATGGAAGTGAAAAGCTGACGCTTTGGAAAAATTTAACACAACATATTGCTCAACCCCCTGCCCAGGGCCTTAGGAGGAACTCCTGGGATTGAGGCCCTGAAGTTGAAGTTTGATTTGCTTCACAGTAAATCTGCTTGACACATTGCTCCACTTCACTCAGGATCCCACAACTGGTACCTCACTCTGCAGCATCCTACTTTTCTGTCTCAGGTTAGCAAGTCCCCACCTTTGAATATAAGATCATCATGGGCTGGAATTTTTTTTAACTCAAAGTTTAATATGCATACATAAAAGTGAACATTTCAAAATTATACAGATTGATGTTTTTTCACAAACTAATTGCATTTTTGTACCAACACTCCAGAAAGCCCCCCTTTCCACTCATGATACCATCTCCCAATATCTTAGCAATCACTACCCTGATTTCTACAAAGCAGAATAGTTTGCATCTAGGTTCACTTTGCTAGGGAATCATACACTCTTTTTCTGGTTTCTTTCTTTTAATATTATGTTTCTGAGACACATCCATATGGTTGTGTTTATTTATCAATTGTTTATTCTCAATGATATACAGTATTATATTGTGTGAGTATGACTTATTTATTGATCTAATTTTTGATGACCATTTTGTAGTTTTGTGTCTTAGGATATTAAAAATATTGCTGCTATAAACAATCTAGTACATATCTTTTGTTAAGCTTGTGTGTACATCTGTTGGCATGTGAGTAAGAGTGGAAATACTGGGTCATAAAGTGTAAGATTAATGAATACTGCCAGACAATTACTGAAGTGGTTAATACTAATTTACACTCCTACAAACTGGTATAAGGGTTCTAATCATTTCATACCCTGACCAAAACTTGATAATGTCTTTTTCATTTTGGCAATTCAAGTGAGTATATATAGTATCTAATCATGGTTTTATTGGAATTTCACTTATGATTGATGCTATGGATCATTTTTTCAAATATATGTGGGATATTTTGTTATCTTCTTTTGTAAAGTATCTCTTCTAATCTTTTGTACATTTTTCTATTGGTTCATCTGTGTTTTTCTTACTGATTTGTAGGAAGTATTATTAAGTTCAAGATAGAAATGATTTGTGGGATACACTTATTCCAAATGTCTTATTTAACTCAATATCTTGCTTCTTGATTTCAGAATGGCACCTTTTGATTTAGGAAATTCTTAAATATAATCTGATTTATCTTTTTTTCTTTTATGAATTGAGCTTTTTGTATCCTGCTCAAGAAATTCAGAGGTATTCCAAAGACATAAATATGTTATTCTATACTTTCTCTTAAAGTTGTATGTTTTATTTTCATATTTAAATATGTAATCCATCTAGAATTAACTTTTATGTACAGTGTGAGGTATGAATCAATCTACTATTTTTGTCTCCATATGGATAAACAATTGACTCAGCACTATTTATTGAAATTAGTATTTTTTTCACTACATAATATTTTGCCTTACTATACATAAACATGATATGATGTTTTATTATTTACAATTTCTATAATGTCTTTCAATAAGATTTTCTCATTTTTCCCAGAAAGTTTTTACACATGTTTTGTTAGATTTATTCCTAGGTACCTTATATTTTATGTTATTTTCTATTAAGTTTTCTAACTTTGGTCTGATGTTTTGTTAGATTTATTCCTAGGTTCCTTATATTTTATACTATTTTCTATTAAGTTTTCTAACTTTGACATTGTATACAGGAGTTTAATGGACTTTTCTTTATTAAGCTTGAATCCAGCAATGCTGCTAAGTTCCTTTTAGTTCTACATTTTATTTAAAGACTCGTTGGTTTTCTATAGAGAATATCATCCCATTTGCAAATAACGAAGTTTCTTTTTCCTGTTTTTGAAAGCCATATATATTTTTTTCTTTCTATTTTCTTACCAACTGGCTAGAATTGACAGTACAATGTTAATTAGAAGTCTTAATCACAAACAGTCTTGTTTGATTGTGATTTTAAACATTTAATATTAGTAATTTTAAAATTTAACTGTTATGTAGGATGCTTACTCAGAGTTTTTTTTTCTTTTTTGACAAATTCTATATCAGAATTGTATCCAGATTAAATTTGTCACTTTTTTTTCCTAGAAAATGCAAAACAAAAGTAGTGCATCTACATCAGGGTCCATTCTATTATTCGAAATACTGTAAATGTAAGCAGTCCAAGGAAGATATAATGGCTACGTAAAATCACCAAAAATGTATCTCTTTATTCTTTCTCCTCCACCATTCTTCATGTGAATTGTCCTTTTAAGGTCATTTCATGATGCAAAATGGCTCATGCATTTCTAGTCTTCACAGCAACTGTTCAGGAAACAAGAAGGAGGAAGTTGGGTGTAGGGATATGGAGGAAAATCAGTTTCTATTAAGAGGCCTTCTCAAACAGCTTGCAAAACCCTCATGTTTCATGAGTAATCAGCTACAAGTGAAGTTAAAAAATGTAGGGTCTTCTTATAGTTTACACAGATATCCCATCAAAATTGAGATTATTTAACTAAAATAGAATGGAATATTGGAAAGCAAATAGGCAAATAGCAGTCTCTGCCTTTATCAGGTTAAGGAAGTTCCAATCAATCCTTGGTTAGCTAATAGTTTTTTTTAAATCATGAATATACATTAACTTCATTAAATGCTTTGCTGCATCTATTCAGATTATCATATTTTTTCTTTAATCTGTTAATTTTATAAATCAAATACATTGATTTTCTAATTTAAATGTACTTTTTATACCCAGCATAAACTCATTTTGATCGTGATATATCTTTGCTGTATGTTGTTGGAATTGACATGCTAATATTTCATTTATGATTTCTTTTACACATATTAATGAATGAGATCAATTTGCAGGTTTCCTTTTTCATTTTTCCCTTGCTGGTTTTGGGTATCAAGTTTATACTGTTTAATAAAATTAATTAGAGGGAGTTACTTCTTGTGTAAGGTTCAAGTTATCTCTACCTTGAAGGTTTGGTAGAATTTTCTAGTAAAACCAGTCTTGTCCTGTGATTTCTTTTGTAAGTTTGTATTTTTAGTTTTCTGAAATTATCAAAATTTCTGTTTCTTTCTGTCTTTTTAATTTTAGCATAAAAACTCTTCTCAGATCATTTTATTTTTCTAAACAGTTATGTGATTTGCTTACAAGGATCAAGAAAATGTGTGTATCTCATAACCCATCCATTGTGGTAGTTAATCTTTTTTTTCCTAGAGAAAAAAATCTAAAAACATCCAGTAAGATCAGTTCTTAGTAATCCTAGGAACAAGGAGAACAGGGACTGAAAGTGTATAATCAGCTGTACTCTAACTGGCAGACAGAACTTGACATAAGTCCATCCCTAAGCCTCATGTCTAGATTATCTGGATTCATGAGCTCAATGAACTGAAGACTGCCTCTTCCCTCATGTGTGACCTAGCTCGAGTATTGCCTTCTGCTCTAGTCTATATACTTGATTC
Organism: Hylobates moloch; assembly: GCF_009828535.3. Taxonomy (NCBI): domain Eukaryota; kingdom Metazoa; phylum Chordata; class Mammalia; order Primates; family Hylobatidae; genus Hylobates; species Hylobates moloch. Next base: position 24,196,935 of record NW_026652297.1, on the reverse strand, counting down.
CCACAGCTGGAGTCAAGCAGTGAGCTCACATCTACTTTTTGTAATGATGTTTTCTTTTCCTAGAATATGGCCTCTGTACATGTCTTTACATCCCAACCACCTGGACCACTACCCTTTTATATTCTTTCTTTTAAAACCCCAATTCATATATCATTTCTCCTGGGAAAGTTTCCAGAATGTAAACAGAGTTGTACTGTCTGTATTTCATGTCATTTCTGTATCTATGACTTTTCCCTCCACTCCACTTATTACACTTACTATTTTAAAAACTTTTTACTGTAATATAATATACATCAGAAATATACATATATCAAAAGTACACAGATTTATAAATTTTCAAAGACATTGCATTTTATATTTTTGTATCTTGGTCTCTCCCATTATACTGTGAGCTAACCAGTGGTTCTCTATAACATTTCTAGGACTTATCACACAGTGGCTGGAACAAATATTAAACAAATTATAGATACTCATTTTTTCTCATTTACATTTTTGGTTTCTAGTTACTGACTATACAGCAATTTATTCATTTCTCTTAACACTGTGAAGTTGCTGCTATTATTGCCATTTTTCTGAGGAGAAAACAGTATATGTTTCTTGCTTAAAATAACAAGTGGGAGATTGAATTGTTGGCCCCAACACATCTTCCTTCTCACAAAGAAGCCTGTTGCCATGTACTTTGCAGTTTTTCCTACCACCATGGGTAGAATCTTTTTCTCTAATCCTTGACTGTGGGCTCAGCCATGTAACTTGTTTTGGCCAATTGAAGATTAGCAGATGTGATGTAAGCAGAGATTTGTAAAGTACATTTATTGTCAAGCACTCTTGTGCCTCTGCCATTACTGAGAAAAGAGCTCTCCCTGTGCGGCTGTTGCTCCTCAGGCTGAGTCCTAGAATGAGAAACATGAAGTAGAATTAAGTCAACCTAACCCAGCCTGGGTCAGCTGACCTGCTGACCTGAGTGAGGCAATTGAGCACAACAGAGATGCCTCAATCAACCCAAAGTTTGAGATAGTTGCATATCACTGAGAGTACTGTTTATTGTTACGTAGCACTGACTCACTAATTTAGCCAATGTTAACAGATTTGGCTGACACTCAGATCATGTTTTTAAGCAAAATACGATTCTCTCTTCTTTGATACATTTTCCAATTAAGTGTTTAGGCCTCCTCTTCATGTATCTTCTAGTTCCTGATTCAATACAAAAAGTCTTTTAAAATACAAAAAAATCTATTTACCCTTCGCTTATTTTTTCTCTCCTTCCTTCCGTCTTCCTTCTTTCCTTCCTTCTTCCTTCCCTCCATCCCTTCCTTTTTCTCACCTTTCTCATGCATAGTGTAGTACTCTGTCTAGGTATTCTATTTCGTTTACTATAATGTGAGTAGTTTATCATCAATATTCTGCACACTTTATATAATTTTTTTGTCTTCTCCTTTGAGTAAATATTGAAGCATGGGAATTATTCTGTACCCAATTTTCCATAGCTTGGGATGGCCTTAGAAGAAGAGCTAACCATAGTCTTTGTTGATGGTCCTAGGTCTTTTGCATTGTGTTCAAAGTCTCGTATTTGGGTTCACTCCTCTCAGACAGCAATGCTACCTATTTCCTTGGGGATATGGCTTTGGGTTTTGGATCATTTTTTCTATCCATCATGAAAACCTGAAAAATATTGATTTCTGGCAATTTTTGTTGCCAGCATTGAGAGTCTATAGTAGAAGGCAGGTGCTTCCAGACTTCAGTGACTTTTCGTTTCTCTTCTCTAACCTGCCTGCTCTTACTCTCAGTTGCTTTTTCTCCTAATTGGTAGAAATAATTCTTGGGATTTATTTTACTCATGTTCTTTCCACATTATTGGTTCTCAAAACCAAAGAAGGCTTAGGAAATATACAAAGCAAGCTAAACATTTCCATTTAATTTTTATGTCACTACTTTTTGTAATGGATAAAGTTAATATTCTTATTTAGTTGCCATTGTTAAATTAAGTTCCTGTTTTTATTTCTTTTTGTTCATATCATTATGTATTTTAGGGAGACAGATTTCTCTTTTCTAAGATACTGGCCACAGCCACCACTGTGTTATTGACACTGAGTCTTTAGCCTTTTCTATATGTTTAGTTGATAAAGTTCAGCAGCCATTTGCAAGATTTTCTTTTTCTTCTTTGTCTATTATTTTACATTTCCAATTTATTTAGTTTTAAGACATCATAATGTTACTGAGACATGGTTCATATACCATACCTTTAAATCTATCCAACTGAATTATATAATTCTCAGTTTTTAGTGTATTCAGTTGTGTAACCACCAGTCCAATTAATTTTAGAACATTTTCATCACCCACAAAAGAAAATCCATACCTGTTGTCAACCACTTCGCATTTTTCCTCCAGCACCCCAGCCCTAAGCAACAAATGATTTAATTTCTGTTTCTGTACACAAGCCTGTTCTGGACATTTCAAATTAATGGTATCATACAACATATGGTATTTTGTGACTAAGTTATTTCATTTAGCATAATGTTTTCAGGGTTTATCTATATTGTAGTGTGTATCCAATTTTTATTGCTTTTCTTAAAAAAATTTTTTTCAGAGCAGTTTTAGTTTCACAGCCAGATTGAGAAGAAACAGATACACCACATGCCCTCTGTGCCCACACACACATTGCTTCCCCCACTATCAGTATCTTCCAGCAGAGTGCTGGTACATTTGTTACAACTGATGAACCTACAGTGACACATCATTATCATTCAAACTCCATAGCTTACTTTGAGGTTCACTCTTGGTGGTGTACATTCTATCAGTTTGGACAAATGTAAATGACATGTATTCACCATATAGAGTTTTACAAAATGATTTCTCTGCCCTAAAAATTCCCTGTGCTTCTTCTATACATCTGATCTTCTGTCTCCATATTTTTTTCTTATCCAGAATGTTGTATAGTTGGAATCATACAGTATGTACCCTTTTCAGGTTGTCTTATTTGACTTAATAATATGCACTTAAGTTTTCTCCCTATCTTTTCATGGTTTGATAGCTTCTTGCTTTTTAGCACTGAATAATATTCGATTGTCTAGATGTACCACAGTGTACCTATCCATTCATCTACTGAAGGACATCTTGTCTGCTTCCAAGTTTTGGTAAGTATGAATAAAGCTGCTATAAACATCCATGTGCAGGTTTTTGAAGACAAAATATATGAACTCCTTTGTGTAAGTACCAAGGAATGCAATTATTGGAATATATGTTAATAATATGTTTAGTTTTATATTAGACTGTCAAACTATCTTCCAAAGTGGTTGTATCATTTCACATTCCTACTAGCAATGAATGAGAGTTCCCATTGCTCCATATACTCATCAGGATATGGTGCTGTTGTCTGTTTTGGATGTTGGCCATTCAAATAGGTGTATAGTAGTCTCTCATGGTTGTTTTAATTTGCAATTCCCTAATGACACATGATGTTAAACAATTTTTTGTATGCTTATCTATCACCTGCATAAATTCTTAGGTCAGGTGTCTGTTCAAGTCTTTGGCTCATTTTATTATTTTTTTGTTTTTTCTTATTGTTGAGTTATAAGAGTTCTCTGTATATTTTGAATAAGAATCCCTTACAAGATATGTCTTCTAAACATATTTTCTTCCAGTTTGAGGGTAATCTTCTCATTCCCTTGGGAATGTTTTTTGCAAATCAGAAGTTTTAAATTTTAATGAGGCCCAGCTTATCAATTCCTTTTTTCATGGACCATGACTTTGAGGTCATATCTAAAAAGTCATTGCCACACACAAGGCCATCTAGATTTTCTCCTATATCATCTTTCAAGAGTGTTGTAGCTTTGTGTTTTACATAGAGGTCTGGGATTTATTTTGATTTATTTTGAGTTAGTTTTTCTGAAGGGTGTAGGGCTTGTGTTTAGATGCCCTTTTTTTTTTTTTTTTTTTTTTTTTGCATGTTGACACCCAGTAGTTTCAGAATCATTTGTTGAAAGGCTTTCTTTTCTCCATGGTATTGACTTTGCTCCCTTGTCAAAGATCACTTGACTATATTGATGTAGGTCTGTTTCTGAGTTTTCTATTCTGTTCCATTGATCTATCTGTGTATACTTTTACCAATACTACAGTGTCTTGATTACTGGAGTTTTATGTCTTGCATTTGGCTAGTGTCAGGCCTCCAACTTTGTTCTCTTTCAATATTGTTTTGGCTACTCTTGGATTTTTGCCTCTCCACTTTATAATCAGCTTTTGGTTTTCACAAAATATCTTGCTAGGAGTTTGATGGAGACTGCATTGAATCTATAGATCAAGTTGGAAAGAATTGACTTTTTGACAATTTTGAGTCTTTCTATTCATGAATATGGAAACTTCCCCTATTTATTTAGTTATTTCAATTGTTTTGTCAGAGTTTTGTAGTTTTTCTCATATGGATCTTGTACATATTTTGTTAGAATTATACCTAAATATTTCCTTTTAGGGGGTGCTAATGTAAATAATATTGTGGTTTTAATTTAAAGTTCCATTTGTTTATTGCTGGTATATAGAAAAGTGATTGGCTTTTGTATATTAATCTTGCAAGTTTTTGATCATGAGAGAAATTGGTCTGTAGTTTTCTTGTAATATTTCTGTATTTTTTTTGCTTTAGGGCAATACATAGAATGAGTTAGGAAGTATTTCCTTTGCTTCTATCTTTTGGAAAAGATTGTAGAGAATTGATGTCATTTCTTCCTTAGCTGTTTGGTAGAATGTACTAGTTAATCCATGTGGGCCTGATGCTTTCTGTTTTGAAAGTATATTGTTTAGTGATTCAATTTCTTTAACATATCTAGGCCTATTCAGATTTTCTTTTTTATTGTGTGAGTTTTGGCAGATTTTATCTTTCAAGGAATTGGTCCATTTCATCTTGGTTATCAAATTTTGGGGCATTGAGTTGTTTATATTATTGGTTTACTATTCGTTTAATGTTCATAGAATCTGTAGTGATGTTCCTTCTTTCATTTCTAATTTTAATAATTTCTGATCTTTTTTTTCTTAGATATACTGGTTAAAAGCTTACTCATTTTATTGATCTTTTCAGAGAAGCAAGTTTGGGTTTCGTTTATTTTCTTTATTGATTTCCTGTTTTCAATTTCATTGATTTCTACTCTAATTTTTATTTCTTTTCTTCTGCTTACACTGGATTTAATTTGTTCTTCTTTTCTAGTTTCCTAAAGCGGAAGTTTAGGTGATTGATTTTTCATCTTTCTTTTTTATAATACATGCATTCAATGCTATACATTTCTTTCTAAGTACAGATTTCACGGCATCCTGTAAATTTTGATAAGTTGTATTTTCATTTTCCCTTAGTTCAAAGTATTTTTAAATTTATCTTGAGATATCTTTTTTGACCCACTTATTATTTACAAGGATATTGTTTGTTCTCTATGTATACGTGATTTTTCAATTTTTTTGTTGTTGATTTCTAATTGGATTCCATTGTGATCTGATAGCCGATATTGTATGATTTCTCTTCTATTCGCTTTTCCCTTCTATTTACTTGGTGCCCAACCCATTCATTTACTTTTAATTTAAATGTGCCTTTATATTTAAAGTAGGTTTCTTGTGGGTACTTATACGTTAAGGTGTAATTCGTAGCTCAGAATGTAGTTTATCTTCAAGAATGTTCTATGTGAACTTGAGAAAAATGTGCATTCTGCTTTTGTTTGATGAGGTGTACTCCATAGATGTCAATTATATCCAGTTGAATAATGGTGCTGTTGAGTTCAACTACATCTTACTGACATTCCGCCTGCTAGATCTGCCCATTTTTGATAGAAAGATGTTGTTGTCTCCAACAACTATAATAGTAGATTTACCTATTTCTTCTTACAATTCTATCAATTTTTGCCTCATGTATTTTGATGCTCTGTTGTAGGGGCATACATATTAAGGATTGCTATGTGTTCTTGGAGAACTGATAAAACTGATAATGAGCTTATCATTATGTAATGCCCCTCTTTATCTCTAATAACTTTAAAGCCTCCTTTGTCTGAGATTAGCATAACCATTCCTGCTTTCTTTTAGTTAGTGTAAGCATGGTATCGCTTTTCCCTTCCATTTACTTTTTATTTTTAATTTTTTTTCTTTTGAGACAGAGTCTATCTCTGTCACCCATGCTGGAGTGCAGTGGCATGATCTCAGCTCACTGCAACCTCCATCTCCTGGGTTCAATTGGTTCTCTTGCCTCAGCTTTCCAAGTAGCTTGGATTACAGGCATGTGCCATGACACCCAGCTAATTTTTTGTGTTTTTAGTTGAGATACAGTTTCACTATGTTGGCCGCGCTGGTCTTGAACTTCGGGGCTCAAGTGATCCACCCGCCTTGGTATCCTAAAGTGCTGGGATTACAGGTGTAATCTATGGTGCCCAACCCATTCATTTACTTTTAATTTAAATGTACCTTTATATTTAAAGTAGGTTTCTTGTGGGTACTTACAGTTGGGACTTATTTTTTGATCCATTCTGACAATCTCTGTCTTTTAAGTGTTGCATTTAGACCATGGACATTCAAAATGATTATTGACATAATTGGGTTAATATTTGCCACATTTATTGCTGTTTTGTTTGTTCCCTTTTTCTTTGTTCTTATTTTTGTCTTCTACTCTTTTTCTGCTTTTTGTGATTTTAATTGAGAATTTTATATGATTCTATTTTTTCTCCATTCTTATCATATCAGTTACATTCATTTATAATGTATGAATATCATTATCATGTATCAATATCATACAGCATTATAATGTATCAATATCATATCAGTTACATTCATTTATAAACTTATTTTAGTGGTTGCCCTAGAGTGTGCAAATACATTTACAACTAATTCAAGCCCACTTTCAAGTAACACTGTACTGCTTCAAAGGCAGTGTGAGTACCTTATAACAAAATAATCCTCATTGCTGCTTCTCATCCTTTATCTCATTGTTATCATTTATTTCACTGATATATAAGTGTGTATAACACACACACACACATATATATATATATATATATACAAAATGGGATAGTTCCCTTGGCCCCTTCAGGAGTGGGACTTGTGAAGGGGTGGCTCATTTACTCAGCCTGCAGCTCTGAACCCCTCATGGGATGGGGAGCATGCAGGTGAGCAGGTGCAGGAGACAAAGCTAACAAATGCTGGAACCGGCTGATGGCTCCTCTCTGGTGGGAGGAGGCTCTGTGTAGTCCGCTTGGCAGCATCCTAGCACATTACCATGCTATTTTAGCACTGCCATCTGGGAGGGGGTGCCTGTGAGCCCCGGAGCCCCAGAGGGCATGTTACCAGCCCAGTGAGCCTTTTGCCTCATTGTGTGGGGCAGCTGCCCACTGCCAGTGAGGGCAAAGGGCCAATGTGACAGCCTTTTTTGGGTTCCCACACCCAGTGCATCCCAAATTTTTGTCTGGTGCCCAAGAGGAATGAGGCCACACAGACTTGAAGGACGGTGAGTGTGGAGATTTTATTGAGTGGTAGAAGTGCCTCTCAGAGGGATGGGGAGCTGGAAAGGGGATTGAGTGGGAAGGCAGTCTTGCCTTGGAGTTCAGGCTTCCCCAGCAGTTACTGACCATCCCTGGCAAACTCCTCTCTGACTGTAGGCTCCAGTGTCCAGCTACTTCTTCTCTCGACATTCAGATGCTTCTGTCTTCTGTGTGTGTGAGCTGAGTCTGGGGTTTGGGGTTCTTATGGACACAGGATAGGAGGCATGGTGAGCCAAAAGGCAACATTCAGGTGGGAAAACAAGGATGTGAAGTTCTCACTTAGGGCTGTGGGTTTAGGCTTGAGGGTGGAGCACTCACCAGAGACCCTTCCCTTTTCTACCCAGTATTTCCCTGCCTCTTGTCTGTATCATATGTATACATAACTAATATGTTGTTTCTGTTTTTATTTTGAACAAACTATTATCTGTTAGGTCAATGAAGAATAACAAAAATAAGTTTCTATTTTACTTGCATTTATTCCTTTTTTGATGCTCTTTCTTACTTTATGTAGATATGAGTTTCTGACCTATATCATTTTCTTTCTCTCTAAAAATCTTTTTTTGTTTAACATTTCTTGCAGTGCAAGTTCATCAATATTTGTTTGTCTGCCAAAGTCTATTTCTCCTTCATTTTTGAAGGATAATTTCACAGGGTACAGAATTCTAGGTTGGTGGGTTTTTCTTTCCCCAATAATTTAAATATTTCACTCTACTTTCTTATTGCTTGCTTGGTCTCCAAAGAGAAATCAGATGTATTTCTTTTTTGTTTCTCTATAAAATTAGCTGTTTTTTAGTTTGGAATTTCCAAAAAAAATACTAAAAATAGAGTTATATGATTCAGCAATCCCGCTGCTAGGTCTATACCCCAAAGAAAAGAAATCAGTATATCAAACAGATATCTGCACACTCATGTTTATTGCAGCATTATTCATAATAGCTAAGCTTTGGAAGCAATGTACATGTTCATCAACAGACAAATAGATAAATAAAATGTGGAGCATATTCACAGTTGAGTACTATTCAGCCATAATAACGAATGAGATCTTGTCATTTGCAACATGGATGGAACTGGAGGCCATTATTTTAAGCAAAATAAGCCAGGCACAGAAAGACAAACTTTTCATGTTCTCACTTATTTGTGAGAAATAAAATTAAAACGATTGAACTCATGGAGATAGAGAGTAGAACAATGGTTACCAGATGCTAGAAAGTGTAGTGACTAGGGGAAGAGACAATGGTTAATGTGTACAAAAATACAATTAGATAGAATTAGTAACACCTAGTATTTTATAGCACAACAGAGTGACTCCAGTCAACAATAATTTATTTTACATTTAAAAATAACTAGAAGAGTATAATTGTTTGTAACACAAAGAAGGGATAAATGCTTCAGGTAATGAATACCCCATTTACCCTGATGTGATTATTGCACATTGTATGCCTGTATCAAAATATTTCATGTACCCCATAAATATATACACCTACTATATATCTACAGAACAAACAAATAAACAAAAAAAAAAAAAACTAAAAGCAATAAAGTTAGCTGGTTTATCCCCCTCTGGCTTCTTTCAGGATTTAGAAAAAAAATCTTTGATTTTCTGTAGTTTGAAAATGGCATGCTTAAGTGTATTTTTTTGTTGTTGTTTGTTTGTTTTTTGTCATTTATCTTCCTTGGTGTTCTGTGTACATCCTGAATCTGTGGTTTGGTGTCTGATATTAATCTGGAAAAATTCTCAATTATTATTGTCTCAAATATTCTGTTTTTTCCTTTTTGTTCTAGTATTCCCACTACATGTAAGTTATACTTTTTGTAGTTGTTCCACAGTTTGTGGATATTTTGTTCTCCCTCTGTCCCCACCTCTCCACCCCGCCCAATCTTTGTCCTCTTTGCTTTCCAGATTTGAAAGTTTCTATTGATATATTCTCAAGTTCAGAGACCTTTTTCTCTGCCATGTCTAGTCTACTAAAAAGCTCATCCAAGGCATTCTTTATTTTTGTTAGTGCTTTCTTGTGTCCAGCATTTTCTTTTGGTACTTTCTTAGAATTGCAATTTCTCTGCTTACATTGCCCATCTGTTCTTGCATGTTGTCTCCTTTATCCATTAGTGCTCTTACCATATTAATAATGTTTTAAAATTTCCTGATAATTCTAAATTCCCTGCAATGTCTGGTTCTGATGCTTTCACTGTCTTTTCATACTGTTTTTTTGCCTTTTAGTTTGCCTTGAATTTTTTCTTGGTGGTCAAACCTGATGTATTGGATCAAAGCAACTGCCGTAAATAGGTCTTTAGTAATGTGGTGGTGAGGTGTGTGGGAAGGGAAGGATTATATAGTTCTACAAGTAGGTTTCAGTCTTTTAGTGAGTTTGTCTCTCTGGACTGTGAACTTTACACATGCTTCTCCATCCTTTCCCCAAACCTTAAGTGGAACAAAATGGCTAAAGTAGGCTTGAGTTGGGTATTTTTCTTCTCCCAAGTCAGTTGGGCTGTCCCTAGGAAATTAGGCTCTGGTTAACAGGTTTCTTTTGAGGACAGACCTTATTAAGAACAGGGTGCACTTAATTCAGAATGGATCCTTTCCCTTCTCCCTTGCTGGAAGCATGGAAGTATTTCTTTCTGATGTTTTCAGTGAGAACCTGGTGATAAAACTCACAAACATGTCAGTACCGTCCTATGACTAGGTCCGCCTGAAGTTTTTAACTCTCAGACTTGTCCACAGTTAGCCTCCAGCAATTTGTCAATTATAGTTCAGGTTTTTCTACTTCAGCAGTGATTCCTGGGGATATTTGTTCTCCGGTATGTGGAGATTCTCTCTATCTGCCTGTATTTCCAGTTTGGGAGATAGCAGATTTACCCTGTGACTTTGCTTCTGTGAAGTATCTAAGTTGTTTTTATTTATTTATTTTTTAGTTTGTTTAGCTTTTTACTTATTTTTACCTATTGTTTGGACAGAGTGGCAACTTCCAAGCATGCAGAACTGGAAACTGAACTTCATTTTGTTTTTAATCATATCTTTGAAATGGAAAATTAGCACTTGTCAACAAATTACAAATATAACACTTTCAAAATAGTTTATCAATGATTTTCAAAGTTTTTTTTGCAATTTAAAGACTTTGTATTGAAATTACTTTCCAAAATTTAAAACAGAACTTTTATTTGAGTTTCCATATTCCTCAAATATTAATAACTTGCTTGGGAAAAAATGGATTGTGTTTTCCTTTAAAATATATACGTAACTGTTTTCAATGGTGATTACAAGAAAAACTACAATAAGGTTATTTTATATAATCTGGTATTACATTATAGTACAAAAACTAAAAAGAACTAAAATTTTATTGTTTTAAAGCTGGGATTCAAATCTGAATTTTGTCATTTACTAAATAAGAGTTTTTCCATATGTGTTTCCCTGGGTATTAGGTTCTGCATTTGAAAAATAAGAAGTATAGTACCCACATGAGTTAGGTCATGAATTGTTACAAGAATCAAACTGAATAATATATATGAAATTCCTCATAAATTTAAATTGATATATCAATTAAAGTTGTTTATTTTCTCAACACTAAATGAAGAACTCCAGAAACTCCCAAGAAAATTTGACAATTGCATAGTTAAAAACAATTTGAAAGCAGCAAAGGGTCCATAACTTGAGCTAATATTCCTTCATTTCAAGCTGAGGTCTTTGGTAACTAAGTAATAATATGAATGTTGAGAAGGGTAACAATCAATTGTGACACCCTCTGACCCTCCCTCTCCTCTTTCTCAACTTTAGTTTGGTAGACAATTTTTTAAAAAGAAGAAATAAATAAAGGAGTTAACCACCTAATAGTTCAGCCAAAAAATAATGGGAGAGCATTGTGTTCCACAGGAAGTCAATTAGTTTCACAAAATGACTCATGTAACAAAAAAAGTCTTATTATTTTTTCTTTTGAGAGAGAAATGATTGATACCAGACCTTGATACTAGATTAAATTAAGACCCATCAGGTGAAACAGAATTGTTTTCTTCCTTAATTTTCTATGTATCTGAATCAAATTATTTCATTAGTTTTCTGTCCCATTACTACTCACTAATTTATTATTGTTGTTGCTTGTTGTTGTTGTTGTTGTTAAGGCAATTTACCTAGATGAGCTGAAAGTATCCATGAGTCATCCAAGTTTTGAGGTTGTCTGTCTTGGACCCAGAATACTGGTTCCCAGCTGTAAGTCAAAGGAATTAAAATGGAAAATCATTACATTTTGCTGGCTCAGTCCTGGGAAAGCATTACACTTGGGCTCAGTCTCATTCTTGCTTCTTCTTTCCCTATGGATTCTTTTCAGATATCATGGGTCATTTAGCGAATAATGGTTGTAAGCCCAAACAGAGAATCCAGACTAAGTTTGGGTTCAAATCTCTCCTCTTAATAATCTATGTGATCTTAGGTAGATCACCTCATCTCTTTTGGCTTCGGTTTTCTCATAAATAAAATGGAGATATTTAAAATACCTCTGTCTTAGATTTGCTAAGAATGTCACAGAAATGGCACATGTATACCTGTGTAACAAACCTGCATGTTTTGCACATGTATCCCAGAATTTAAAGTAAAATTTTTAAAAATCTAGCACATATTAAATGCTCATTATTGTTAGAATATTCTACAATTTAAATTCAAGTGAAATCTTAAGACCATAATATCTTTGTTCTGAAAAACATTTGATTTCAGCTAGCCAACTTCTCTGTCAATAAGACAGTGCTTCCCCAACACATGCAAGGCTGTTTGTTTCTCCTTTGGCCTCAGTGTCTTTTAAAATAAACCCATGTTTAAATCTAAAGCAAATCCAAACTAATTTAGCAATGGTGAATATTTCCTTGCTAAAAATAAGACTTACCTCACTCCTTAAGTCAAGCTAGAGTTTCCTGTGGAGGCCAAATGCCGAAAGCCTGCTGAGAGAGCAGCATGTGATGAATCACCAGAAAAGATGAAAATGATCATACTCTGGAAACACATTTTGCTAACACAAAGACCACAGAGTCTCCTCTCTCCATACCATCAGGCTATTACCACTTCAATCTCAGGGCATTACAGTAAGACAGCAATAATGATAAACTCTGAACTTCTTTGGTAAGGGGTCAGAAGAAGGGAGGCCATAGATCTGAAGATAGTTTTATAATATTATCCTGTCCTTTGTATTATATACTTGTTTTTATTTCATGAAATTGTTCTTGGTCTGGTGTAAGGAACATGAGACTAACCCTTACAGTGTGTTCTAGACCAGTGGATCTCAAGGTGTAGTTCCCAGACCAGCAGCAACAGCATCACCTGATAATTTGTTTGAAATGCAATGCTTGGTTCCATCAAACAACTACTGAATCAGGAACTCTGCTTGTGGGGCTTAGAAATCTGTGTTTTAATAACAGGTCCCCCAGGTGATTCTAATGCATGCTCAAATTTGAGAACCAGTTGCAAGAAGTTGGAGAACCAAGTCTCCTGTGCTGGCTCTGCAATTTGTTTCCCTGTGGCCTTGAGTTAGACCTCTTAGAACTTGAGTCCTCTTCTGCAAAAGATAAATGGAGATAATGGGCCATTGGCAAGGAGACAATATGTGAGGGTGCTTCATAACCTATGTGATAAATACATGTGTCATTTTATTTAAGTCTACTCATATAGGCTTCAGAAAATTATGTCAGAAGGGGATTAATCAGAAGTTTTTTTTGAAACTGAATGAATTTTTAATTAAAAAAAGATAAAATAGCCATAAACCTATTCTCAAAGCTTAGGGCTGCTTTCATGAGCAGACCAAACTAGATCAGTCAGAGCAACCCACAGGGGCAGTGGCCAGGGAGGTGGGAAGCAATCCCAGAATTGTGCCAAGGCGGGGGTTCCACTGGGGAAAAGGGAACAATGGTTTTTCCTCTCCCTTTTACAATTAATTGTATTTCTTTGACTCACGTTAGACTGCCTGTTTCCTTGTAGTACAATGAAGATGAGAGATCGCTTGAGTTACCCCCAAGATCATAAAGCCACAGACAAGAAAAGTTAGAGTAAAATACCTTCATAAAATTACAGCTAGCAAAAGGGAAGCCTGATTGTTTGGACCCCAGAAAAATATATTCTTTCTGTGCTCAAGAGAATACATTAGCATCTTCCTGAATCCTGATTGAAAAGACTCAAGCTCATTCTCTAGTCATTCAAAAAGGATGCAATTTTCCAGTGACAATAAGGGCTATTAAATGTCCCAGTTGGAAATGAGAATAATGTGTGGCTCAGCCAGCCAAATTCCAAATCAGTATTCTTCCTTAGCATCAGTCAAATTGGTGATGCTGTCTATTTCTATATGTTGCTTAGGGATTATTTATATGTGGCATTGGATTTTATAGAAATATTTAACATATAATATCTACGTATGAAATGTCTTTGCTCTCAAGTGATATTTTCGAAGTCATAAGTAATGATGAACACAGAAATCTAAAGCTATTTTTTTTATACAGTGAAAATGCTCTTTGTAAGAATTGCTAGCCCTTTTCATTTCAAAGCTCTTTCTTCCTGTAAGGTACCACAGACTTACAGAAGACACTTTTTTCAAAGAAATGGAATATTAGGTTTCAAATGTCCAATATTAAGCTACATTTACCATGTGTACTAATCAAATTATGCATGTTCCTTGCGGGTTCAAGGAAAAAACATCATACGATGGGGAGATTGTTGTGGTACAGATCTTTTCCATGAGATAAGCCTACCTGTTTCTGTGTCATTTACCAAGCCAACCTTACTATAGAAAGGCTCCCATGAATGGGGTCTCTCAGCATACTTGGAAATTATGACTTAGAGAATGAAGTTGAAGAGGAGCTGGCATTGCCCAAACCATGAATCTACCCCACATCCAGCTCTGAGTCAGAAATTAGTAAAAAAAAGCTCCCTGGCTTTAGACACTAGATTTAACATACCCTACGGCTACCAAAACATGAGATTAGAATACTTTAAATTAATTTCTAGGTTTACCACCAATAGGTTAACTATGATGTGCCTTAATACAAAATAGGATAAATATTCTAGTAAGATTATGTTACTGTCTATACTGCTGTAGTCTGTTTTTTTGTTTTTTGTTTTTACTTTTAGTAGACTTTATTTTAAAAGCCATTTTAGGCTTACAGCAAAATTAAGCAAAAGGCACAGTTTCCATATATTCCTTGCCCCTCACACACCCACAGCCTCCTCCACTATCAACATCCCTTATCAGAATGGTACATTTGTTACACTTGATGAACCTACATTGATATATCATTACCACCCAAATTTCATAGTTTATACTACGGTTCACTCTTGGTGTTCTATATTCCATGAGTTTAGACAGATGTATAATTACATACATTTACCATTGTAGTAACACAGATTAGTTCCTATGTCCTAAAAAATCCTCTGTGCTTTTTCTATTCATTTCTTTCTTCCCTCAAGCCCTGGCAACCACTGATCTTTTTTTCACAGTCTCTATAGTTTTGCCTTTTCCACAATGTCACGTAGTTGGAATCACACAGTATGTAGCCTGTTCGCATTGTTTTCTTTCTCTTAGTAGTATGCATTTAAGGTTACTCTCTGTCTTTCCATGGTTGATAGCTGTATTAGGCCATTTTTGCATATCTATAAAGAAATACCTGAGACTGAGTAATTTATAAAGAAAAGAGGTTTAATTGACTCACAGTTCTGCAGGCAGTACAGAAAGCATGGCACCAGCATTTGCTTCTGGTGAGGGCATCGGAAAGCTTCCAATCATGTTGGAAGGCAGGTGGAGAGCAAGCATGTAACATGGCAAGAGCTGGAGCAAGAAAGAGGGAGCAAGAGAGAGTGAGAAGGTCCCACACACTCTAAAATAACCAGATCACATGAGAACATAGAGCAAGAACTCACTCGTGCACCAAGGGCATGGCACTAAGCCTTTCATGAGGGATCTACTCCCATGACCAAAATACTTTCCACTGGGTCCCACCTCCAATGCTGGGTATTACATTTTAACATGAAATTTGGAGGCAACAAACATCCAAACCCTATTACTTAGCCCCTCCCCACCTGCCAAATCACATGTACTTTTCATATTGCAAAATACAATAGTGCCTTCCCAGCAGTCCTCAGAAGTCTTAAATTGTTCAAGTCCCAACTCAAAGATGGCAAGGTCCAAAGTAGAAAGTCTCATCTGGAGATGGAATTCCTTCTAACTATGAGCCTATGAAATCAAAACCAAGTTACTTATTTCCAAGACACAATGGCAGTACAGGCATTAAGTAGACATATCCATTCCAAAAGAAAGAAATTGGTCAAAAGAAGGGGACTATAGGCTTCATGCAAGACTAGAGCCCAGCAGGGCAGCCACTAAATCTTAAAATTTCAAAATAGTCTTTGATTTCATGTCCCATATCCAGGACATGGAGTGGTGCAAGGAGTGGGCTCCTGAGGTCTTGGACAGCTCTGCAGCTGTGACTTTGCAAGGTGCAGCACCCATCGGTGCTTTCCAGTTGGAGCTGAGTTCCTACAGCTTTTCTAGGCTCAGGATGCAAGCTTCCTGTGGCCCTACCATTCTGGGGCCTGGAGGGTGGTGGCTCCCTTTAACACCTCCATGAGGCAACGCCCTTGTGGGGACTCTGTGTTGGGGCTCCAACCCCACATTTACCCTCTGCACTGCCCTATTAGAGATTCTTTGTAAAGGCTCTGCCCCTGTGGCAGGCTTCTTTCTGGGCACCCAGGCTTTCTCAAACAACCTCTAAAATCTAGGAGGAAGCTGCAAAGCCTCCTTCACACTTGCATTCTATATACCTACAGATTTAACACCAAGTGGAAGGTACCAAGACTTATGGTATATGTACACCAGAGTGGCAGCCTGAGCTCTACTTGTAGCCCTTTGAGCCACTGCTGGATCTGGAGCAGCCAGGGTCTTGGGAGCAGGGTCCTGAGGCTGACCAGGGCAATGAGGCCCTGGGCCTGGCCATGTAATTATTCTTTCCTTCTCTGCCTTTGGACTTGTGATGAGAGATGAGAGCTTCTGTCTCTAAGATTTCTGAAATGCCTTCAAGGCCTTTTCCCCATTGTCTTGGATATTAGCACTTTGCTCCCTTTTAGTCGTGCTAATCTCTCTAGTAAGTGGTTACTCTACAGCCTGCTTGGATTCTTTTCCTGCCATATGGCAAGGCTACAAATTTCCCAAACTTTTACACTTTACTTCCCTTTTAAATATAAATGCCAACTTTAGGTCATTTCTTTGCTTCCATATCTGATCATAGGTTGTTAAAAGTAGCCAGACCACCTCTTAAATGCTCTGCTGCTTAGAAATTTCTTCTGGCAGGTACCCTAAGTCATCACTCTTATGTTCGAATATCCACAGATCCCTAGAACATGTGCACAATGCATCCAAGCTTTTTGCTAAGGCATAACATGGGTGACTTTTACTCCGGTTTCCAATAACTTCTTCATTTCCTTCTAAGACCTGGTCAGCTTGGACTTCACTGTCCATATTTCTATTAGCATTCTGATCACAACCATTTAACCAGTCTCTAAGAAGTTCCAAATTTTCCCTCATTATCCTGTCCTCTTCTGAGCCCTCCAAACTCTTTCAGCCTCTGCCTGTTACCAAGTTCCAAACCTGCTTCCACATTTTCACTTCTCTTTAGAGCAATGCCCCACTTCTCAGGACCAATATTCTGTACTAGACCATTTTTGCATTACTATAAAGGAATTCCTGAGGTTAGGTAACTTATGAAGAAAAGAAGTTTAATTGGCTCATGGTTCTGCAGGCTGTACAAGAAGCATGGTGCCAGCATCTGTTTCTGATGAGGAAATTTACAGTCATAGAAGCTTATAGTCATTGCAGGAAGGTGAAAGGGGAGCAGACACATCACATGGTGTGTTAGGCCATTCTTGCATTGCTACATTGGAGACTGCATAATTTATAAAGAAAAGTGGAAAGTGATTTAATTGATTCACAGTTTTGCAGGCTGTACAGGAATCATGGCATGAGGTATCTGTTATAAGGACTCAGGAAGCTTACACTCATGGCAGAAGGCAAAGGGGGAGCTGGCATGTCACATGGCAAAAGCAGGAGCAAGAGAGTGAAGGGAGGGGAGTTGCCACACACATTAAAATAACTAGATCTCATGAGAACTTACTTCATTCATGGGAACGCTGCCCTCATAAACCAGTCACCTCCCACCAGGCCCCATCCCCAACATTGGGAATTGCATTTCAACATGAGACTTGGGCAGGGTTAAATAGTCAAACTATTACATGGCAAGAGCTAAACCAAGAGAGAGGGAGTAAGAGAGAGAAGAGGATGTGCCACATACTTTTAAACAACCAGATCTCACATGAACATAGAGCAAGAACTCACTCATTACCAAGGGGGTAGTGCTAAGCCATTCAAAAGAGATCTGCCCTACAATTCAAACACCTACCACAGGCCCCACCTCTAATACTGGAGATTACATTTAAATATGCAATTTATAGTGGACAAACATCCAAACCATATCAATAACTCATTCCTTTTTTAACACTGAATAATTCCATTGTTGCATATACCACAGTTTATTAATCCATTCGCCTACTGAAGGACATTTTGGTTGCTTTTGTGTTGTGGCTATTATGAATAAAGCTGCTATAAACACTTATGTACAGGTTTTCATATGAACATAAATCTTCAAATCATTGAGTAAATACCAAGGAACACAATTTTTGAGCTATATGTTAAGAATATGTTTAGTTTTGTAAAAACTGCCAAACTGTCCTTCAAAGTGGTTGTACCATTTTTCATTTTCAAAATAGTTGTGCCATTTTTCATTTTCACCAGCAATGAATGAGAGCTTTTGTTACTCCAAATCCTCACCAGCATTTCATGTTATCTATGTTGTGATTTTGGTCATTCTAACAGGTGTGTAGTGGTATCTCATTGTTTTAATTTGCAATTTCCTAATGACATATGATGTCAAGCATATTTTTATGTGCTTATTTGTCATCAGTTTATCTTCATTGGTAAGAATTCTGTTTCATATCTTTTGTCCATTTTTAATTGTGTTGTTCATTTTCTTATTGAGTTTTAATTATACTTCGTATATTTTCAATAACAGCCATTTATCAGATGTGTCTTTTGCAAACATTTTCTCCCAGTCTGTTGCTTGTCTTCTCATTGTTTTGATAGTGTTTTTTACACAATAGAAGTTTTTAATTTTAATGGAGTTTCACTTACCAATTCTTTCTTTCACAGGTCATACTTTTGGCATTGGATCTAACATATTAGCTTTATACCCAAGGACACGTACATTTTCTCAGATGTTATCTTCTAAGAGTTGTATCATTTTGTGTTCTACATTTAGGATAATTTACTTTGTTAATTTTTGTGAAGGGTGTAAGGTTTGCATCTACATTCATTATTTTGCATATAGATGTCTAGTTGTTGCAAGACCATTTGTTGAAAGACTGTTTTTTTCCGTTGTACCGCCTTTGCTACTTTGTCAAACATCACTTAACTATATTTATGTTTGTCTATTGACGAATTATTCTGTTCTATTGGTTGATCTATGTATACCCTTGCCAGTACCACAGTGTCCTGGGTACTGTAGCTTTACGGTATTAGTTGAGGTCAGATTGTATTAGTCCTCTGACTTTGTTCTTTATGCTGGCTCCTCTGCATCTTTTGCCTCTCCATATAAACTTTAGAATGTTCGTCAATATCCACAAAATAACTTTTTCTGGGATTTCAATTCAGATTGTAGTGAATGTATAGATCAAGTTGGGAAGAGCTGATGACATCTTCACAATATTGAATCTTTCTATCCATGACCATGGAATCTCTCTCCATTTATTTAGTTTTTCTTTTCTATTTTTTTTAAATCAGTTTTCCTCATATAGGTCTTGTACATATTTTGTTAAGCTTATGCCTAAGAATTTAATTTCTTTGGTGTCGATGTAAATGATATTGTGTTTTTCATTTAAAATTCCACTTGTTCCTTGCTAGCATATAGGAAAGTCATTGACTTTGGTACATTAACCTTGCATCCTGCAACTGTGCTATAATTTCTTATCACCTCCAGGAAATTTTGTCCATTCTTTCAAATTTTATACGTAGACAATCATGTCATTGAACACAGTTATATCCTTTTCTTCCTAATCTGTATACTTCTTATTTTATTTGCTTGTCTGATTGCATCAGCTAGGACTTCTAGTATAATGGTAAAATACGTAGCAAGAGAAGACATTTTCTAATTTCTTATTAGTAGGTATAATGTAACCAGTAGGTTTAATGTAGATGTTATTTTTCAAGGTTAGGGAGTTCTGCTCTACTTACCATTTGCTGATAGTTTTTTTAATGTAATAAAATATTTTAATTAATAAAGTGTTCTAAATTGAAGGAAATGAATATTCGCACAGTTTGAGCTCAAATCCATGTTTCTAAACTTGCTTGGAATGTACTAGCTCTCTGATCGGTCTGCTTTCATCTTAAACATTTTATAGGATCGAGTTCAGGTATTGTCTTTCCCTAAAGCCTTTCTTGATCACCTTAGCCTAAACTGGCCTTTTCCTCCCCTAAACACAGTGACTTATTTTTAATTGACACATTGTAATTATACACATTTATTGTATACATAGTGATGTTTTGACACAATGTATAGTAATCAAACTAGGTAAGCATGCTGAGTTTTTTTTTTTAAATTATGACTAGGTGTTGAATGTTGCCAAATATCTTTTCTGCATCTTTTGATAGTTATGTGATTTTTCTTTTATAGGCTGTTGATATGATGAATTATATTAATTGATTTTAAAATGTAGAACCAGCCTTGCATACCTGGAATAAATGCCATTTGGTAATGAGGTATAATTATTTTTATATATTGTTGGATTCAATTTTTAAATTTTTTTGTCAAGGATTTTTCATGTATGTTCATGAGATATATTGATCTGCAGTTTTCTTTACTTGTAGTATCTTTGTCTGGTTTTGGTAAAAGGGTAATGCTGGCCTCATACGATGAGGTTAATATTCCCTCAGCCTCTATCTTCTAAAAGAGATTGTAGAGAATTAATGTAACATATACCTTAAATGTTTGGTATAATACATTAGTGAACCCATCTGGGCTTGGTGCTTTCTGTTTTGGAAAGTTATTAATTATTAATTCAATTTCTTTGATAGATATAGGCCTATCTAGATTGTCTATATTCTTCTTTATTTTTATGGTAGTATTTGAGAACTATGCATTTAGAACAAATACAGTAAAAACATATCAAGATATTTTCATGGAAGTGTTTATATTTCCTTAAATACATAACTGAATTGTTGATTAAACTTTTTATGTCCCTTGCTTTACTAGCTTACTATCATTCTACACAACTGACCTAAATTTATTTGTTTAAAAGTTTTCTTCAGATTTGTCTTGTCTTTTAACCGTGATCATTGGTTTATTTCCTCAAAGAGGAGAATTGTCATTTACTGATGTCAAATAAGGCAATATAGAGTGTTAAGCCTACCCGTATTTTGATTTTTGAGTCATACCTTTAACAGGATTTAATCCAATCCCAAGAGGAAATTCTTTTCCTTAATTAGGGAACTGTGCATGGAGCAAGTAATGAGTCACTCAGAGATATGGAATACATCCAGTTTATGACTCAAATTCTCTATAATTGAATTATATTTTACCACTGCATAATTATGTATTCCATACTGGTCTTTAGGGAAAATACAAGATGTTATTCCCCTGCCACAACCATTTAGGAAAAAAAAAAACAACAATTTAACAGAATTTTTCAAATATGTATCCTTACATTATAAAATTAATTATAGAGTATAATACAATATTTTAAATATCTGAATAGACATACAAGGTTATTCTAGATATATTCAATACATCAAAATTATTGAAAGCAGGTCAGGATTTATAATCACATTATGTGGTTCAGTTCATAAGTATCATATCCACTTTCAAAAAAGGACTTTGCATCTTATCCCAGTATATTGCTTGTTTGCATGAACACAACCAAATAAATAATGTATGCAAAATACAATCAATCAAATTATATTTGTATTCTGAGTTTACTTTACAAAGCATATAAATAATACTAAGTGTGAGAAAGGGAATTCTGTTGATGGGATGTGGCAGATTGTATTTTCCAATGATCACCACATTCTCTCCCAAAGCACATGGTCTTCATGCAGTGTGACTCTAATATTCCTCCAATATTAGAAGGGAGATTTATATTCTCTCCCCTTGAATCTGGGCAAATTTGTGACTATAGTGGATGTGATACAATGTGAAATCTGAGACAAATTTATGAAAGTTGACAGCTTCCAACTGGCTATCTTTCAGGGCATTTTCTCTTGGCATCCAGCCACCATGCTATGCAGAAGCAGAGATCACATGGAGACAATGCATGTGCAGGTGTTTATTTGACAGCCCCAGCTTAGGTCTCAGCCAACAGCCAAAATCACTGCCTGGCATTTGGATGAGAAGATGATTTTAGCCTCAAACATTGAGATGCCCCTCAAAGCCTTCTTAAAGTATGCTCCAGACATGATGGAGCAGAGACAAGTTGTGCCTCATGTTTTTTTCTGAATTTCCAACTCTATATCCCATGGGATGCCAGGAATATATCTGTCTTTCTGGACTCTGTTAGATATTGTATTACTCAAGTAAGTCTGGCAATGAGTATCTGTTGCTTTTCCAGGCACATTGGTGCAAGTTGTCAGTGGCTTCTGGGGTCTGTAGGATGGTGGCCCTCTTCTCACAGTTCCACTAGGCAGTGCACCAGCAGGGACTCTGTGTGTGGCTCCAACTCCACATTTCCTATCTGCACTGCCCTAGTAGAGGTCCTCCATGAGGTCTCCGCCCTTGCAGCAGACATCTTCCTGGACATCCAGGTGTTTTCATACATCCTCTGAAATCTAGGTAGAGGCTCCCAAATTCTTGCCTTCTGTGCACTGGCAGGTCCAACACTATGTGGAAGCTGCCAAGGCTTGGGGCTTGCACCCTCTGAAGCCATGGCCTGGGCTGCACCATGGCCCCTTTTTAGCCATGGCTGGCGCTGGAGTGGGTGGGATAAAATGTGCCCTGTGTCAAGGCTGCACAAAACCAGGGGTGCCTTGGGCCCAACCCCTTAAATTACATTTCCCTCCTAGACCTCAGGGCCTATGATGGGAAGGTCTGCTGCAAAGGTCTTCAACATGCTCTGGAGATATTTTCCCCATTGTCTTGACAATTAACATTTGTCTTCTCTTTACTTATGCAAAATTTCTGCAGCCATCAGCTTGAATTTCTTCCCAGAAAATGGGTTTTTCTTTTCTACCACATGGTCAGACTACAAATATTCCAAACTTTTACACTTTGCTTCCCTTGAAAACACAAGTTCCAATCTCACACCATCTATTTGTGAATGCATATAACTGTATGAAATTCGGAACAACCAGGTTAATTTTTTTTTTTTTAATTATACTTTAGGTTGTAGGGTACATGTGCACAATGTGCAGGTTTGTTACATATATATCCATGTGCCGTGTTGATTTCCTGCACCCATTAGCTCGTCATTTAGCATTAGGTATATCTCCTAATGCTGTCCCCGCCCCCCCCCCCCACCCACAACAGTACCCGGAATGTGATGTTCCCCTTCCTGTGTCCATGAGTTCTCATTGTTCAATTCCCACCTATGAGTGAGAACATGGGGTGTTTGGTTTTTTGTCCTTGTGATAGTTTACTGAGAATGATGTTTTCCAGTTTCATCCATGTCCCTACAAAGGACACGAACTCATCATTTTTTATGGCTGCATAGTATTCCATGGTGTATATGTGCCACATTTTCTTAATCCAGTCTATTGTTGTTGGACATTTGGGTTGGTTCCAAGTCTTTGCTATTGTGAATAGTGCTGCAATAAACATACGTGTGCATGTGTCTTTATAGCAGCATGATTTATAGTCCTTTGGGTATATACCCAGTAATGGGATGGCTGGGTCAAATGGTATTTCTAGTTCTAGATCCCTGAGGAATCGCCACACTGACTTCCACAATGGTTGAACTAGTTTACAGTCCCACCAACAGTGTAAAAGTGTTCCTATTTCTCCACATCCTCTCCAGCACCTGTTGTTTCCTGATTTTTTAATGATGGCCATTCTAACTGGTGTGAGATGGTATCTCACTGTGGTTTTGATTTGCATTTCTCTGATGGCCAGTGATGATGAGCATTTCTTCATGTGTTTTCTGGCTGCATAAATGTCTTCTTTTGAGAAGTGTCTGTTCATGTCCTTTGCCCACTTTTTGATGGGGTTGTTTGTTTTTTTCTTGTAAATTTGTTTGAGTTCATTGTAGATTCTGGATATTAGCCCTTTGTCAGATGAGTAGGTTGCAAAAATTTTCTCCCATTCTGTAGGTTGCCTGTTCACTCTGATGGTAGTTTCTTTTGCTGTGCAGAAGCTCTTTAGTTTAATGAGATCCCATTTGTCAATTTTGGCTTTTGTTGCCATTGCTTTTGGTGTTTTAGACATGAAGTCCTTGCCCACGCCTATGTCCTGAATGGTATTGCCTAGGTTTTCTTGTAGGATTTTAATGGTTTTAGGTCTAACATTTAAGTCTTTAATCCATCTTGAATTAATTTTTGTATAAGGTGTAAGGAAGGGATCCAGTTTCAGCTTTCTACATATGGCTAGCCAGTTTTCCCAGCACCATTTATTAAATAGGGAATCCTTTCCCCATTTCTTGTTTTTGTCAGGTTTGTCAAAGATCAAATAGTTGTAGATATGCGGCATCATTTCTGAGGGCTCTGTTCTGTTCCATTGATCTATATCTCTGTTGTGGTACCAGTACCATGCTGTTTTGGTTACTGTAGCCTTGTAGTATAGTTTGAAGTCAGGTAGCGTGATGCCTCCAGCTTTGTTCTTTTGGCTTAGGATTGACTTGGCAATGTGGGCTCTTTTTTGGTTCCATATGAACTTTAAAGTAGTTTTTTCCAATTCTGTGAAGAAAGTCATTGGTAGCTTGATGGGGATGGCATTGAATCTATAAATTACTTTGGGCAGTATGGCCATTTTCACGATATTGATTCTTCCAACCCATGAGCATGGAATGTTCTTCCATTTGTTTGTATCCTCTTTGATTTCATTGAGCAGTGGTTTGTAGTTCTCCTTGAAGAGGTCCTTCACATCCCTTGTCAGTTGGATTCCTAGGTATTTTATTCTCTTTGAAGCAATTGTGAATGGGAGTTCACTCATGATTCGGCTCTCTGTTTGTCTGTGATTGGTGTACAAGAATGCTTGTGATTTTTGTACAGTGATTTTGTATCCTGAGACTTTGCTGAAGTTGCTAATCAGCTTAAGGAGATTTTGGGCTGAGACAATGGGATTTTCTAGATATACAATCATGTCATCTGCAAACAGGGACAGTTTGACTTCCTCTTTTCCTAATTGAATACCCTTTATTTCCTTCTCCTGCCTGATTGCTCTGGCCAGAACTTCCAGCACTATGTTGAATAGGTTAGTTTTGAATACTTTGCAGCTTAGAAATTTCTTCTGACAGATACCCTAAATCATTTCTCTCAAGTTCAAAGTTCCATAGATCTCTAGGCCAGGGGCAAAATGCTGCCAGTCTCTTTGCTAAAGCATAGCAAGAGTGACCTTTACTGCAGTTCCCAATAAGTTCCTCATCCCCGGACTTCATTGTCCACATTACTCTCAGCATTTTGATCAAAACAATTCAACAAGTTTCTAGGAAGTTTCAAACTTTCCCACATATCCCTGTCTTCTTCTGAGCCCTCCAAAATTTTCCAACCTCTGCCTGTTACCCAGTTCCAAAGTTGCGTCCACATTTTCAGGTGGCTTTATAAGAGTGTCCCACTCTCCTGGTACCAATTTTCTATGTTAGTCCATTTTCACACTGCAATAAAGAACTACCCGAGATTGGGTAGAGGTTTATGCACAGTTCTTCATAGCCATGGAGGACTCAGGAAACTTATAATCATGGAAGAGGCTAATGGGGAAGCAAGGCATGTCTTACATGGCAGCAGGAGAGAGAGTGAGGGGGGATCTACCACACAGTTTTAAACCATCAGATCTCATGAGAACTCACTCATTATCATGAGAACAGCGTGGTGGAAGTTGCCTCCATGATCGAATCACCTCCCACCAGGTCCGCCCCAGACATGTGGGGATTCAAACTCCTGGACTAAAGGCAGGCTTAATTTTAAAACTGAGAAAATATACAGGCATTCTTTTGTAATTGCAGCCAATAAGAGTATACTGGACATCAATGAAAGACAACTGAATTCAAATACTTTCTCTAGAATTCACTGCATGTCCTCCCAACTTAGCCTTCCAAAGTTGTGAGATTACAGGTGTGAGCCACCACACTTGGGCCACCTCTGCTCTTGATTATGGTACCTGGAGACCCCTATCTCATCCTCATCTCCAGAAGAGAAATCCTTACTTTGTTACATCTTTCATCTTTCAAAATTATAGACAAAACTTGACTTTCAAACAGATTCATGTTAAAATTTTCATAGAACTGGACTTGATTCTTCTTAGATTATGATAACATTTTGATTTAGGTTCTGGGGAATAAGATTATCTTCCAAATCTCTGTACATAACAGGACAGAGGCAGCTAATACTGTCTTGCCTTTGGCTTGGGAACTATAGCTGACCTTGGCCATAGCTTAGTTGATTTGTATATCCAGCTTTGAGGGTCAAGGAATTCAAAGAAAAATAAAAGTAAGTATAACATATTTGGGCCACCTCTGGTTAACATTTTTGTTCTGATGAATTTTTTCTACCATGAGGGATAAATATATACAATTCTATAGAATACCTTATTTCTTTATTTGTAATCATGTAGGCAATACCCTTAATCTTTCGATTTTGAGTTTTCCTTTTAGACCATTAGGGGAACTTTGCATAAACTAAACACATAGCTGATAGAGACACAGTTATAGGAAGCTGATTCTTCTGAACACAACAGGTTTTATTACAATTCGCCAAGCCTTCTGGTTTAGGCACTTAAAGAGTGGTTAGGTGAGGCTTAGTTTTAAAACTGAGAACATGTCCAGGCATTCGTTTGTGATCGCAATCAATAAGAGTACACTGGACCTAAATGCGAAACAATTACAAAGAACTACCTGAGATTGAGTAATTTATAAAGAAATGAGGTTTAATTGACTCACAGTTCCACAGGTGGTGAATTCTCTAGAATTTAACTGATTCACAGTTCCACATGTGGTGAACTCTCTAGAATTCACCACATCCTTGAATCAAGACTCTCAACATCTTTGTATTTCAGTTTCCCACTCAAAGATTGTTCTGAGTGTTGAATGTTACATCATACATGATAGCATACAGCGAGGAGCTGGAAATGTTGTGAATCTTCAAATGTTACTTCAATCTATCTTTAATGCTTTTCTGTAGTTTCCATTTATCTACTAGGTAATAGGCAAAGAGTTCCTTGCTTTTATGACATGTAACATTATTTTGGCTCTTACACAGTAACTGACACACAAGTACTCATTGTATTTTTGCTGAAAGAAGGAGAGAAGGAAAGAAGAAAGCAGAGGTAACCATGAAATAACCAAAAATTATACAATCAGAAACTTGTTTAAAGGCCAGCAGAACAAGTTGAAATTATGTTGTTATGTGGATTAAGGATTTGTTATATCTCTTTAAAGTAGAGTTTGATGATGGTATTTCAGAATCAGTTGTCTTTATTCAACATTATACAAAACACTCATCTAAATTTTGCCCAGAAAAATGCAGTTATACACAAAGCTTTATGTCATTATCACCAAGAAAATAATCATAATGCAGGATTATCCTATTGAGCCTATGTCATGTCATAATTATTGTTTCGTTAATAAATAGTTGCAGCAAGATGAATGAGAACATCAGCAGCCATCTGACCTGGGATATCTCATTAAAACTATAGGAGCCCAATGGAAAATGAAACAGATACACATTATTTTTAGTCCCTAATAGAGAAGTTGGTTGCAGCCCAGTCATTTGAATAATTTGTACTGTTCAACAAATCTATGTCTCACAACACATTATTGTATATATGTGGTAGTTGGTTCAAAAGCCAACCCACCAAAGCCTATTTAATGGCTAGTACACCTGAAGAAGTCTTTGTGCTTACAGGGCAATGTGATCAGGGTTTCCACATGGGGTGCTAGAGCCGTGTCTATCTTTCTAGATTCTGTGAGATAGGAAATTCCTTCCTTGTTTCTAACCACTTCAATTCCTATTCAGCAGAGAAGAGGACATGCTAACTGGAGGATTTGGGTATGGAACATTTGCTCTTGAACTGAATTTAACAGGGGTAAAGATTAGAGGAATCATTTCCGGGATGAGGAAAAAGAAAAGAGATGTTCAGTGATCCTAATGGACTGCATATAATAATATTGAGACTATTAGCCTTTTATTCATTCCTCAAATTTCTTATGTATTGGAGGGATAAAATACACACACTCCACAAGTCTTGGATTCTAACCCTGAAATCAAAAAGTAGACCCATTATTGGCCCTGCATTCATGTCTATCTTTTTAAATGTTCTAATTTGAGAAAAGAATTGTTCTCACTTTAGTCCTCAGCCTGTTCTGTGGTTGGGGGCTCATGTGACAAGGCTACCATCTAGTGTGTTATAGACTTCATTACATCTTGAAACTAGAAAAAAAATCATAACAGAATTGCACGACTACGATTAGCTAGTGAGGTTTTTCTGGTGATTTTAAGATGCAGGCCAGTCAAAACTTACTAACAGAATTACTATTTTCCATCACATTTTACATACTATAATTAAAAAATATCTCCAAACTGTAGCCCTCACATTTCGAGTACTTTGCAGAATCAGAGAAAAATATGTATGCACATCTTTAGAGTCTGATTTGTGAGAAAAATCAGGACTGCTGAAATTAGATTGTGTGTACAAAGATTAGAATCAGCAAAAATTTTCTTGCTTCACTGACAATTTTCAAACAAATTTAAACAGTCTATATAAATAATATTGGTGTCCTGAACTCCATTATGACTTGACAAGGTATTGGTGAACTCACACTAAAGACTTTTATAAAGAGAGGTTTAGCAAAGAGGCAGTATAAAATGGTGGCAAAGAGCATGGGTATTTAAAGCCAGACTGTCTGAGTTTAAATGCTGGCTTCCCTACTTAATAGCTGTGTAGACTGTGAGAGTGTTACCTAATGCCTGCATGCTTCAGTTTCACCATCTGTAGTGATGGGACTAGCATAGCCGTTAGTCACAAGGATGCTGTGAAAATTAAGAGTTATGATATACAAAGAAATCTACTTGACTTCTTTAAAAAAATAAATATTGTGCCCTTTATTGAATAACCAAGGATAGCCAGAATTTGAGTTTTAGAGACTGCACCACTTTATTTAAAGTCATACAGTTGGTAGTTAATAAAGAAGGAGGCCTAAAATCTACTTTTATGTTTATTTTTCTTCTTAGACATCAGCCAAAGAAGGCGGCCTTGTTTTCTGTGCTGAAAAATTGCATTTCAAGGTTCAATGCAAGGAAATAGCCAAAAAAAAGAGGGGAGGGAAAGGAATCTGGAAGCATGAATGTTATCAGAATTTTTCAAAAAGTAGGAGAAAAGCCAACTGGTTTGCAATGAAAAGCGTCTGCTCATAGAGTTTGGCTCACTCGCTCTCCACCCTTTACTGAATTACGTTCAATGAATCAAAATGAAGTGAAATGTCATATCTCAACTGCCTGAGTAATTGAAAAAAAAAATGAAACAGAAGCCCAATAATGAAATCATAGAATTTACAGAAAAGACATACAGAAACACAAAAAAGTAACAAAGTTGGTTAGTGCTGAAGGCTAACTCCAGAGGCACTTCTCAGTACTCAAAACAGACTTCAGCAGACAAAATAAAGGTCGCTAAAATGACATTTTTATTGATAACTAGCTCTTTTAGTAAGCATTGATTAGGCCAATTAATTAAAACATGTATAATTAGGAGAAATTACTCCAGCTTTGCAAATACTGTTTACTCACACATCTCCTTACCTATGTTCTTCTCAGCAGGCATAGGCACAGATATTTACTTGGGGCAAGAAGGGAGGCCCAGTAAGGGTAAATTGCTCTTGTGTCTTGGAGAATTGAGCCAGGACTAAATTTAAGAAACCCAGAAATGTCCTAGAAAAACAATTCCTAAGGGCGCAAATATTTTTTAATATCAGCAGAAAAAAGCTCCTATGAACACCAGAGAGTAGAAATGTTGAAGAGCTTGACAATCAAGGTGATCACTTCTCCACTCTTGCTCTTGTGGGAGCTAATTCCTCAAAAGCCATCTGGATAACTACCTGGGCAACCATTAGCTATCTTTGGTGTCTTACGCCACAATTCCACAGCGCAAGAGTATTTCAGCAGCAGGTGTGGTGGACAGCTCTTATTCAGGCTGACAGTTTCCCACCTGGACTCTCCAATGTTATTACTCAACACTTTCTCAAAAACCAAGGGAGCTTACTCATAAAATGTGGGAGAATTAATCTTCCCAGGAGAGACCATTATACAATGGGAGATTGGATTCACTAGAAAAATGTCTCAACCACCCACCTTTTCATAAGGTAATTTTGAAGTGCATTCTGCAAGGTTTCTCAAAAGTCCTTAGTGGGATTGCACCCCAGTTGGCTACTGCAATAACCAGTTCAAATAACAGACACTTTTAAAAGCTTTCCTTTCTCTTTCTTTCCTGCTTCCTGGAATTAGCTCTTCAAAAAATCTACCTGCATCTGAGTCCTTGTCTCAAACTGTGCTTGTAAAGACTCCAATATTATAGTCTGGATAATTTTTGGCTCCCCGCTTTGAGTTATTCTTCATTGGTCAGATGAAACATTCAAGGATCACTATTAACTTACTTGGCTTATGTATAATCAATCTTTGGCTGTCTGACGCATCTTGGAGGGAAATAAATGCAAACATCCGTCAGCATTTACTATATTTTATTGCAAAGCTGTAAGTATCTCTTTCAAGATGGGAAACAAAGGCTAGAAGGAGTTTACTATGAACCAAGCTCTTTTCCTGTATAGTACTTCCCAGGGATTAGGACAGGTTCCAGGGCCTGCGACACTGCCTTGGTGTACATCTCCATGTGACTCTTCTCAGAGTGGTTTCTCAGAATGGAGAGTAGGGGGGAAATATAATGCTATAGCCTGCCCCTTCACATGTCTAGTTCACAATTGTTGCAGCCAAACAAAAGACTAGAGCAACCAGGCCCATATGTTTTGTTCTTTAAGATACTCTGAAGTCTGATTAGAGAGGTTAAAACTTTGGTAGTAGTCATAAACAGTGGTCCCTGTGCATTCACACAGGCACAATAATATGAGACAAAACATGTGCTTAGAACTACATAGGTCTGATTTTAAAGACTAGCTTAATCATTAAAGAGTTACATGTATTTGATGATCCACTTAGAACTTCATTTAGAGATGAGGGACATTTTCTCCCAATGGTTGGGAGTCTGTCAGCTAGTGGTCTTAAGCTGTCAGCTATCTCCAGAAATTACTCTCGGTGATCCCTCAGTACTCCTTTGCCCACAGTCACACGCCATCCTAAGGCAG
Organism: Hylobates moloch; assembly: GCF_009828535.3. Taxonomy (NCBI): domain Eukaryota; kingdom Metazoa; phylum Chordata; class Mammalia; order Primates; family Hylobatidae; genus Hylobates; species Hylobates moloch. Next base: position 24,165,897 of record NW_026652297.1, on the reverse strand, counting down.
CTGACCCACGTCATTCAATGGCTGGTTTACTTGCTGGAATAAAGACCTGGCCATCCCAGCCCAAGTCAAAACAACTCTGAAAGGCCCCCCTCCAAGGCTTCACTTGGGGTTGGTTAAAGCCCTTGTTGAATCTTCACCACAGCCTACTCTCTCCCACAATTCTGCTTTCTTCCTTTTTGTCTATAGGTGTTGATCCTGAGAATATGCTCTAATAAATTATCTGCCCTTTAACTCCATTGCAGGGTCCTTCTCCTGGAAACAACCAACGACATTATATAACTATGCCTGATTGACACAGGGGAGTTTTTTTGTAAAACTAAAAATGCAGTCATAATTTAGAAACAAAAACATTCTTTTAATGTTTGATCAGCATTTACCCCTTGGGGATAGGATCAACACCAATGAGGAATGTTATATTCTTGCTTTTGTTTTTCTCTCCTTCGGCCCTAGAGGACTAATTACATATTTCAAATGATGGCTAGGAATCTAATGTGAATTCCTAGATTAACTGTCAAGAAATTTTCCAAATGTTTTAATGTCAGTTACAGAAACATAGAAAATATCCATGTATCCCACTCCTTAATCTGTTCTGGCCCTATTGTATGATACTGAGAAAGCCACTTAAATCTTGTGAGCCTTGGTTACCTTAGCCATAGAATGTAGATAATTGTGTCTTCCTCACAGAATGATTGAGATAATTGAATTAAATAAAAATATAATATCCTCGGTCCAGAATAGCTATGCAACACAAGTTAGCTTACTTCTCTCACCTTCAGCAAACTGAACCATTCATAGTTTTTCAGTAGGGTAAAGTGTTACAAATGATTATAACATGAAAACTACAGCTATCAAAACATCATGTTTTACACCATCAACTTATACAACAACAACAAAAAACTATATAATAAAGTCTTATTATATAATAAAGGTTATAATAAAGGTTATAATAAAGTCTGATTCTCCTGTGGGCCTTCAGTATTTGCTGAAAAATACTTAGTGGGCCATCTATTTGTTGGGAAAGTTGAGTTTCTCCCGAGGAGTGAGTCAAAAACATCTCTGATTAGTTTTTGAGGATTTTCATCATGTTGATGGCTACAATTCATATTGAAATTTTCTCTCTCAGCCGAGATTTTCTTGTAAGGGCTACTACATTTTAACGAGAGAGACCATTTGCTTCAAAAATGCTTGGCCAGGTCTTCATAGTGCCTTCTGCTACTTCTGATAACCAAAGCAACTTTCGAAATGGCAATATTTCTCCATATAAGCGAACAATGGCAAAGGAACAGAAAATTTTAATATGAGGTAAGAGGACACAGATGTAAGGTAGTTTGTCTTGAATTATTGATTCCTTGGAGATACTGCTTGCCATTTTTATTAATCCTAGCATTATCTACTACTCACTTGTCTAAACTCCAGGTTCTGTAACAAATATCTACTTCCCAGAATCTCTCTAACCTAAAAAAAAATAGCTTAGCATAATTTACACAAATCCTGTCTGTGTTGCAGTGAGGAAGTATAAACCAAAAGAAGATTCAGGACTTCTATGTTCCAGTGGCTTATCTACATAGTTTTGTGGGTTCCAGAGATCCAGGCATCCAATCAAAATTTCCTGGGTCATCTTAATGGGGTATGGAATATAGAAAAAAATTACCTTTTGGTACAATAAAAATGTGCTCTGAAATGTTTTAATGTTCTCATAAGTTCAAGAAGATATTCAAATAATGATTCATACCAGGAAGAAAAGAGGAAAAATGAGGTCATCATTCAACCTGTAGAGAGTAACAGAATAGAACAAAGTCAAAGGTGAAGGTTAGTTGAGTATTCAGATGGAAGCCCCAATCCTTCCCTCAACCTGTCAGTTGAGTTACTCTTCTGTCTTTTCTCCTCATTTACTCTCCCAACCTCTTCCAAATCTGAAATCTTAGAGGTTTACTTCATATTGACCATCAAGCTATTACACTGTTATTAAAGATAAAACTAATTGAGACTGATTTGAAATAGAATTATTCTCATCGACAGCAGCAATGCCAGATAGTACTAAGAAATATGAATAACTTTGATTTAATGCTCTAGCTTGGCATACTTTATGTTTATTTCCTCTTTGTATGCACCTCATCACCCGCATGGCATATTGAACGTGTTTTCCCATAACAATGATTAGTATGGGGAGAGATAGAGAGTTATGCTTATTGAAACTTATCTACTTATCCCTCATTCCTCAAGGACCTGGTTTTTGGTTAGTTCTCAGGCTGAAAAATAATCTAAATAAATAAATAATCTAAATAATCTAAATAAAGTATCAGTATGTCCAATTATGTCGATGGATATTCCTTCCTCATTTTCAGCCTGATTGAAATTTTCTTTAATTATGCGTGCATCATTGTTCCAAAAGTCATTTTTAAATTATGCTAATTATATCTCTTTAACCTATTCAAATATTCTTCAGTCTACTGCTACTGCCCTATTCAGCCCACAAATGACTATTTCCTACCTATTGGAATAACATATAGAAACTTTATCCAATAACTTTATTCCTGCCATATAGATACATCTTTATGTAATAAGCCTGATAATACAGTCTTATAATAACTGTTTTATGCAATTGTGTTTTTAATCAGTTAAGAAAAGAGCAAAGACATATATATATATTTATATATGTATTTTTAGTTACATTTCTACTTACATGTAGGTATATATACTTTTACTTGCTCTTTTATATTTACTTACATAATTAGATCTTCTGGTACTGTTTATTTCTGTATGGATTCTAGTTACCATATGATGTCATTTCCCTCCCATCTGAAGTCTTCCTTTATATTTCATGTTTTGAAAGTAGCTTAGCAGTGAATCCTCTCAACTTTTGTTTATATCTGGAGATGTCTCAATTTTGCCTTAATTTTTGAATTATAGATTTGTTTAATATAGAATTAGTTGTTGACAGCATTATTCTTTCTGCACTTTGACTATATCACTTGACTGCCTCTGTCTTCAATTTTTTTCTGTTATCTGTTCATTTTAATGTGGTTCTCTTGTTCAAGATGAGTTGGAGTGTGGGTTTTTTTGGAGTTGGAATACGATTTTTCATTTGGCTCTTTGGTTTATTTGGTGATAGGTCTAGATGTGGCTCTCTTTGTATTTGTCCTACTTGAAATCTGTTAGCCTTCCTGGATATGTAGATTAAAGTTTCTTTCTGGGGACAAAGTAATCCAATCTTGGAGATGGCTAGCCATTATTTCTTCATATATTTTCTCTTCCTCTGTCTATCTTTGCCTTCTGACATTCTCTTTACACCTATGTTAGTATGCCTTATCTTGTCTCACATGTGACTAAGTCTATTCCATCTTTTTTTTCCTTAATTCTTTCTTCTTTATGTTCTTCAGATTAGACAATCTTCATTCATCCACTCTGGTTGGCTGATTTTTTTTTTGCCAGCTGAAATCTTTTGTTGTGATATTCTAGTAAATTTTTTTGCTTTAAATTTACTTTTCAATTCAGGAAATTCTACTTGGTTTTTATAATTTAAATCTGTTTATTGATATTCTCTACTTGATAAGCCATTGTCATCAGATTGTCCTGTAATTCTTTGAGCATGGCTTTTTGCTTTTGAACATAGCTGGTTTTCTTTGTCTACTAAATCCAACATCTGTGTTCCCTCAGAGAGTTTCTGTTGAAACAGAAACAGTTTCTTCCTGTGTATTGGTCACAGTCTTATATTTTGTCATGCCTTATAATATTTTGGTTGAAAATTGAATACTTTAGATAATATATTGTATACTCTAGATTTTGATTTTCACCTCTCTCAGGGGTTGTGAATGTTGTTGTTGTTTTTAACTTGTGTTTTTGTTTAGTGATTTTCCTAAACTAATTCTATAGAGTTTAAAGCCCCTGCAGGCTGTGACCACTGATGTCTTTGCCTTTTTTTTTTAAAAAAAACCTTAATTCTTGCCTTTATTTTTAAGACTTTTTTCATGTGGGTCAGCAGAATTTACTGATTAGTTAACTATTAAAGGGGTGATTTAAAAATTCTATCTTAACATGATTTATCCAATTAATTTTCTAATTTTAGAGTCCCACATTTCTAAATCCTTAGAGACAGTCACATACAATTATTCATAAAGGCCCTGCTATGCATCAGACACTTTGCTAAACTGTGGAAAAATAACATGAATAAGAATGTCAACATTTTTACTTCCTGGGAAATTGCAACTTCCTAGGCATGATAAAAGAAGGGATAAAATTCATAGGAATCCATATTCAGGGACTGAGGCAGATATGAAGAGGGGTAACATAAGTTTTTTCTTTTTAAAAAACTTGGTTTTGTTGGCCATATCAAGACGATTTTTCCCTAGATATGGCTTAAAACACCTAGTGAGATTCTGAAATATTGAAGGCAATGATTGCTGTTGCAAAAGAGAGTCATGGTATTTTAGGACATGTTTGTTTTTTATTTATTTACGTATTCATTTGTCGGTGACTAACATGGTGGATTACTAAGCCCTTGTTTTTATTCCTTGATGAAACAAAAGCAAAGCAAAGAAAGGAATTTTGCTGTTTCTTTTGACTCTATGACAAGCTCTCACTCTCTTCAATAAGTTGCTTTCTTGGAGCTTATGTACCCATACAAGGGTCCTAATTAGAAGACTAGTTTTATTTATTTACAATCAGATAAGCTATTTTGCTATGAATTTTGTTATATTATTGGTGTTCAGTTGGGACTAGGCTATAATAAAAAATCAGAAATTCTTAATCCATTAATTCTTAATACATGAAATACTGATGCATGCAAAGCAGTATCTCTGACCTATGTGTGGTAGAATTTTCACAATTATAAGGAATAGGACCATCAAATGTGGTTTTTATAATGCTATTTATTTCTGTATGGTTTCTTTCAGGAACACACATTACAAATCACTATATAAATCGCTGGAGTTTATCCAGCAAATATGTTACATAGCTTTAAATATGGCATTGCATGTATCAAGAAACTACAGCATCAAGAAGACAAAAATGATTTTAAATGGGACTATCGCAAAGTATGGCATAGTTAAGACATACCGAGTTGATTGATTTCATTATAGAGGCCATGAGAAATTACAGATCAGAGAGAAAGATTAGAATTCTGAAGTGATGAATTAGTTACACACACCACACACACACACACACACACACACCCCAAATAGTTATATTGTTTATCATTTCATAAGCAAAACAAGAAAAGGATACACACAGAAATGAACTGAAAAGAAGGTCTCTCTTGCTTTCAAAGATTTGTTTCTTTATTTATATGTGATTTGTTCATTTCCCCCCTCATATACAAGAATAGCTTAGCTTTAGTAGAAACAGTCTTGCTTAAGTAATGATTTTCTAGCTTCATTGTAGAGAGACCCTTCAGCTGGTAGAAAATCATGTTTTTGCTCCTAAGTAAAATGATTTCTCTATGAAGCATAATGACTGATGATTTTTAAAAGGAATATGATTTTCAAAACAAACTTCACAATACCATATTCAGAAGGTTTCTTTTTACTGTAATTAATGGAAACAACTTCCCCAGCTGAGCCTGTGAGTCCCCAAAGGCAATGTTGTTTTAGCTCAGGATTCAGAAAAAAAGTCATGATGGGTAGTCTGCAGGTATCACTCAAATGTAGGGTGGGGAGGAACCTGAGTCTAAAATTAGACCCATCCTTTCCTAGAGGAGAAGAAATACTGGCAGTTTCAACAGGGAGGAGTGCGTTTGTGTATATGTGTGTGGGCGGGGTGATTCTTTTTTTTTGTTGGCAGTTGAGGTTGCCAAGAGAATTCCTTGCTGATCCTGGAATTACATTTTTTTAAGTACTGCATTCTTTAGTTATGTTTCTAGTGAAAGCAACAATCTGAGAACTTACATTGGTTTTCCACTGTTGTATAAAAACACATTACAAACAGTAATATTAAACAACATGAATGCATTATCTCATGGTTTCTGTGGGTCAAGAGTCTAGGTACTTACATGGATTCTCTGCTCAGGATCTCATAAAGCTGCAATCAGGATGCTAACTCAGCTACATGCCTTTCTAGAGCTTGAGTTCTTCTTCAGAGGTGGCATAATTACTGGGTGAACTTAGTTTCTTGTGGTAGAAGGACTGAGAGCTCCATTTCCTAGAGGTCAGCCAGCATTATCTGCTACATAGCTCTGTCTTTAAATAGGCAATCTCTTTCTCCAAGGGGAATGGGAGCATTTCTGATGCTTTTTTAAAAAAAATTTTATTACACTTTGAGCTGTAGGGTGCAGGTTTGTTACATAGGTATACATGTGCCATGTTGGTTTGCTGCACCCATCAACTCATCATTTACGTTAGGTATTTCTCCTAATGCTATGCCTCTCCCAGCCCCTCACCCCTGACAGGCCCCAGTGTGTGATGTTCCCCTCCCTGTGTCCATGTGCTCTCATTGTTCAACTCCCACTTATGAGTGAGAACATGCAGTGTTTGGTTTTCTCTTCTTGTGTTACTTTCCTGAGAATGATGGTTTCCAGCTTCATCCATGTCCCTGCAAAGGACATGAACTCACCCTTTTTATGGCTGCATAGTATTCCATGGTGTATATGTGCCTTTTTTCTTAACTCTAGATTCTGTTTTAATTGGTCTATATTAGGCCAACTCACCCAGAATAATCTTACTTTTGATTTTCTCAAAATCAATTGACTTGGGACCTTAATTACACCTGCAAAATCCTTTTTTTGCCATGTGACACAAAATAACCATGGAGTTATGTCCATCATATTCCCTTACCCCCATCCACACTCAATGGGAGGGGATTATACAGGGTGTATACATCAGGAATCAGTGGTAATCTTGGGGGTTCTCTTATAATTCTGCCTACCACAGGTCTCAGTATGAGCTAGCTGAGTAAATCACTAAAGCCAAGGATGAATAAAGAAGGTATTCTTTATTCATAAATAAAGAAGCACACACTTTACATACATGTATAAACATATGTCATATATACTACATATATAATCTAACAGGAAGAGACTCACTGAATAACGGCTTGACTTGAACAGAGATGAGACTGAAAGATTAACTCAGAAAGTTCAAAATTTTGCACAGAAAAGCTTCAGTTTGAAATTTAGAACAGAGCAAGGCATTAACGTTAATAGGAATCACTGTAATTTACAGAGGCATAGGGTCTGTTTTTCTATCCAGTATTAAGAATGATGTATGCTTAATGGAGTATCATGTACATATGATACAAAAAATAAAAGCTAGGGCCAAATTTTAAGCCCTGTCAGGGGTTAAGAGTGATATTTTCATTCAAATAAATAAAATATGCCTGAATAAGAATAAGGAATTTGGAGATATCTGAATCCTGCCTTGACAATCACTTTAAATCCCTTTGACTTCCTAAGAGAACTATGTTTAAAAGACACAATAGCAAAATGTAGACTTAAAGTAGCCCTTCATTGATATTTGGGATAATATTCAATACTTACATTGTAGGCAATCTCATAAACACTGAATGGGAAAATGGTACTAAAACTTGAGGTCTATGTGGAAGCTTCTAACTTCTGACATTTCTTCTCCACTCCCAGCTTCAAATTACGTAATTGGAATCAATGTGGCCAAAGAACTTTGAAAAGAGAGAGTGAGAGAAAGAACCAAGAAAGACTCTGAGTCCACTCAACCAGATACATGGAATACAAAAAGAAGTTCAAAAGACTAAATGATTTGTCTTACCCTAAGGGTAAGGCCAGAAAGTCAGAATAAAGGATGAAAACTGAGCTCATAAAATTAATGTATGGGAGCCATTTTTATTATTATATATGACCTGATTCAATGAATATCCTGAGTTATGGTCAATTGTGACCTCTTCTTGTAGTGGGAGAAGTTAGGAAGGCCTATAGTAAGATGATGGGCAGATTTTTTTTCTCTGGTTTAGTGGGGAGGGCCCAGAGATGCTTTAAAAATGTGGCCTATTTTCTTTTGGGAGGTGGCTTAACTACAGTAAACATACCTTTGAATGGCAAAGAATAGATCAGGTGACTTGTAGCAGCTGCTTATGCTGGTACTTAGGTTTTCTTTGTTCTTGGCCTGGTGGGTACCACGTCAAGGAGCAATAGACTCTATCTAAGTTTCACTAATTACTGAAAGTTTGTTTTCATTGTGCTATCTGTTTTAATTATCACTGGCTTATCCCACAGTGGATCTCAGGTGTTTCAGCTCAATTTTATAATATCCAGTTTTGATTCCCTAATATTAGACACTGTGTGGTATGTTAGGCACTGAACTAAAATCATAAAATTGTGATAAATAGAAATTATGTTGTCATAGTTTGAGTGCTATAGTTAGTTTAATTACAAAGTTGTTTTTGCTTTTATTGGTGCTTTAAAATGTCTCACAGTTATTTAAAACATATATAAAAATGTTTGTTTTTCAGAGTGTAAAATGTACATGCTTACTATAGAATATTTGGAAAATGTTATAGTGTAAAGAGGTAAGTAACAATGGTATACAGACTTACCATCGTTTAAACTCTTTTCTATTTCAATCACAATCTCAACTTACTATTCAGTGACTCAATCATGACTTTGGCTTGAACTTGCCAAATTAGTATTCTTTCTTGGGTAAATTGTCTGCGCCTATGGCTGGTGGAACAGAGCTTTGCTTCATTATAGTAATTGGAGTGACTACTAACACATATAAAATGTGCACAGTTCTTCATATTTCCTTTAGGAAAGATTTTGGGAATTAGAATCCATCATCAAGTGGTATGAATCTATTAAGCCTTGTGATAATGTTGCTGTGATGGTCAGTTTTGTTTGTCAACATGGCTAGGCTATAGTCTGTAGTTATTCAAACACTAAATTAGGTGTTATTATGAAGTTATTTTGTAGATGTGACTAACATCTCTAATCAGTTGACATTAAGTAAAGGAGATTATCCTCAATAATCTGGGTGGGTATGATCCAATCAGTCGAAAGGCCTTAAGAACAGAACTGAGGCTTTCCTAAAGAAGAAAATCTATCTGTGGACTGCTGCTTCAGCTCCTGCCCTAGAATGTTCAGCCCCCCCTTTCTAATGGTCTTCTGCCTTACAGATTTCAGGTTTGTCTAGCTAATCAATGCTTTGCTTTGTCTCTCTCTCTCTCTCTGTCTCTTGCTCTCTCTCCCTCTCTGTGTATATATGTATACATACACATGCACATAAATATATACATATATGTTAGCACATACATATATGTGTAGCACACACTTCACATACATGTATAAACATATGTCATATATACTACATATATAATATTGGTTCTGTTTCTGTAGTGAAACCCTGGCTGATACAGTAGCCAATTTCTTTCCAGAATTATTATATCAATAGTTTATAAGAATGTCTTACTCAGCATATTATAACTCAGCCCAATACTAATGTTGAGTATTATTATTCCTTAGAAATGAGGATCTATTGACCTTTATTATTATTTTAACTGAGAAATGCCATCAGAATGGCATTTCCATCCATAACACTGATATGGTGACAGTGAGTAGGTTTTACAACAAAGATGGATGAAGAAATCAGGGAACCTGATGAGGAGTTCACTGTCACAGATCACAATAAACTCCCAAATACTCAACTCATATCTAGTTGACAACATGTATCTATTAGAATTCTCACATATTCTTTCCTTCTTTTCTGTAATTGTCTGTATAAATTAAAACTAAGTTTAGAAATGGTCTACCCAACTGATGGTTAAAGTATTAGGGTTATTAGAAGAGTTTGAATTCCTATCAAATACATCTCAGGTAAATTCTTTGGGCTATTTATCTATCCCGGAAAGTAGCATGGTGTTTCTTTATTCAAACAACCACTGATCAGATTTTCTTTGGTTTACAATTAGCCACACTTTATACAATAATCTTCAATTCTTCTATCAAAGAAGGAAACTGACTACAAATGTGGAACAGTGAGTTAGACATGAATTTCTGTAGCAAAAATCTCATTCAAAGATCTTAGGAAGGCATAATAGATTCTGTGTGTGTAGCCATTACTAAAGATGGCTCACTCATGGGGGCAATGACAAAGCAAGACAACTTTAATTTTAGCTTTTGATTCTCATTTTAAATCTTACCAGTCCAAGAATTGTGTGGCAATTCTTCCCCTGCCTTTGCATCAAATTGCAGGTAGTCCCTTGGCTTTTCTGATTCCTTTCCAGTAAAATTAACAATAGCCAATCAAAATTACAAACATATCCTCAGTTTAGTAATTTAAAAGTCCAGTCTCATGTGTAATTAAAAGTATCTCATCCTCCTGTTGGTTAGTTGTCCTGTAGACAGGATATCCTCTTGTCAGGGGTGAGGGTATAGTTGGCATCTTTTCCATAATTTATTTGCTCTCCATCTGCTGACAAACTTTGTGTTAAATTAAATAAGTAGGAGGCCATTAGCTTTGGGCTGTTCCCATGCTTTCGGTTCCTACGTAATAAACTGTAACCTAATTTAGAGGTATAATTTTTGTAACAGCCAGGTTTTAGCCAATCACAAACAATAAAGCTTTAGACAACCATAAGCAGCTAACTGATCTAACCATGTCCAACTGTGTCAAATGCTTAGCTATAGCCAATCAAATAATTTATCTACTTTGCTTCTGTGTTCAGCCTATAAAAGCTCACTGCTCAGAGCTTTCTGCACCTCTTCTGGTTCTGGTTCTGATTCATGAATTGCTCTTTGCTCAGATTAACTCTTCTAATTTAATTTGCCTAAAGTTTGTCTTTAACAATCTTTGTCATTAAAAGTGGGATCCAGAGGAGACCTTCAGTGATCCCTAGAAACACCCAGTAACCAAATGAAGGTACACGCTGGCCCACTCTACCCCCTGTTCTCTCACTGCAAATGGAGGTTGTGGGTGAGTACTATGCCAGATTTGAGTTGGCAAATTTGCCTTTTGAGCCCTCTGACTTTATTGAGCATTTAAAAAAAACTGGATTGGGTTCAGAATCAGATTGGATTTGATAACTAACTTGACTGGGCTTAGAGGTCTCAGATAGGTACCTTCTGAAAATAAGTTCCTCTGAATTTAAGGACTCCAGGATTCTAGTACTTCACTTTCTGGAATGCCAACTAATCTTATCTTAAAAAATTACACTCCCAAAGCCTGTGTATTTTTACAAAAATGGTTTGACTTTACTAAGAACAACTGAGAAATACAGTGGCCACAATGAAAAAGTTTTAATTCTTGAGTCGTATTAGATAAACAAGAATCTAAAATGCTTCAAAAACAATAGGATGCATATTTTATTGAAATGTAGAGGCTTCCAAAAGACTAAATGAATCAAAAGCTGCCCCTCTAAGTGACCTCTTATAAAAGGCAAATGAGAAAGCTTAAAAGATTTTTTGCAATATTAATAAAAAGCTTTAGCTATATGTGCAGGTAATCTTATCTCATTGGCCAGAAAAAAATCAATTCCAGATATTCTTTAATAAAATAATGAGCTTTTATTATTACACAAGGCACATGGCTAAAATTTTAGAATGAAAGCTGTAAGATCTGCTTCTATCTGCATGTTTATGTGTGTATACGTGATACATTTTCCACCGTGATACCATAATTTTGGTGTCACCAAAATTAAATCGTAAAAGAGCTCTATTTAGTTGGCTTAAAGAAAAATAAGTATTGATAAATATTAAGCGTTCCTTAAACTCTTAGAAAGGTAGAAATTAACCTAAAATGTTTTTCAAGTTCATGTAATGTGGGATAATCTTCAGTAAATAAAAGCTAGTTCAAATTTGTTAGTTTGATGAATATAGGCATGTCTTTAGAGTTGTCAGCATTAAATATAATATGACACACAACTTTTCCTACCTAAGTTTACAAATAAAATAAACTGATGTTATCTCTTACATTATAAAATTATCAGCAAGAAAACTAACTTGAGATGATGACTAGTTGTTTAATGTCTCATTTTTATGAGCAATCCAGGCAATATTGTTAAAAATAAATGAATTAAATGTATGTAAGATAATAGTTTATAAATAAGCTCTTCACAATAATTATGTTTCTATAATGTCTACTTAAAAGAAAAAGATTTCCCAAATCTCTTTGGTAACTTACACATCTAAAGTTATATGAAGTTAAATTAAATAATGGATATTCCTTGAATATTTCAATCATTTACAAATAAGGTAATGTGCCAAAACATTTATTTCTTGATATAATTTTAAATTTATTTACTTTTTGCTTTGAAGAACTTCATAAGATACCCCCTCAAATACATTGCTCTGACATATTGTCTATTTTGAGTTAAAGGTAAAAAAAAAAAACCTAAGAAGACAGAAGACAGAGATAAAAATGTTGTCTCCCCTGCAATTTCTTATTGCACAGAGACTAAAGATAGTTGGGTTTGTTAGTAAACATGTTCTGTGCCAAAATGAAAAATTATACTATGAGAAAGCACATGCTTCAAGAAATTATGATTCATAGGTTTGCTAATCTATAGAATGTTGGTGTGACAGGCAGTTCACAATTGTATGCTTCTTAGTTTTCACCAGAAATTGAAGTTTCTAAGGGTTAAAAATTCAAATTGATATACAGTTGACTCTTGAATAATGCAGGAGTTAGTGGTACCTTTCCCCATGCACAAATATTTGCATATAACTTTTGATTCTCCCAAACGTAACTACAATACTAATAGCCCACTGTTGACCAGAAGCCTTATCAATAACATAAACATTTGCCACTTATTTATTTATTGAGACGGAGTCTCGCTCTGTCACCCAGGCTGGAGTGCAGTGGCACGATCTCGGCTCACTGCAAGCCCTGCCTCCTGGGTTCACGCCATTCTCCTGCCTCAGCCCTCCTGAGTAGCTGGGCCTACAGGCGCCCGCCCTCAGGCTGGCTAATTTTTTTGTATTTTTAATAGAGACAAGGTTTCACCATATTAGCCAGAATGGTCTCGATCTCCTGACCTCGTGATCCACCCGCCTCGGCCTCCCAAAGTGCTGGGATTACAGGCATGAGCCACCGTGCCTGACCACAATTGCCACATATTTAATATGCTATATGTACTATGTACTGTATCTTTACAATGAAGTAAGCTAGAGAAAATGAGACTCGTTAAGAAAATCACAAGGAAGAGAAAATATATTTACTATATGTTAATAAATGTCTTCATCCTCAATGTCATCGCATTGAGTAAGGTGAAGAGCAGGAAGAAGAAGAGTTGATTTCGCTTGTCTCAGGGTGGCAGAGGCAGAAGAAAATCCATGTAGAAGTGGGCCTGTGTAGTTCAAACTCGTGCCATTCAAAGATCAACCATAAATATTATACTAAAATTATTTTACATAATAAAGGAAACAACTCTATGTGCATGTATACAAAGAAAGTAAGGTGTGTATTTTGTTAGAAAACCTAAAAATGTGTTTTGATTAGTTAAGAGAAAAATAGTAATTTTTGTCCCAAAATAGAAGGGCTGGCTGTTCCACAGTGAGAAAAAGGAAAAACATAAAGACAAAAATTGAATAGATATGAGACAGTTATAGGTTTGTGGAAAAGGAAGTTCAATAAAGAAATTTTATGTGTGCTCAAGTTGGCTAAGATTTGAAAGGAAATTATTTGTAAGTTTTAAAATGTAGCTTTAATGTCAAAAGTATACTAATGCAAAATTAGATTTTAGTTTAATCTCTTTTTTTTTTTTTTTTTTTGAGATGGAGTCTCGGTCTGTCACCTAGGCTGGAGTGCAGTGGCACGATCTCAGCTCACTGCAAGCTCCGCCTCCCGGGTTCACGCCGTTCTCCTGCCTCAGCCTCCCGAGTAGCTGGGACTACAGGTGCCCACCACCACGCCCAGCTAATTTTTTTTTTGTATTTTTTAGTAGAGACCGGGTTTCACTGTGTTAGCCAGGATGGTCTCAATCTCCTGACCTCGTGATCCGCCCGCCTCGGCCTCCCAAAGTGCTGGGATTACAGGCGTGAGCCATTGCGCGGGGCCTAGTTTAATCTCTTAAAACAACAAGTTTTGTTTGTTTTTGTTTGTGATTGTTTGTTTTTAGTATTAGTCTGCACTTAATAATAAATTGTGAAAAGTTTTTCTTTAGCTTTTAAGTAATTGGACTGGGAAACAAAGATTCTGTGTTTTATCCAGATGATTTCCTGTAGTTCATGTTGGCTTTATTAGGCATTTGATTACTTAAGAAAACAGTTCTCTTTAATAAAAGCTGAGGCTTTTCCTAGAAGTATGTGGTTTTCTGTGTTTGCCTTTGAAGTCTTTTAATAATCTACAGTTAAATGAATATATACTGTTTCACAGTGATCTGTGATTCTATTTTAATGAAGTGTTTCCAATCTTTTAACATTTTTGACAACTTCCCAAAATCAAATTGTAAACTAAGATCTTTTGATCTCAAACTAATTTTAGGAGTTTTCAGATGGATCCCTGAAATATCTCAAAAGAATTAAAAAATTTTTTTATTGTTTAAATTTTTGTGGGTACAAAATAGATGTATATACTTATGTCATACATGAGATATTTTGATACAGGAATTTAATGTGAAATAAGTACATTATGGAGAATGAGGTATCCATCCCCTCAGCATTTCTTCTTTGAGTTGCAAACAACCCAACTACATTCTTTAGGTTATTTCAAAATATACAATTAAGTTATTATTGACTATAGTCACCCTATTGTACTATCACAATAAGTCTTATTCATTCTTTCATTCTTTTCTGTACCCATTAACCATCCCCACCTCTCCCAATAATTTTTGTCTTATAAAAGGAAATATGTTAAACTAATTGTCTTACATGATATGTTAAATTGCATAGGAAGCATGGTCAAATAATGTGATGCTGAACCTTCTTCAAACCATGCTATGGAAATGTTACTAATATATGTTCTAGAAATTGTACAAAACTCCTATAAATCTGATGGTTCTACAATAATGCTGTCAGTCATAATTCTAGTTAGTATCCTACAATATTGTATATCACAGAAAAAATGTAATTTCCCTGAAAATTGCTTTATAATAATTTCTCATCAGATATTTTGCATGGCCACTTTAAGTATTGTCTTCAACTACAGTTAATAATTTTACTCTGGTACTTTCTTGAGCACTATTAAAGCAACTATAAATATAAAGTGTCTTTAAGGAAATTCATGGGACAGACTTTGATAAGTATACATTTCTGATAACTTTAAGATCATACTATTAAACTGGATGATAATTGCCATAACTCTAATGAAGAAACTGATTGGTTCATGAAACTGCTAACCTAACATCAAGAAGGACAAGAATTAATTGAGCACCAAATAAACACTTTGGCAGATTTTCATGCTAAACCAGCTAGTACTGAAACTGTTAAAATATGCAATTTGAATAAACTCCATAGGAATGATCCAAGTCAAATTACCTAAGATAACCTATTTAATAAACAGTGCTGTGCACCAGAATTAGAGAAACAAAATTGGTATTTAAAATAATGTATATTCAAAATTAAGTGTGGACTCATAGAGGGCCCTGATGGTTGCCTATTCTTTCCTGAGTCTTTAAAGTTTCCATTATTAAGAGCTCTGCACCCTGCGACTATGATGGAGTAATCAAAATGATACAAAAAATACTGGTATAGAAACTATTCTAATTTCTAAAATGGTCTATAACCAATGATTGGATTGAAAACTCTTAATCCTAGTAAAATAATAAAAACCTCAAGTGTTACATTTCTGCCACCTACTGGATTATTTGAACCCTTAAAGATGGGTTTCATTCAATTTCCACCCTCCGTGGATTATTAAAATGTTCTTGTAATTGTCTGTATGTTATTTGGTTCAATAGAAGCTTTCCTATATAGGAAGGCTGATGTTATACCAGTAACTAAAATATCATGAGTAGATGTGTTTTCTTTATAGGATATTCTCAGATAAGTCTCCGATGATAGAGACACTCACTCTACTATACATATTATAAAACAGTTACATAAAGTATTACAATCACAATGGCATTAACATTGTCCCTATCATCTTCAATCTTCTGGGAACATTGAGAGGACAAATGTTATTTTAGACACGAAAATTGGCAGAAGACCAAAAGAAAACATAATTCAACAGTTTGTAGTCAAGTCTGTAACCCTAATTCTCTAATTATTAGTAGTTTCAAGCCATGCAATAATTCAGTAGTAGAGCTTTGAATAAATACTACCAGTGCTTTCTTACTGATGACCCCTAATGCGAAAGGTATCCCATAAGAAGTTGTCTTTTGTGCTTCTCCAGGATATATTTTTATCTGTGGAGGATTTATTGATCAGTCACATAGATGAGCAATCCATGTCTCAGTAAGTGGGAAACAATAACTCAATGCATGTAATGGATTATAATGGTACCACCATCACTTTATAATGAATTTGAAACTGAACATTGGTCTATACCTTCTAATTTGTACTCTAACATAAGAAGGAATTTGCCAGGAGGCATAAATATCTCTGTGATGGTTAATACTGAGTATCACCTTGATTGGACTGAAGGATACAAAGTATTAATCCTGGGTGTGTCTGTGAGGGTGTTGCCAAAGGAAACATTTGAGTCAGTGGGCTGGGGAAGGCAGACCCACCCTTAATCTGGTGGGCACAATCAAATCAGCTGCCAGCGAATATAAAGCAGGAAGAAAAATGTGAAAGGCAAGACTGGCCTTGCCTCCCAGCCTACCTGCATCTTTCTCCTGTGGTGGATGAGTCCTGCCCTCGAAAATCGGACTCCAGTTTCTTCAGTTTTGAGACTCTAGTGACTCTTCCCTCTAGAGAACCCTGACTAATACAATCTCTAAATGGGCAGCTTTGATAGAATGTTTCTTCTTTGGCATGGCATAAATATAAATGAGGTTATGATTAAATATCTATCCAAACACTAGCTACTGTAGTTGACTCTACTGCAAAGGCATCTCTATTATGGCTGATATTCTTACTTCCTCCCAGCCCCTACCAATCCAGCAGTATCTCCAGCCTTTTCTATTAAGGTTCCTTAACTCCCTGTAGTCTTCCCTTTTGGACAAAATTTAAGATTACCCTGGCCGAGTGCAGTGGCTCACACCTATAATCCCAGCATTTTGGGAGGCCGAGGTAGGTGGATCACAAGGTCTCAGGAGATTGAGACCTTCCTGGCCAACATGGTGAAAACCCGTCTCTACTAAAATACAAAAACATTAGCCGGGCATCGTGGCGTGTGACTGTAGTCCCAGCTACTCGGGAGGCTGAGGCAGGGGAGTAGCTTGAACCCAGGAGGCAGAGGTTGCAGTGAGCCTAGATCGTGTCACTGTAGTCCAGCCTGGTGACAGAGCAAGACTCCATCTAAAAAAAAAAAAGAATGCCTCAACACTGTGTCCCTTGCACACAGGCCATGCATGATCTCCAGGTGAGAAACACTCATTCATCTTTTTCCCTGACAAATTCCAACTATGCAGGTTAATTCCGCCATATTAGAAACTTAACATTTCTGCCATTGATCAGCTAGTCAACCAGTCTCTTGTTCTTTAGATTTCTTAAGTGAGAGACAGAGTTCCCCTCTATGTTGCAAACTATGAGAAACATATCTCTCCAAGTGGTTGCATTGAAGTGTCTTTCCCTAGTCTTGATGGAAGCTGCCTGCACTCTCCAGCCCCACCTCTACCACTTGTGAGGGGACAGGACTCAACAGTGCACATTTTAGAGTTCTCTCTAAAATAACTTCCATTTTCCTCATCTCCTAATATGTAACTGTTTATATTATTATTGCAAGTGAAATTTGCATCATAGTTTTACTGCACTTCATTTTAGTATGCAGCATGTACTGAATTAGGGAAGTGGTTCTCAACGTGGCCACAGACCAGCACTATCACCACCACTGAATAACTTATTAAAAGTGCTGCAAATTCTTAAAACCCACCCCAGACCTACTGGGTCAGAAATTATAGAGATGAGGCCACCATTAGTCTGTGTTTTTAACACATCCTTCAGTTAATTCTGATGCATGGTAATGTTTGATAACCATTGTATTAAAGCATCTGCCAAAATTCCACTTTACTATCCTTTTACATGTGTACTTGCCTGATGCCGTCAACCCACTTAATCTGTTTCTCATAATAACTCATGCTTCCAGAGTCAATAAATAACTATAAAAATGATAAATCATAATTATCCTTTACTACAGTTAGTGCCTGATTATTTGACATGAATTAAAGTTTTGGCCAATAAAGGCAGCAGGAGGAATGTATCCTCATTCCCCTTCTCCTGTCTCCCTATCTCCAGTTTGCTCTCTAAATTGTAAAATAAGTTATCGTTTTGTAAAAGATTGCATTACTATTTTGACTTTGAACAGAGTATTTTTTGTTATTTTGAGACATTATCTTTTTATTTTATTCACTGCCTTTTATAAGACTCTCTTAGTCCTTTTGTTGGTGTAACTCAGGGCTTCTCCACCTTGTTGCTATTGACATTTTGAGCCAGGTGACTCTTTATTATAGGGAGCTGTCCTGGATCTCAGTAGCAGTCACTAAGTTGTGAATAATAAAATTTTTTTCACACATTGTCAAATGTTTTCTGGGAGTAGAAATCAACTACAATGGACAAATACTGGTTAAAAGGGATAACCAACAAATCCCCAAATAGATTAAACATTTCTTTGAGAGAATCCACACCTTTTAAGGTCTAGAAGAAACATTTCATTTTGGTCACGCCTTCTAATTAGCATAGAGATGATTTCAAAAATATCTTAAATAGTTTTATTTTGCAACTTGTGATAAAAATGCAGCTTTAGATTGCTGAGAAAATATTCTTAAGTTCATCTGATTCATATCATCAATTAAACTCATAGAATAATTTTGAGAATTCACTGTCTGAGAATCCTCATTGATAAACACAACAGGCTCCAAAAAAACACAATTACTATACATTTTCTGAAGGAAGGGAGTGGTTGCAGCATCTTAGACTGTTGATTTAAATTGTCTTCTTTTTTTCTTATTTCATTAAGTGGTAATTCAACTCTTCATCTTTAGTGATTTTCTTTACTTACTTTAGGCAATTATTGCTGGCGATTATGATGTTAATGAGTTATGCAGAGCAGACTGAAAAAATGAAATATATTTTTAGGAAGTTAAGTTAATGGGAACAACGATTTGAATGCATGCAAAAAGCAGGCATCTTTCTTATTGTGCCCTGATTGATTTTATAAGTCAGGTGTTCATATGAATAGATAACCTTTACTTAGCGCAAAGAGTATTTTGACAGGAAATTTACTCTGATGAGCCATAAAGGAAGTCTTTTGTGAGACTGCCTGTTTTGCATTGTGTCTGATATTTTTTTATATTACTGGAGTTAATTTAAGGCCTCCGAAACTAAGCAGAAGATGCTGATCAACATGAAAACCATAACCCTTTTCTTAGCTCCTTTGTAGTTGAATTCTAAATGGTCTTGACATATTGTGGTATTGTTCACCAGGGTGACATAAAATACAATCAAATGCACACACACATGACTACAGAAAAGCAAATCTAGATGACAACACATATCAATAGAGTATTTTCTTTTACCTTTTTCTTATTCTTCAGTGACATAGCAATTAAAATAACCCTCCTTTTGAACACCTTTGATTCAATCAAATGCATATTTCCTTCTCAAATGAGGTTGAAATATTAGCGCTTCACTGTCATAACCACCTTTGTTTCTAAATTAATACCCAATATTTACATACCAATAAGATTCATCATAATATGCCAGACTGTCATCTTTCTCTACCTTCAGTCTTATAAACTACTTTTTTTCTGTGTAAACATTCAAACTGAGTGGTATTGAAAATATTATACTTCAGTGATCCAGACTGTTTTTTTTTTTTTGTCAGAGATGGAGATGGGAACAGGGAGCTAATATAGGTTAACCATGTTTATTTCAAGGTAAAAACATTTTTAAAAAATTAAGTCTATATTTAAGAAAATTTATTTTAAATCAAAAAGGACAAAAGTCTGAAAGTAAAAAATAGTTCTTAAGTAGACAATATACTTGGGAAATGTAAAAATAAGTCTATGATATTTAGATTGTAGACATCAATATTGTTCAATAGAACCTTCTGAGATGATGGATGTGTGCTATATATACACTTTTCAAAATGAAGCCATTAGTCACATGTGTTTATTGAATACTTGAAATGTGGTAACTGTGAGTGAATAATTTAATTTTTAAATGTACTTAATTTTAATTAATGAAAATTTAAATTTAAATAGGCACATGTGGCTAGTGGCTACTGTATTGGACAGAGAAAGTCTACATGACTTATATATTCCTATATTTGCTCTTAGTTTTCTCATTTTACAGAGAACCTGGCATTTAGCTATTATTCTGTTTTAATCTGCTTTATTGGTACCATAGCATGCCATATGTCATTTTCTATATTATAAAAAATATTATTACAATTGACTCATTTAAAGTGTACAATTCAAGGACTTTTTGCACATTCAGTGTTGTGCATTTATCACGATAATCAGCTTTAGAATATTTTCATCACCCCCCAAAATAATCCTACACGCTTTAATTGTCACCTATAATCCTCAATACTCCCCAACTCTAACCCTCCAGCCCTAGGCAATCATTAATCTACTTTCTGTTTCTATAGATTTGCTTACACTAGAATATTACATATAAATGGAGTCATACAATATGTGATCCTTTTTGACCAATCTCCTCACTTAGAATTATGTTTCTAAGATTCTCCCATGTCAGTATTTCATTTCATTGCCAGATAATATCTTATTGTATGGATATATCACAGTTTGCTGATGTATTTATCATATGATGGATGTTTGACTTGTTTTAACCTTTTGACTGTTGTGAATAACATTGCTATAAATGTTATAAATGTGTGTACATGTTGTGTGGACCTATGTTTTTATTTTTCTCGGGTATATACCTAAAAGTGGAATTGCCGTATCATATTTGAAGTACTGTTAGACTGATTTCAAAGTGGCTACATTAATTTATACTCCTACATTATGATGTTTGAAGGTTCTGATTTTTCCAAACCTTTGCTAACACTTGTTATTTCTTATAGCCATTGTAGTGGGTGCGAAGTAGTATCACATTGCTATTATTAGACATAAGATTTGTAAAAAAGTCTTCCATTTTGTAGGTAGCCTTTTTATGTTTTTGATGATACACTTTTGAAGCACAAAATTTTTAATTTTGATGATGTAGATGATGCATATCTTATCTTTTTTGCTTGTGCTTTTGGTATTATATCTAGAAAAACATTGCTTAATGCAATGTCATAAATATTTATGCCTAAATTTTCTTCTAAGAGTTTTATAGTTTTAGATCTTACTTTTAGGTCTGTAATTTATTTTTAGTTAATTTTTATATGGTGTGAGGTAGGATCCAACTTCAGTTGCTTGTGGATATTCAGTTTTCCCAGCATCATTTCTTGAAAAGACTATTATTGCACCATTGAATTCTCTTGCCACCCTTGTTGAGGATCAACTGATTGTAAATGTTAGGGTTTAATTCTAAACTCCCAATTCTATTTCACACACATACACACACACACACACACACACACACACACACCCCACACACACACACAGTAGCCATACCACACAGTCCCGATTACTGTCTCTTTATAGGAAGTTTTAACATCAGAAAAAGTGAATTCTCAAACTTTGTTCTTTTTCAGGATTGTTTTGACTATTCTAGGTTCCTTGAATTTATGTAGGAATTATAGCAACAGCTTTCCAATTTATTCTGCAAAGAAGACAGCTGGGATTTTGATAGAGATTTTGCTGAATCTGTAAATCAATTTGGGGAGTACTGCCATCTTAACAATATTGTCTTCTGATTATTGATCATATAATATCTTTCCACTATTTAGGTCATCTTTAATTTCTTTCAATATTATTTTAAAGTTTTTAGAGTGTAAATCTTGCATTTCTTTTTAAAAAAATTTTTCCTGAGCACATTTTCATGCTATTATGAATTTAATTGTTTTCTTAATTTTATGTTTTCCTGTCTCAAAGATACAACATACCAGAATCTTTGAAAAGCAGTGTTTGGAGGGAAATTTCTAGCACTAAATGCCCACAGAAGAAAGCGGGAAAGATCTAAAATCAATGCCCTAACATCAAAATTAAAAGAACTAGAGAAGCAAGAGCAAAAAAATTCAAAAGCTAGCAGAAGGCAAGAAATAACTAAGATCAGAGCAGAAATGAAGGAGACAGAGACACGAAAAATCCTTGAAAAAATCAATGAATCTGGGAGCTGATTTTTTGAAAAGATTAACAAAATAGATCGCTAGCCAGAATAATAAAGAAAAAAGAGAATAATCAAATAAACACAATAAAAAATGATAAAGGGGATATCACCACTGATCCTACAGAAACACAAACTACCATCAGAGAATACTATAAACACCTCTACGCAAATAAACTAGAAAATCTAGAAGAAATAGATAAATCCTGGTTGCATACACCCTCCCAAGACTAAACCAGGAATAAGTTGAATCCCTGAATAGGCCAATAAATTCTGAAATTGGGCAGTAATTAAAATAGCCTACCAGCCAAAAAAACCCCAGGACCAGACGGATTCACAGCCGAATTCTACCAGAGGTACAAAGAAGAGCTGTTACCATTCCTTCTGAGACTATTTCAAACAATAGAAAAAGAAAGAATCCTCCCTAACTCATTTTCTGAGGCCAGCATCATCCTGATACCAAAACCTGGCAGAGCACAATAACAACAAAAGAAAAACTTCAGGCCAATATCTCTGAAGAACATCGATGTGAAAATCCTTCAATAAAATACTGACAAACTGAATCCAGCAGCACATCAAAAAGCTTATCCACCATGATCAAGTCAGCTTCATCCCTGGGATGCAAGGCTGGTTCAACATATGCAAATAAATAAACGTAATCCATCACACAAACAGAACCAATGACAGAAACCACATGATTATCTCAACAGATGCAGAAAAGGCCTTTGATAAAATTCAACACCTCTTCATGCTAAAAACTCTCAACAAACTAGATATTAATGGAATGTATCTCAAATTAATAAGAGCTATTTATGACAAACCCACAGACAATATCATACTGAATGGGCAAAAACTGGAAGCATTCCTTTGAAAACTGGCAGAAGACAAGGATGCCCTCTCTCACCATTCCTATTCAACGTAGTATTGGAAGTTATGGCCAGAGCAATCAGGCAAGAGAAAGAAATAAAGAGTGTTCAAATAGGAAGAGAGGGAGTCAAACTGTCTCTGTTTGCAGGTGACATGATTGTATATTTAGAAAACCCACAATCTCAGCCCAAAATCTCCTTAAGCTGATAAGCAACTTCAGCAAATTCTCAGGATACAAAATCACATTCCTATACATCAATAATAGACAAACAGAGAGCCAAATCATGAGTGAACTCCCATTCACAATTGCTACAAAGAGAATAAAATACCTAGGAATACAACTTACAAGGGATGTGAAGGATATCTTAAAGGAGGACTACAAACCACTGCTCAAGGAAATAAGAGAGGATGCAAACAAATGGAAAAACATTCCATGCTGATGGATAAGAAGAATCAATATTGTGAAAATGGCCATACTGCCCAAAGTAATTTATAGATTCAATGCTATCCCTATCAATCAACCATTGACTTTCTTCACAGAATTAGAAAAACTATTTTAAATTTCGTATGGAACCAAGAAAGAGCCCATATAGCCAAGAAAATCCTAAGCAAAAAGAACAAAGCTGGAGGCGTCATGCTACCTGACTTCAAACTATACTGCAAGTCTACAGTAATCAAAACAGCATGGTACTGATACCAAAACAGATACATAGACCAATGGAACAGAACAGAGGCCTCAGAAATAATGCCACACATCTACAACCATCTGACTTTTGTCAAACCTGACAAAAACAAGCAATGGGGAAAGGATTCCCTATTTAATAAATGGTGCTGGGAAAACTGGCTACTCATATGTAGAAAACTGAAACTGGATGCCTTACTTATACCTTATACAAAAATTAACTCAAGATGGATTAAAGACTTAAACGTAAAACCCAAAACCATAAAAATGCTAGAAGAAAACCTAGGCAATACCATTCAGAACATAGGCATGGGCAAAGACTTAACGACTAACACATGAAAAGCAATGGCAACAAAAGCCAAAATTGACAAATTGTATCTAATTAAACTAAAGAGCTTCTGCACAACAAAATAAACTATTATCAGAGTGAACAGGTAACCTACAGAATGGGGGAAAATTTTTGCAATCTCTCCATCTGACAAAGGGCTAGTATCCAGAATCTACAAGGAAATTAAACAAATTTACAAGAAAAAAACAACCCCATCAAAAAGTGGGCAAAGGATATGAACAGACACTTCTCAAAGGAAGATATTTATGTGGCCAACAAACAGGAAAAAAGGCTCATCATTACTGGTCATTAGAGAAATGCACATCAAAACTACAATGAGAGACCATCTTATGCCAGTTAAAATGGTGATCATTAAAGAGTCAGGAAACAACAGATGCTAGAGAGGATGTGGAGAAATAGGAATGCTTTTACACCATTGGTGGGAGTGTAAATTAGTTCAACCATTGTGGAAGACAGTGTGGCGATTCCTCAAGGACCTAGAACCAGAAATACTTTACTTGTTATGATTGTATTCAGAGTTTTTTTGTTATTCTAAAGAAAGTGGTCATTGTTTGTCTTTCTAGAGGTTTGTACTTTTTATTAAATATATCTAATTTCTTGACCTATAATTGTTCATTATTTTTCCTTTATAATGCCTTGTATTCCTATAAGTTTAGTTCCTCAAATAACCAACTTCGGTTTTGTTGATTTTCTTTTCTACTATCACCAGTTTTAGTTAATATAATATTTACTAAAGTTATTGAAACTGTAAAGAAACAAATCTGTCATTATTCAGAAATGATACAGTTCTTTACACAGAAAACAAGAAGAACGTAGCACTTTTTCTGGATGATACTAAGCTAATATTAAGAAGTCAACTGTTTTTCTATTCACCAGCCACAATTAGTTAGAAATGTTTCTAAAAATAGTATTTACTTTTTAATTAATGGCATTTATTTTTATTATCTTTTAAATGTTTTAATTTTTAATGTTTATAGGTACAGAGTAGGTGTATATATTTAGGGTTACATGATATATTTTGATACAGGCATACAATGTGTAATAATGATATTGGAGTAACTAGGATGTCCATTATCTCAAGCATTTATCATTTCTTTGTGTCATAAACATTATGCTTATAGTCTTTTAGTTATTTTAAAAGGTACAATAAATTACTGTTGACCAAGTCAGCCTATTGTGCTATCAAATATTAGATCTCATTTATTCTAACTGTATTTCTGTACCCATTAACAATGTCTACTCCGCCCTGCCATTATCCTTCCCAGACTCTGGTAACTATCATACTATACTCTGTCTATGAATTCAATTGTATTAATTTTTAGCTCCCACAAATAAGTGAGGAAATGCAAAATTTGTCATTCTGTGTTAGGTTTATTTCACTTAATATAACATCCTCTAGTTCCATCCATGTTGTTGCAAATGACAGGATCTCCTTCATTTATATGGATGAATAGCACACCATTGTGTTTATGTACCACATTTTCTTAACCCATTCTTCCTTCAATGGACACAGGTTGATTCCAAATCTTGGCTGTTGTGAGTAGTGCTGCAATAAGCATGGGAGTGTAGATATTTCTTTCATAGACTTATTTCCTTTCTTTTGGGTATATACCTGGCAGTAGGATTGCTGGATCATACGGTATTCTATTTTAGTTTTTTGAGGAACTTCGATACAGTTCTTCAAAGTGGCTGTTCTAGTTTACATTCCCACCAGCAGTGAATGAGGCTTTCCTTTTATCCACATCCTCACCAGCATTCACTACTGCCTGCCTTTTGGATAAAGCCATTTTAACTGGGATACCATTAATATCTCTTTGCAGCTTTGATTTGCATTTCTCTCATGGTCAATGATATTGAGTACCTTTTCATATGCCTATTTGTCTTTGTTATGTTTTATTTTAGGAAATGTCTATTCAGATATTTTGTCCATTTTTTAATTGGAGTATCAGATTTTGCATTACTGAGTTGTTTTACTTTCTTACACAGTCTGGTTATTAATCCCTTGTTAGATGAATAGTTTGCCAATAGTTTTTGCATTCTGTGGGTTTTCTTTTCATTTTGTTGATTGTTTTCTTTTGCTGTGCAGAGGTTTTTTGACTTAATGTGACCCCAATTGCCCATTTTTGCTTTGGTTGCCTGTGCTTTTGGGGTTTTGGTTTGCTACATTGCCTACTACAATGTCCTGGATAGTTTCCTCAAAGTTTTCTTTTAATAGTTTTATAGTTTGAGGTCTTAGATTTAAGTTTTTAATCAATTTTTATTTATTTTTGAATATAGTGAGAGATAGGAAACTAGTTTCATTCTTCTGCATATACATATCCATTTTTCCCAGTACCATTTACTGAAAAGACTGTCCTTTCCTCAATATATGTTCTTGGCACTCTTGTTAAAAATAAGTTCACTGTAGGTGTTTGGATTTATTTCTGGATTCTCAATTCTGTTTCATTGGTCTAGGTATCTGTTTTTATGCCAGTAGCATGCTGTTTTGGTTACTATAGCTCTGTAGTATAATTTGAAGTCTGGTATTGTGATTCCTCCAGTTTTATCCTTTTTGCTCAGGATGGCATTGGCTATTCTAGGTCTTTTGTGGTTCTCTATGAATTAAAGGATTTTTTTCTCTATTTCTATGAATTATTTTATAGGCATTCTGATAGGAATTGCATTGAATCTGAAGATCACTTTGCATAATATGGGCATTTTAGCAATATTGATTCTTCCAAACCATGAACATGGAATATTTTTCCATTTTTTTGTGTCCCCTTCAATTTATTTCATCAACATTTTAGAGGTTTCATTGTCAAGCTCTTTCAATTTTTTAGTGAAGTTTATTCCTAGGTATTTTATTTTATTTATAGCTACTGAAAATGGGATTACTTTCTTGATTTCATTTTCAGATTGTTTGCTCTTGGCATATGGAAATGCTACTGATGTTTTGATGTTAATATTTTATCCTAGAATTTTACTTAATTTATCAGTTCTAACAGTTTTTTGGTAGAATCTTTAGATATTTTCCAAATATGGATCATATCATCTGCAAAGATAATTTGACTTCTTCCTTTCCAATACAGATGCTCATTATTTATTTCTCTTGTCTGATTGCTCTAGCTAGTACTCTTCCAGTACTATGTTGAATAACAATGGTGAAAGTGAGCATCCTTGTCATGTTCCAGATCTTAGAGAAAAGGCATTCATTTGATAGTAGGTGTGGGTCAATCATAAATGGTTTTTTGTTGTTTTTTTTTTTTTTGAGACGGAGTTTCGCTCTGTTGCCCAGGCTGGAGTGCAGTGGCGGGATCTCGGCTCACTGCAAGCTCCGCCTCCCAGGTTCACGCCATTCTCCTGCCTCAGCCTCCCAAGTAGCTGGGACTACAGGCACCCGCCACCACGCCTGGCTAATTTTTTTGTATTTTTTTAGTGGAGACGGGGTTTCACCATGTTAGCCAGGATGGTCTCGATCTCCTGACCTCGTGATCTCCCCGCCTCGGCCTCCCAAAGTGCTGGGATTACAGGCGTGAGCCACCGCGCCCGGCCAATCATATATGTTTTTTATTGGGTTGAGGTATGTTCCTTCTAAAGACAGTTTTTTGAAGGTTTTATTTTTATCACGAATGACTGCTGAATTTTATCAAATGCTTTTTCAGCATCAATTTACATTATCATATGATTCTTTTACTTCACTCTGCTATGATATATCACATTGATTGATTTGCATATATTGGATCATCCTTGCATCGTTGGAATAAACCCCACTTGGTCATGACGTATGACCTGTTTAAGATGTTGTTGAATTCATTTTGTTAGTATTTTGTTGATGTGTTTTGCATCAATGTTCATCAGAAATATTGGCCTGAAGTTTTCTTTTTTGAGGTTTCTTTGTAGTTTTGGTATCAGGATAATACTGGCCTTGTAGAATGAGTTTGGAAGTATTCCTTCCTTCTCTATTTTTCAGAATAGTTTGAGTAGAATTGGTATTAGTTCTTTAAATGTTTGGTAAAATTCAGCAGTAAAGCCATTGAGTCCCAGATTTTTCTTTGCTGGTAGATTATATAGTACATTTTTATCTCATTAATTGTTATTGGTCTCTTTAGGTTTTGGATGTCTTCATTGTTCAATCCTGGTAGGTTGTACATGTCTAGGAATTTGTTGATTTCCTTCTAGGTTTTCCAATTTAGTTGCTTATGGTTGCTCAAACTAGCTTCTCACGATCCTTTGAATTTCTGCATTGTCACTTGCAATGTCTCCTTTTTCTTTTCTTTTTTCCTTTTCTTTCTTTTTTTTTTCTTGAGACAAGGTCTTGCTCTGTCCCCCAGGCTGGAGTCCGTGGTGCAACCATAGCTCACTGCAACTTTGACCTTGCAGGCTCAATCGATCCTTCCACCTCAGCCTCCTGAGTAGTTGGAACTACAGGTACATACCACCATGCCTGGGTAATTTTTTTTTTTACAGAGTTTCGCTCTGTCGCCCAGGCTGGAGCGCAGTGGCGCGATCTCGGCTTACTGCAAGTTCCACCTCCTGCGTTCACGCCATTCTCCTGCCTCAGTCTCCTGAGTAGCTGGGACTACAGGCGCCCGCCACCATGCCTGGCTAATTTTTGTATTTTTAGTAGAGATGGGGTTTCACCAAGTTAGCCAGGATGGTCTCGATCTCCTGATCTCGTGATGCGCCCGCCTCAGCCTCCCAAAGTGCTGGGATTACAGGAATCAGCCACCGCGCCCGGCCTTGCCTGGGTAATTTTTTCACTTTTTGTAGAGATGGGATCTAGCCATCTTGCCGAGGCTGGTCTCTAATTCCTGGACTCAAGCGATCTGTCCACCTCAGCCTCCCAAAGTGTTGGGATTACAAGTGTGAGCCACTGTCCACAGCTTGTAATATCTCTTTTTTCATCTCCAATTTGATTTACTTGGGTCTTCTGTCTTTTTCTCTTAGTCTTGCTGTAGGTTCACAATTTTGTTTATCTTTTCAAAAAGCAAACTTTTTATTTTGATCTTTTATATTTTCGTTTGGTACAATTTCATTTATTTCTACTCTGATATTTATTGTTTCTTTTCTTCTACTAATTTTGGGTTTGGTTTGCTCTGGGTTTTCTAATTCTTTAAAATGCATCATTAGATCGTTTATTTAAAGTTCTACTTTTTTGACATAGGTACTTATTGCTTTAAACTTTCCTTTTAGTACTGCTTTTGTGGTATCCCATAGGTTTTGGTATGTTGTGTTTCCATTTTCATTTGTTTTGTGACATTTTTAAAATTTCTTTCTTAATTTCTTCATTGACCCACTGGTCACTCAGGATCATATGATTTAATTTCCATGTGTTTGTATAGATTCCTAAGTTTCTCTTGTTACTGATTTCTAGTTTTATTTCATTGTGGTCAGGGAAGTTACTTGATATAATTACATTTTTGAATGTTTTAAAGACTTGTTTTGTGGCCTAACATATGCTTTATCCTTGAGAATGATCCATGTGCTGAGGAGAATTATGCGGCCATTGAGTGAAATGATCTATAAATATCTATTAGGTCCATGTGGTCTGTACTGAAGATTAAGTCTGATGTTTCTTTGTTGATTTTCTATCTGGATGATGTGTCCAGTGCTAAAAGGGGTGTTTAGGTCTCCAGCTATTATCGCATTGTGATCTATCCCTTTAGCTCTAATAAATTTTGCTTTCTAAATCTGTATGCTCCAGTACTATGTACATATATATTTATAATTTTTATATCCTCTTCCTGAATTGATCCCTTAACCATTGTATAATTACCTTCTTTGTTTCTTTTTACAGTTTTTGTCTTGAAATCTGTCTTATCTAAGTATAGTTATTCTTGTACCTTTTTGGTTTCCGTTTGTGTGGAATCTCTTTTTCCACCCCTTTATTTTCACTTTATGTCTGTCTTTACAGGTAAAGTGAGTTTCCTGTAGGTAACAGACAGTTTGGTCTTTTATTATTATTATTTAGCCACTCCATATCTTTTGACTGGAGTTTAGTCCAGTTTCGTTCAATGTTATTATTGTTAAGTAAGGCCTTAGTGCTGCCATTTTGTTACCTATTTTCTGTTTGTTTTGTGGTCTTCCCTTCTTCCTTCCTGTCTACCTTTTTGTGAATATGATTTTTCTCTGGTAGTCAATTTAAATTCTTTCTTTTTGTTTTTGTATGTGTGTGTGTATTTGTATCTGTTGTAGGTTCTTTGATGTGAGGCTACCATGGGGCTTTCAAATAACATCTAATAACTCATTATTTAAATCCGATGACAATTTAACTCTGATTGCCAAAAAAATAAAACTAACAAATAATCAAAGGCAAACCTAATAAAAATGTTACACTTTAACTTTATTTTCTCCTACTTTTAAACTTTTTGTTTCCATTTATATCTTGTTATATTGTCTGTCTCTTAAAACATTGTTATAGTTATTTATTTTCATAGATTCCTCTTTTAGTCTTCCTATAAGATATGAGTTGGTTATTACAATGTTATAATGTACTGTATTTGTCTATGCACTTACAATTACCAATGAATTTTGTACCTTCAGATGATTTCTTACTGCTTGATAATGCCCTTTTATTTCACACTGCAGAACTGTCTTTAGCATTTATTGTAGGACAGTTCTCATGTTGACAAAATCCCTCAGCTTTTGTTTGTCTGGGAATATTGTTATTTCTCCTTTATTTGGAGAATATTTTAATTGAATATACTATTCTAAGATAAAAGGTTTTTTCATTCGGCCCTTTGAATATGTCATGCAACTCTCTCCTGGCCTATAAGATTTCTACTGGGAAGGCTGAAACATATTGGAGGTTCTTTGTATATTATTTGTTTCTTTGGTCTTGTTGCTTTTAGGATCCTTTATTTATGCTTGCTTTTGGTAGCTCAATTATTAAATGTCTTGAGGTAGTTTTATTTGGATTAAATCTGCTTGGTGATCTATAACTTTCTTGTACTTGAATATTGATATCTTTATATAGGTTTGGAAAATTCTCTGTTATTACCTCTTTGAATATACTTTCTACTCCATTCTCACTCTGCCTTCTCTTTAAGGCCAATAACTCTTACATTTGGCTTTTTGAGCCTATTTTCAGATATTTTAGGCATGCTTGTTTCTGTTATTCTTTTTTCTTTTTTCTCCTCTGTGTATTTTCATACAGTTTCTCTTAAGCTCACTAATTCTTTTTTCTGCTTGATCAATTGAGAGGCTCTGATGCATTCTTCAGCTGGTCAATTGAATTTTTCAACTTGAGAATTTCTGCTTGATTAAAAAACTCATTTCAATTTCTTTGTTAAATCCATCTGATAGGATTCTGAATACCTTCTCTGTGTCATTTTGAATTTCCTTGAGCTTCCCCAATATAGTCACTCTGGAATTTGTCATTGGTTCCTTATTCAGTTAATTTGGTGAGTCACATTTTCCTGGATGGTCTTGATGCTTGTGGATGTTAGTCAATGTCTGGGCATTGAAGAGTTAATTATATATTCTAACCTTCAGAGTCTGGGTACCCATCCTTCTGGAGAAGGCTTTTCAAGTATTCAAAGCAAATCGAGTATTGTGGTTTAAATCTTCAGTTACTGCAGCTTTATGTGCATTAGGGGGCACCCCAAGCCTACTAATGCTGTGACTCTTGCAGAATTATAAAGGTACCACCTTGATGATCTTCCGTAAGATTCAGGATAATTCCCTGGCAAAGTCTTTCGGTCCTTTCCCTAACTCTCTCCTAAACAGAGTCTCTGTCTCTCTATACTGAGCTGCTTGGAGTTGGGGGAGGAATGACACAAGTCCTCCTATAGCCACCACTGCTGGGATGATGCTGGGTCACACTTGAAGCCAGCACAGTACTGGGTCTTGCCCAGAGCCTGTGCCCAAGGCCTCTTTAGTCAGCAGGTGGTAAATCCTGTCAGGCCCGGGTCTCTCCCTTCAGAGAATTAGGTTCCCTTCTGATTCAGGAAGGGTCTAGAAATGTGGTCCAGGAGCTGTGGCTTGAAATAAGGGACTTTAGGAATCTGCTTGGTACTTTATTTTACTGTGGCTAAACTGTACCTACTTTGCTAGACAACGTCCTCTTCACTTTTTTCTCTTTTCCTCAAGCAGAAGGATTCTCTCCCCAAGGTCTCCACAGCTGGGAATCCACTAGGTCACACCTGAAGCCAGCATGGTACTGAGACTCACCCAAGGCCTGTGGCAACTACTCTGTGACTAACACATGTTTATTCACAGCCCAAGGACTTTTTAGTCAGCAGGTGATAAAACAGGCCAGGACTAGGTTCTTCCCTTCAGGAAAGTGGGTTCCCTTCTGGCCCAGAGTGGGTCTAGAAATGTTGTCCAGGAGCTACAGCTGGAATGGGGGCTCCGTGACTCTGCTTGGTGCTTAACTGTACTGTGGCCTCGCTGGTATCCAAGTTGCAAGACAAAGTCCCCTTTATTTTTCCCTCTCCTTTCCTCAAGCAGAAGGAGTATCTCCTGAAGCTTTTGAGCTATGTTGCTTGGAAATGGGGGAGTAGTGGCCCAAGCACACACTTGGCCATCCCAGCTGGTGTGTCTCACTGAATCTTATGCACCCCAAGTCCACTGGTTCTGCACCCAGCACAGCACCAGGACTTCCCAGGAATTACAGTCCTTGTGTCCTATGCCATCTTTCAAGTTTATTTAAGGACCCGGAGTCTTTTAGCCCATGGTGGTGGGACTAGTCAAAACTCAGGTTTCAACAGCTGGGATGGACAATTTCCCTCTGGGTAGGGCTGATCTAAATGCTCCTTCCAAGAGTGCATTCTGAATTCTGCCCTATTTTGCTTTCTTCTCTGACAAGGGAGCTCTGAGTTCCAATACAACATCCCACAATCACTTTGCTCTCCCTCTCCGAAGCACACAGACTCTTTCTCCCTAAGCCATGGAGTACTGCCAGGGGAAGTTGGAGACGGCATGTTGGCTACACAAGACTCTCTTTTCTACCGTCTTCAGTGCCTGTTTCCTTGATATGATGTTAAGACCAGGCACTGTGATCACCCACTTAATTTTTGGTTCTTATGAAGGTGTTTTCTTGTGTGGATAGTTTATCCATGTGGTGTTCCTGAAGAGGTACAATCACTGGAGGGTTCTATTCAACCATCTTGCTTCCTTGTTCTGGTGATTTTGTCTATTGTTACTCTATCATCTATTTTATTAATTTTCATTCTAATACATATGATTATTTTCCTTCTGCTTGCTGTGGATTTAGTTCCTTTTTTCTATTGTCTTAACAGGGTTACTTAATTGTTGATTTGAGGTCAGTCTTCTTTTTTAATATAGGTGTTTACAACCATAAATTTACCTCTTAGCAGGGCTTTAACTGCATTCTATAAGTTTTAATATGTGTGTCTTCATTATTCATCTTAAGTATTTTCTACTTCACCTTGTGATTTCTTCTTTGACTCATTGGTTATTTAACAGTATGTTTTTCAATTTTCACATATCTGTGAAATTCCCAAATGTATTTGTGTAATTCATTTCCAGTGTCACTCATTGTAATAAAATGCCCCTCTTTATCTCTTTTTTGTTTTAAGGTCTATTTTATCTGACATTAGTATAGCCATTCCAGCTTTCATTTGCATTAAGAGAATATTCTCTATTTTAACATTTTAATGCCTGTAATAGTTTTCTACTAAATTTTTTAGCTATATTCTTAGTAGTTGCTTTCAAGCTTACCATATACATCTTAACTATTAGGATCTACTATCAGATTTATATTAACTTTATTTCAATATAATATGAAAACTTTACTTCTATAAAGCTCTGTTCCCTCTTCTCTCTTTCTGTGGTATTGCTGTTATATGTATTACACCCATCTATGTCACAAACCCAATAATACCTTGTAAAACTTATTACTTTATATAATTTTATGTCTATTAAAAACACTGAGAAATAAAGAGCAAGTGCATACTTCAAGAACTTGTTACATTTACCTCCTTTTTTCCCGTTTCTGTTTCTCTTTATTTGTTCCTGTGGATTTAACATCTGGTTTAATTTCCTTACTCCAGTACAATTCTGCTTCTACCCAGCTCCTTTTTCTGTTCTTGTCAAATATATTTCTATATGTTATAAGTGCCACAATATAATTCTTTGCGTATTGTTTTATATAATCACTTTGTAAATTATTAAAGAGAATAAAAAATAGCATTTATATTGTCTTTTATAGTTATGTTATTAAATTTATTGGTGCTCTTTTTTTGCTCGTGGATTTGAATTTCCAATGTTGATAGACTTTTGGCCTGAAAAACTTTCTTTAGTATTTTTTTGTAAGGTGGATCTGCTAGCAATAAATCTCTCAGCTTTGGCATTTTTGGAATGTCTTTGTTTTGCCTTCATTATTTGAAAAATAGTTTTGCTAGAAGTAAGATTCTTGGGTGACAAATATGCACTGGTTTTTTCTTTCAGCACTTTGAAAATCCTATTGCCTTCTGGGCTTCATTGTTTCTGATGTGAGGTCCTCTGCTAATCTTATTGAGGCTCTCCTGTATGTGATGGGTCATGTGATGTCCTCTGCTAATCTTACTGAGGCTCTCCTGTGTGTGATGGGTCATTTTTCTCTTGTTGCTTTCAAGATTTTCTCTTTGTGTTTCAACATTTTTTTATGAAGTGTTTGGGTGTAGATTTCTTTCAATTTATCCTACTTGGAGTTTGTTGAGCTTCTTGAATGTGTGGATTAATGTCGTTTTGCAAATTTGAAAAGATTTTAGTCATTATTTTTGCAAATATTTTTATATTCCTTTCTTTTTCTCCTTTCTTATTTCCCCATTACATATTTATTGGTGTACTTAAAGTTGTCTCACATTTCTATGAGATTGTATTCATTTTTCTACTTTCTATTAGTTATTACTGCTAGGTGTCACCATTTTTTCTTGTCTCTCAAACACACATAAACATTAAATTTATCATCTTCTCACAGCACCCAGTACCAGGATCCATGACTCCTCTTCAATGTATATATTAACATCAAATAATAGTGATAAATATACGTCAGAAGAAAAATAGGATCTGTGGAAGTACCACTATGAAGTGGGTTTGGAGACAGGTGATCTGAGTTTATTTCCCAGACCCACCACTTTTTGGCTACATAAATTTAGGAAAACTCATATCTTAACATATTAGAGATTGTCATCTGTGATATTGACAGTGAGGATAGAAATAGAAGCTGTCTCAGAAGCTTGCTGTAAGAAATAATTGTAAAGAGGTGGTAATAGTGTAGTATATAAATAAATGAAAATGATAGCTAATAATATTTTTAGGTAGAAGAAATATGAGATAGTTTAAAGCAGTACTCTCCAATAGAACTTTCTGTGAAGAAGAATATTTTCTGTCTGCCCTGTCTAAGAAAGTAGTCATTAGCTACAAGTGGCTGTTGAGCAATTGAAATGTAGCTAGTGTAAGTGAGAAATTGACATTTAAATTTGATTTAATTTTAATTTATTTAAATTTAAATAGTCAGATGTGGCAAGTGGCTACTATATTGGGCAGTACAGCATTTAGGGCCATATATTAGACAACAAAAAATAGGAAAGGATTTCTCTTTTTGTTTTTGGAGCACCTGTTATTGGTGCCCTGTAAATGACCCCTTAGTTTTTATGATTCTTGAGCTGAGATAGTTCCTTAGGGCTAGAAAAAATGCCAGTAAATGTATAGACATCAGAATACTATGGCATAAACTTGACTAAGGATTTAAAAGTATAGAAGAGTGTGTAAAATGAATTTGTTAAGTAAGGTTATTTGTAAGATAAGTGAAACCACTAGCTAACTATATTTCCAGAGAGAGTCTAGGGGACATGTCCATCATGAAAGTGGTAAGGCATTCAATAGGGAGAGAAGCACTGGCATCATTGAGAAGCTCAGTTATGGCAGTTTCCTGATACTTACAGAAGTGGGCTTGCTTCTGTCAACGGGAATAATAAAGAAACAGGAGAGAGAAAACTGACAGCAGCACCAAGACATCAAAGGCAAGGCAGATGTAATTACCTGGTTGGCATTAAGGCCAGTATGGGCCAAGGGGCCTTGACTTGCAGCAATCTGTGACAAGGGCATATAAAGCATGGTGAGTCTAGGGGTGAGATAGATGAGTAGTCAACGATGATGTTGCTTGTCTACTAAAACCACAAAAGATCAAGAGTAAGTGACCAAGAAGATTGATAAGAGCCATCAAAATAAAATAAAAAATGACAGTTTTTCACCTAGCTTCCAGACATGAGCCAGTTCTTTGACCAAGACATTAGACAGCTTTTCCCTTTAATGAAAGGACATTTTAAGTCCCCTAGAGGAAGAACCCTGCAATTCCACAGCAAGGATATGTAGTAGCAATTTCCCCAGTCTTTCCCTGAAGGGCCTTATGGCTAATTGCCAAATAACTCTGGAAAGTGGAACACTGAGATCTTTCAATGGCTATTAGTTACATAATCTCAGGTGACACTATAATTAGATGGCTCAAAAATGGCAACATGACCCTTTTGATAGTATAGAAACTTGCAAAGGTGATAAATAGAGTCCTGGTACCAGTCTATCTCAGAGAGGTTCTAGTGTGTTCATAGATACACCCTGTGATTTTTAAAAAAAATCTGTAAGTGCATTGTTGGGATGAATATACCAAATGGTAGGAAAAGGAAAACACCTGAGTCTGATTCACAAACTAATTTGGCTTATGTATTAGGAAACAAAACCAATAGAACATATATATATGTGTGTGTGTGTGTGTGTGTGTGTGTGTGTGTGTGTGTATGTATATGTAAAAACACAATTTATTATAAGAAATTGGCACACAGGATTCTAGAGGCTAGCAAGTTCATATCTGCCACATAGACTGGCAGGCCCAAGGCCTGGGAGAGCCAGTGGTACAATTCTCGTCTGAAGGCTGCCTGCCTGGAAACCCAGGAGAACCAATGGTGCAGATGAAGTTTAAAGGCAATCTACTGGAGAATTCTCTCTTTGCTTAGTGAGTTCATTTTTTTTTTTGTTCTATTTGGGGTTTCAACTGATTGGATGAGGCCTATCCACATTATAGAGGACTATCTGCAGTATCCAAAGTTCATTGATTTAAATGTTAGTTTCATCCCACAAAGTTGGCCCATAAAATTAACCATCACAACTTGATTACAATTGATGTGGGTTTAAATTAAAATACTGCTTTACTATAGCCCCATTCAGGAGGAGGTTTTCCTAGGAAAAACAAACAAACAAACAAACAATGGTGTTGGAAAAACTTCCCAGTGAGCAGAAAGTATACTATTAAGTTACATCTGTAACTAAACATGGTCTGTAAATAGAAGTAGTCTTAGGTGAGAATATGTATGGACCCATGAGGAGAGGCAAATGATTTAGATGCTTTGTTAGCGGCTACAAGAAACAAATTTGGCAGTTTAGAAATAAAGAGGTCTGGAAAGCAAGATGTGAGTAGACCTATGGGAATGGGTGGTATCAATTTTATGCTATTCTAAGCTAAAAGTCTTGCAAATTTTGGTGTTCCCATGTCATTTATTACTAGTGTACGGCAGAGCAGGCGTTGAACACAAGATGAATAGGATAATTCTTTAGATGGTATTTAGTGTGCATAATAGCCATGTTGACAGAGAAGAAGGCAGAGAAGGGTCCTAAAATAGGAGTTTCCTTTTACGAAAGTTGAATTAGCTACTACTTCTGCTAAATGTCTTGTCTGCTAACATTAGAGTCAGATGCTAAGCCCTCTACCGCTATATGGCACCATTCTCCAAAGAGAAAAAACAGCCAAATTTTGAAAGTTAATACATTATACCTGTTCTATCCCAGAAAGAACAGTAATTTCTTAATATTTAAATTAATGTATATTTAGGGTATGGATTAGTCTTTTCTGCCCACAGTGGCTCAGCACCACCATCCAAGGTGATTCTGACTTACCATGATGAGATCTCCTTGGACCAAGTGGCCTGCGCATAACCATGAGATTTTCATCACCCAGAAGCTGATGATCTGATAGAACAATGGAATGGCATCTTGTAGGCACAGCTAAGGTTCCAGCATGGGGATGACATCTCTCACTATTGAAGCACTATTATTGAAAGGATGGTTTATACTTTGAAACAATAGCCATTGTGTGGAGCTCTGTTCCGAACTACTAGAAAATACAGATATAGAAACTAAGAAATAGAACTAGAACTTAGAGTGACCCATTTTACCACAAATCCCCCATGATCCACTTGTAGTATGTGTATTTTCTATCTCCAAAACTTTGGCCTCTGAGGAACTAGAGGTCCTAGTTTTTTAGAATTGGGTTGGGTAGGGATTCTTCTATCCGAAGACACAATAAGAGTCTAATAAACCTAAAGCTATAGCTGTCATCTGGTTATGAAGTCCCTCACGAGAGTGCAGAAACAGGAAAAGAACAAAATTACTATGCTGGCAGGGATTATTGTCCCTGATTATCCTGAGGAGAGAAAAAATTGTGCTACATAATGAAGGCAAAAAGAAGAATGTCTTGAACTCAAGGGGTCCATTGGGATATCTCCTGGTGCTTTCTTGCCCAGGAATAATTATGACTGGGCAACTACAGCAAGCATAACTTTACAAAAGAATGTAACTAGAGGCTTAGACAACATAGGAATAAAGGCCTGAGTTACCCCATAATGCAAGCAACATGCTAGATAAAGGATCTGGAATGGGTGGTAGAGGAGAAAGATGGGAGACATTAATATTTAGATAAACTGAAGCAACAAGGGTAGTAACTTGTTCTACTAAACCTACTGTGTAAAATTTTCCCTTTAAAAAAATTAAAACTAGACACTACCTTGAAGCATTAACTCAGCACAGTGAACTTAAAGGGAGGCACAAGTGGATCTGAATGATGCAAGGGTTTAAGTACAGCTGATATTGATGATGCTCTGTCAGTATCCCTCCAGCACTTATTCATGAGCACACCAACCCAGTAACTTCCAGCTACAAACCCTTGCAGCTCTTTATCTGGAGCCATTCATTCCACAGGCTAGAGACACCAGGTAGTAGCCCACCTCCTCAACAGCCTTCAGCCAATGATTGACAGGAATTGGTGCATAAAATGCTCCTGGTACTTTGCTGGGGTTAGTAGTTAGGCATGTTGGGCTAACTCTGAGGCACGTTTTACACTGTGTCCCTAAGCCTCAATTGCCCACTGATGGTTATCTGCACAATAACACACCCTTTATTTGCTTCCTTCTCCTCCTTGACTCACTGCCCCATTTTCCTACAGGTGCTTTCTGGAATTATCTCCCAAATAAACTATTTGTACCACATCATTGACCCAATGTCTGCTTTGGGGAAACCCAAACAAAAATATTTCTACCTCTGAATCAAACCTCTGACTTCGTGTTTCCTTTTTTGAAATGAGATAGAAACATGGAGGGAAAGAGAAAAATAGTAAGACAGAATAAATGAAAGAATGGAAGGGAAAATGGGGATGTTCTTCACTCCAAGCACAGAGTGTTCTCCAGCGGTATTGTGGGTTCACGTGCTCAGAAAGGAGGAATATGAAAGAAGGGCTAGGCTCTGACCATTTCGCTCCATCAGACACTTACCCAACCCTCAAAATAACCCACAGAGAACACATCTGGTTGCCTGAAACTGTTATACAATATAAGCTATGTCAATTGGGGAAGAGGTCAGCTGCAAATAAACTGACTGCAGTCACTTGAATGTATAAGATTTGCTTTTATCAAATCATAAAATATGAGGCAGTGGATGCAGGTCTCTTCCAACTGCTTAGCAATAACGTCAAGAACCCAGACATTGTCTACTTTTGTGTTTCAGCATCTTTTGTACTTATGCTTGCCATCTTCTGTTTGTAATATAGCTGACACACCCTCATCTCACTTCTATTGCAGGCGGAAAGAAGGTCAAACAGGAAGGCATCGTAGTTATACTGGGAAATCTAAACTTTCCCAGAAACCCTCAGGTAATTCTACTGGCTAGAATTGTGTCTCGTGGTCATCTATATAAGCAAGAAGGGATTTAGGAATTAATAGTAGGTGAACAATTACTTTCTACCACATAAAGTGAACACAAGTAAAACTCAAATTATTTCACATTAGGGTTTGCGCATCTCTTTAAGGTCATTTTGTAAAATTAATTCCTGAGGACCGGACCCTAGGGATGAGTGCGTGACTATTCCAGCGTTTTCATGCAATTAGAGGGCTACCTACATGGTGGATGCCTGTGTGTGTGTGTGTGTGTGTGTGTGTGTGTGTGTGTATGTATTTGGAGAGGCAGGTGAGTATTATCTAACAGTATGCCAATATGTGACCAATATAAACATGAGATCAATTAAAAACCCACGATAACATAACAGAGATGGAGCCAGAAACAAAAAGACAAGAAGGTATAGAGCTCATGCAACAATCCAAACAGTAGCACAGTACTTTTTACCCAAATGCATAGCTGATTAGGCTTAATCACAGAAAGCAGAAGAGCTTTCAAGTGGGCCTTCTGAGCATAATTTCTCTTCTGTAGTCTACATGTGAGGTTGAATGACTTTATAGACTAAAAATTGAAGTCCTCAACATCTTAAATCTCAACTTCAGAAAAACTGTCTTAGCCATCATGTTCTATTTGTGCACATACTGTGTTTTTGTGTGCATGTGTATGTGTATGCATGTATGCACCCTCACATACATTGCATTTTTTTAAAGTCAGAATATTCCGCAGTCAATCTTCATACTAATTTTCAATTTCTAAGGGATTTAGAGGGAATTCTGAGAAACCATTCCCTTGTACTCACCTGCAAAATTCACTTGTTGTAAGTAATGAAATCCCCAGGAAGATATAACACCATTATGCTTCTGTTCTTTTCTTACTTTCCAAAATATGTACAGAGTCTTTTGATCTCTCCAGACACACCAAAAACTGCCTATGGATAGAAAGATGATTCTTCCAAGATTCATAATTTTCCTTTTCTCTGAGTGTCTGTAGCTCTTACTATATATACTGCACACACATGACAATGCAGAAAATATAAACATGCCTCTTTTATTTAGAATTAAAAGTCTTCAGGAAATTCATTGGAATGGCAATAAGAAATGCACGCTCATACATTACTAATCTCTGCTGTAAAAAATGGAATTTACAGTAATATGATATTTATGCCTTGTGCTTCTGAGATGCAGAGACATGCGCCTCTTTTTGCCAGGGACTTTAAAGCAGAACTATTCCATTTCATGCTGATGGCATTGCAGCATCAAAGAGTACCAGTGAAATTGTTCAAGGTCTTCCAAACAAATTTCTAGATTTCATTATCAAAAAAATTGTCTGCCCATTTGTACTGCCTGTCTTAGTCCAAACTGACAGCATGAACTGGAATGTCTCCAAATCTGTTTCTGTAGGGATATCTCACAGAACACAATGGCAGTTTCAGAATATATTTCAGAATTCCATTACATTACCTCACTGTTTAAAAAAAATCATAAGAAGGGGAGTTCTTATTATTTTATTTTGTTGTTTTGCAAGATAACTTCTAGAAAATTTCCATTTAAAATTTCCTGCCAGGAAAGGTGGAGTATAGTTACACCAGGTTTTCTGGAATACCAGACATGAGGACAAAAATTATAGATTTTCAGCTGTATCACCTGGGCTAATTATAATCTCATAGGCTGACTCAAATTTGCATAGGAATAACTATAGTTTGCATACCCACTACTCCATCATGTATTCAAAGTTGCTACAGGTTTGACATAGATTAGTTGTTTTCAGCTAGATATTTCAGCTTAGTCTTGTTACAGATTTCCTTCTAATCTATATCCTTTTTCCTAAGATTCCCCATAAAGTAAGACATTTTATTATTTTGACCCACATGAAATTGTCATTTTTCTAAGTCAAAAGTTGTTGCATATAGATAATTTGATTTGGCTCATCTTAATATTTGGCCCTAACTAGAAAAATAACTTGAATTAACTATAACTGCCTCTCTTCCCTAAGAATTTACCCCAGAATCCTGACCACTGAATGGTTCCAGATAACACACTCTTTATTTCATAATTCTCCTTGTAGGATACATAGTATTGCACAGGGATTTGGACAATTGTGGCTCAAATGGTGGTTCTTCCATTTCCATAGTCTTAGGTTACTTATTAATAATAGTTCCAATGCTATTCGTAGTGGTTGTCATGGGCTTTTATGAGGTTTGTAAGTATATTTTAAAATATTCTGAGGGGAGAGATAAGTATATATTTATCTTACAGATTAGGAAACTGAGGCAACTGTGATGAGAATGATTCCTATAGTTATTTAGGCAAGGATGATATCAACCTCAAGTCCTTCTCATGCTCACCTCTGTTGCCTAACTCCAACAGGGCTGTGAGGTCTGTAAATGCTCACAATCAATCACAGTGCTTCAGTCTACACAACTCGAATGATTTGTCCTCACTTGTCATCTCTAAAATGTGAATAATAATAGTATCTACTTCAT
This sequence comes from Hylobates moloch, assembly GCF_009828535.3. Taxonomy (NCBI): domain Eukaryota; kingdom Metazoa; phylum Chordata; class Mammalia; order Primates; family Hylobatidae; genus Hylobates; species Hylobates moloch. The sequence continues at coordinate 24,123,386 of NW_026652297.1, read as the reverse complement.
AGTATTGCTGTGAGGATTAAGATAGTCAATACATGTGAAATATTTAGAGTAGTGTTTGTATTGGAAAAATGCTATGTGTGCTGGATGTTATTATTAGATTGTTTTATTCAAAAGCTTCCTGCTCTGGGAAGGTGAAACCTGATGAAAAAAAAAAACCTTACACTGGAATTTTATTACAGTGAGTTTTCATATGCATGAAAATAACAATATTAAAAATACAACTAAAGATAGATTATGAGTAGGTGTATAACATTCTGCCATAATAGTGATCTTATGTTTCACCATCCAGGGAGTTCATCCATATTCCTTTTTATGGTCTTATGTTGGGTAGAGGAATCATTTTAGGAAGTCATAAAAAAGCCAAGGTTTTTATCATAGCACCTGGAAGCAAGCATACCATGGAGGAACCGTTCACCATCTTTGGTGCCAAAACACCTCAGTCCTTTCACTGCCATGACTGTGGTCTTGGATATCACTGAGCCAGCCATTGCCAATCCAGCATGTCTGTTTGATGGTGCAGTGTTTTAGGAATTGAGGTCATGAGATGAGTTCTCTGGCTGCATCTCACAGCTAGTGCTTTTTACAAGGCCTGTAGGATTGGAGCTGTTGGTCTCTGGGCTCATTGCATAATGGCCACATATGAAATGCTCAAAAAGGACAGATGGGAGCAACTTTGGCAGCTTCTGGGTTACAGTGTATTACTAATAGACTGCTTCATCCAAAGACCAAAAACAGTACCTAAGTAGGACTGTGTTATTAGCCTGCTTATAGATAAGTCTTAGCTTGTAAGATAATCATATGTACTTTCCCAGCCATATAATAATTGCTGCTATTTTATATGTCTATGGCCAAAAATACTTGATTCTCTAGTTACCAACAGTTTGCTTCTGAGTTACTAAAAATGTCTAAATGTAACTGTTGAAGTTGAGATTGATTAGGTGAGACTCTTTCTGTTGAGGCTCCAGGAAGCAGGCGAGTCAAGTTGATGAGGGATGGATCATGGAATGGTGGGAGTAAATGGCCTGGTTTATGTACATTGTGTACAGCTGTTGTAGAAATGCTATTTCCCAGTTTCTCATGGGAATAAGATGCCTAGTTGGGGAAGAGATGAAGTTTGTGAGCAAAACAAGTGAAAGAGTGGAGATTATATTCATGTTGTGATGGTGAAGTATTGCCTTAGATGGAAAGAACAGTGAGGGCAAAAACCAGTGGAATTTGATAGAATGAGGTGAGGAGAAAGGCTTAGTATGTGAGCTGAGGCACTTCAGAATCTGTATCTACAGAAGCTGGGAAAGTAGCATTCATAAGACCTTCATAAGACAAAGGATCAGTGCATTTTCTTTGTTGTAAATATAATAGTTCCTTAAAGAAATGAATTAGGTCAGATAACAAAAGCTTAAACTTGAAAGTTGCATAAGAAAAGTCACGTAGTAAGAAAATATATTGGTATATCTTTTAAAAAAATTTATTATGCTTTAAGTTATGGGATACATGTGCAGAATGTGTGGGTTTGTTACATAGGTATACATGTCCCATGGTGGTATGCTGCACCCATCAACCCGTCATCTACATTAGGTATCTGCCCTAATGCTCTCCCTCCCCTACCCCCCCACCCTCTGACAGGCCCCAGTGTGTGATGTTCCCCTCCCTGTGTCCACGTGTTCTCATTGTTCAACTCCCACTTATGAGCGAGAACATGCAGTGTTTGGTTTTCTGTTCCTGTGTTAGTTTGCTGAGAATGATGGTTTCCAGCTACATCCATGTCCCTGTAAAGGACATGAAGTCATACTTTTTATGGCTGCATAGTATTCCATGGTATATATGTGCCACATATTCTTTATCCAGTCTATCATTGATGGGCATTTGGGTTGACTCCACGTCTTTGCTGTTTTGAATAGTGCTGCAATAAACATATGTGTACATGTGTCTTTATAGTAGAATTATTTATAATCCCCAGAGTAATTTATAGATGCAATGCTATCCCCATCAAGCTACCAGTGACTTTCTTCACAGAATTAGAAAAAACTACTTTAAATTTCATATGGAACCAAAAAGGAGCCTATATAGCCAAGACAATCCTAAGCAAAAAGAACAAACCTGGAGGCATCACGCTACCTGACTTCAAACTATAATACAAGGCTACAGTAACCAAAACAGCATGGTACTGGTACCAAAACAGATATACAGACCAATGGAACAGAACAGAACAGAACAGAAACCTCAAAAATAACACCACACATCTACAATCATCTGATCTTTGACAAACCTGACAAAAACAAGTAATGAGAAAAGAATTCCCTATTTAATAAGTGGTGTTGGGAAAACTGGCTAGCCATATGCAGAAAACTGAAACTGGAGCCCTTCGTTACGCCTTATACAAAAATTAACTCAAGATGGATTAAAGACTTCAATGTAAAACCTAAAACCATAAAAACCCTAGAAGAAAACCTAGGCAATACCATTCAGGACATAGGAATGGGCAAAGACTTCATGACTAAAACACGAAAAGCAGTGACAACAAAAGCCAAAATTGACAAATGGGGTCTAATTAAACTAAAGTACTTCTGCACAGCAAAAGAAACTATCATCAGAATGAACAGGCAACCTACAGAATGGCAGGAAATTTTTGCAATCTATCTATCTGACGAAGGGTATACTTTTAATAAATGACATTTCCTCCAAATCTCTTTTCATGAATTAAAACTGGAGGTTAAAAAATCAGTAAGAAAGAAAGGTAACAATGTCAAAATAACATAGTAAGAAACACATCCTCAGCTGAACAAACTGTAATGAATCAGCTTTCTTTTTTGATGTCAGGGGCAAAGTTCACCCAAGACTGGAATTCCTGTTGATGCCTAATAAAAGGTTGCAGAATTCTTAGGCCTAGAAAACTCAGTGTTGAACTGAAGTGGATTTCTTAGTTGCAGAGCTTCTCAGAGTCTTTACTAATTTCTAATAGAAGCCTATAAAACACATTTCACAAATTTGATAATAGCAGACCCATCAGTAGGGACTAATGTTTTCCCAACACATTTTGAGAAATGTTATTCAAGAGATCTTAGCAATTCTCCTTTATGAGCCTCAGGATATCTTAATAGGCCTCATTAGATTGTAGCTATTATTGTGTGTGAAACACTTTACACATATTATTTTTGATTCGTAACTCTCATGTATGCAAGGCATTATTAGTGCATGTTATAATTAAGGAAAGAAATTCGGAGAGGTTAATGGATCCATCCAAAGCCACACAGCTAGTAAATGAGCTGTGTTTTAAACACAGATCTGCCTCAATCTACTGCTTTTTTTTCCTCCTGTATAAATACAATTTCTTTCTTCATAAATATTGTTGAATTCCATAGGTGCTCACACTGTGTTTGCAGAAGAAGATGGTATTCTTCTTTTGGAATTAATGACAATAAAGAATACACTTTTGATAAATTTAATGCTTAATTTAAATAGCTATTGTAGAAGGCAGACAGTTAAAAAAAAAACAACAAAGGAATGAAATCATTCCATATGAAGCAGGATATAACCAAATTGTGTTGCTGAGTAAGACTTGAAAATAATTTTCAAGGCCGCATTAATGCATCATCTACTGGCTTTCCCCTGGCTTCTGCTGTTACTTTGCCAGATTCAGATTTGATTTACTAAGCAACAGATTAAGAATAACCATTTATGAGCTATCCTTGCAATGCTCAGAAACATGTTCAACTTGAAAGCATCTTGGAGACTTTGTTGAACCAGAAGGACCATATCCTGCGCATTTCTTATTTTGCCCTGAAATAAAACTTTTACTTTTCTTGTCCTTGCACTCTTACTTGTAAAGCCTGGCCTATAAGCTTCAATATGTTTTCCTGCAGGAACAATCCTTGCTACTTTACCTTTGCTTCAACCACACTAAATGGTTGACAAAGCACAACTGCCAACTTTAATGGGCTTTGCCTCCCCAGCCACTCCTCTCTTTACAACAAGGGTCTTCGTATTCCAAATGGATGGTTTCTAAAGAGAACCATTCAATCAGCTTACTTTTCTAACTCTAGTGCTATCAAGTTAAAAAAAAGAAATAGTCTCCTTTTTTTTTTTCAACTGCAGTGTGATTTTTTCCTTTTATGAATTCAGAATGCCTAATTATTATAAACTGTTCAAGTTTTCTATCTTACATCACACAAAGTCCTCTGACTTAAATTCTAACTCTTTATCTTGATTCTGTTTCCACCATAAGTGTGGAATTCTGAGGCTGTTAGAGTATACTTTTTGAGGCCAGTTTCCTATTTCTAAGACCGTTCAGGGTCTAAGAGAACAGGTTGAGAAATTCATCGAAGATTATGGGGTGTTCAATCAAAGTACCTCTTCTTTGAAGTTTCTTTCATATTTACTATAAGGCCTTTTCTTTTTATAATTTTGTTTTATTGTGGTAAGATCAATCTTCTTAATAAAGTTTTAAGTGTATAATACATTATTGCTGACTGTAGGTTGAATGCAGTACAGTGGATATCTAGAGCTTATTTATTTTGCTTAATTAAAACTTCATACCCATTGATTAGTTACATGGAACAATATTCTGTGATAGGAGGTGGGAAAGGTTGGAGAAAAGGGAGATAGTGACCTGGGAATATAAGTAGAATTGCCAGATAAAATACAGAATCACAGTTAACTTTGAAATTCAGATAACAATGAAATTTTTTTCTTCTATAAGTATGTCCCATGCAATATTTGAGACATAGTAAAAATTTCTTCATTGTTTATGTAAACTTCAAAGTTAATTGTTGTCCTGTATTTTTATTTGCTAAATCTGCAGCCCTAGGTATAGGAGAAGTCTTGGTACAAAGGGCAGGAGGTGGTCATGAGTGAGAAAAACTGTATGTGGAGCTGGGTACATCTGGAAGGGGTTGGAACAGGAAGACTCTAGAGGCAAGAATGACTATGGGGTGAGCATAAAAAGGGAGGAAAGAAAACCTGCTTCTTAGTTTCTACAGTTACACTTCATGAGAATATTTAAGAAATAAAATGAAAATAACAATCATTTTTATAAACAAATAGACAAAACGTCAAATGTTAATGTTTTATCACATTCCCATATAAAACACCAAATGTGGGCTTTTATGAATTCTGAATTCAAACTAGTTAGTTTTATTTTTACAAATCATTTCTCATTTTATCTGAAATAGTAACATCAGAACAGTGTTTTGTAAAGTTTTTTTTTTTAGTAAAATTGCATGTCTTTGGAAAATGGTTTATGTTCTAGGATTTGTTTCAAGATAATTTATAGGGTTTGCCCTGTATATTTATTCCCCACACATGTATTCTAAGCACATAGCTGACACTTTTGCAGATAGACCTCTGAGATGAATCCTCAGTTTCCGTCTGGCTAGGAAAAGCCTAAAAAGATAAATGCTAAGATTGCTTATGAGGACTAGAGACAGAGGAAGTAAGTGACTTTCAGAGCAACAGGCATGAAGAAGAAAAATATTTCCCAGGAAAGAAAAAGAGATGGAGGAGGAGAATGGGAGGGTGACTGGTATATTTCCTTGTGGTAGTACTCTGCCTGTAGACTGGTGAGTGAATGATTTCTTGAGATATGGATTGGGGAGGCTCATCCCCAGGGTGGACATAGAGATCCCCAGCCTTCCAAAGTATGTCAAACAGCTCAAGTACAAATGGAGCACAGGCAGACAGGAAGGGAGCCTGAGCACTAGGCCTGCTGTGCCTCAGTAGTAACCATGACAGACTGATAGCTGATGACCCAGGGGCTTCCTCATTTCCAGATATTACCTAAGACCTGGGAACCTTTGCATAACACTGGGCGGAGGGGGTGGTCCACATACCTCTGATTAAATTTCCCACCAGCACAGCAGATATCTAGAGCTTATTTAGATAAGGTGAGATGAGTCAGAATTAAGTTGATTTGAGAAAAAGAAAGTAAAATTTCTTGCACACATGTGGCCTAAGATTTATACCCATGCTTCATATTTGCTTCATTTGAATTCCACATTTACCAATTACTAGGAGGAAACCTTTTTTTTCTGATAATTATGCCTAAGGTATCATGATATGACATGCTAATTTTATAAATTTTTTCTAAGATATTGTAGGTAACAGAGAAATTCTCAAATTGCTTGATTTTGATTCAGGTAGGCCAGACTGTAACTAATTGTGTTCCCTCTAAGATTTGAGAATAATTGAATCTGTTTTTGCTTTTTGCCAAGTCCTAGAGAGTAGTGCTCGATATAATAATATTTTCCTAGCATTACTTCAGGAGTCAAACAAGAATATAATCCAAAAAGCCCCCTGTATTCATAATGACAATGCTCTTATGAAGAAACCACATAAAGAAGTTGTAATTAATGCAAGGAATAATGTGAACAATCTATTAACATAATCTGAATGAAATCCTTGCACAGTTAAATGCAGACACTAAGTGCTCATATAATACTTTATTAATTAACAAAGTATTTATCCACAGGGAAATGAGGAAAAGAGACCATACACTTTGTCAGACTACAGGAAAATGTATTAGTGCTTCATAAGAAATGCATACAATTCAAACAATAGCATGATTATCTTTTTAAAGCAATTACATTTAATCTCAGAAGAAAGAATAAATACATTAATTCTTCCATGTTCCCTGATAAGCCACCAAGATACATAAGTGATCATTTTCTTTTCCTACAGCTCTGGAGGCTGGTGACAATTCAGCATGTGCTGCTTAGACAACTTGTACAGTGAAATACCACTTAGCACACAAAAACACATTATGAGATTAACTGACTTTTGGCTGAATAGAGTTCTCTTCCCTGGGAAGCCGTGGTTTGTACTTAACTTGCACATTCCTTTCAGCTTTGGAAACTTGAATGATGAGGTGGATGCTTTAGTCCAGTTAGTATTGTTAAAACAGAATACCTGAGGCTGGGTAATTTATGAATAAAACAGGTTTATTTAACTCATGGTTCTGCATGCTGGGAAGTTCAAGAGCATGGTGCTGATTTCTAGAGAGGCTTTCATGCTGCATCATAGCATGACAGAAGGTCAACAGGGGAGTGGATGTGAAGAAAAGGCCAAATAGGTAAAGGAAACTTGCTTTATAACAACTTGCTATTGTGGAAACTAATCCGTATCTGTGACAGCAAGAATTCACTTTTCAAGAAGACCTTAACCTATTCATAGGGATATACCCCCGTGACTCAAACACCTCTGACTAGGCCCCACCTTCAATACTGCTACACTGGCAATAAAACTTCAATATGAATTTTGACAGGAACAAACCACATCCAAACCATAGCAGTAGATTGCCTGTAATAATGGTGTTTGGTGTTGAATTCCAAGTCTGTTTTGTTGTTGTTGTTGTCGTCGTTGTTGTTGTTGTTTTTTATCTTGACATGCTGGGCTAAACCAAGTATCATCACCAAAAATGTCTTCTACCTTCAGAGCTCCAAATGGAAGTCAAAGTAGTTAGCACCATGATTTCTTTCTTTTGGCCTCACTCAGCGATTCTTGACCTTCCAGACCTGGGAGCTGATAAGCAGAAGGTCCACCCTGCATCATATTAGCAGATTGTGACATTATATGATGATCTACTTACAGGCCTTGTGGCCAACTAATAAGATAGAGTTTTGGCCAACATGGCTCTTATTCATCACCTCCTAAGCAATAACCTGATTATCATAGCTCCAGTTTCCAGCCCTATACCAGTCTCTTGTTAATCAGTATCAGAAGGCCTGCTCTAACTTCTCTTATGGTTGCTTCATAGCTGCCTCCAATCGCTACTGGCTTCTCAGAAATATCCCTTTCCAGTTTAACCCAGGGACCAAGACCCAGAGTACTATGTGCCCTCAGATGTCATAACTCCTCACTGGGTTTGCAGCAGAGAGATGAGAGCTGGTATAAGACTACAATGGTAAAAAATATATCCTGAATAAGACGTTCAATAGGATAAGGCATAGAATCAAGAGACCTAAGTCCTCTATGTCATATGGTCTGACACTGAGAAAATAATTCAACCCTTAAGGCCTCTGTTTATGAGATCCATAAAATGGCTATATTAATTATTTTTCTGTTGCTTCCCAGGGACTGTTGTGATGAAGAATTATTACTATATATGTGAAAGGGTTTTGGTTTTTTTTTAAAAATACAGAATGTTAAACAAATGCATTGCATCACAGCCCTTCATAATGTTTTTCCTAAAGCATGTCCATCAACAATCACAATGCATCATGGAAAAAAATGCTATAAATGTTACATGATCGAATACATTTGGCAAAAACTGCCTATGGTATCTTCTTCTAAAAGATGGATGATGCTTGTTGGCATAATGAAGAATCTGAAAATTCCTATCAAAAAGACATTTGTTAAATTTTGGTTAACTCAATGTTTTCCTTACTTCTTTGACCATTGAACTTTTTTAAAAAATGGCATTAGCCATGAGGGGAAAAGACATAAAAATATAAAACAACAACAAATATTTCATGGAACCAGCTTTCTGTAAAGCATAATTTAAGAAGCTGGGTAGAAAACTATTTCAAATGTGACCCTGAAATGAAATGTGAAGACATCATAGTTTTTAAAAGAAAAGTTGCTTATTTTTATATACGTATTCTTAGGCTAAAGCTTGAATTGTGTCAATATGAAATAAAAAGGCACCCTATGTTGTTTTCCACCAAGTTTTATAGGCTTTCCATTCATCGATTTAAATATTATGATCATGATATTTATACTGATGTTTCTAGGTAAAGGGCAAGGAGACAGTCAGAACTTCTCACATTCCTCGTTGTTGCTACAACTTCCTCCCCAACCACCCCAGTGAAAAGCAAACATCGGAAAGGAGGAGCTATGGGGAAAAGTGAACAAATCCTTTCAACCAGCCCTATATGTCAGGACACGACTAAATAACTATACCTGAAATAATGTTCAGTTCTCATCAGCTACTTTGTCCTCTTATCCAAGTAAAATTATAAGATCAGTATCATTTTCAAAATCTGGTAACCAGAGGACAGCAATGGGCCAGGTTTTGAGTTTGGTTTCCGTGCATCTTATCACTTTATCTCACTTCTCTGACTCCATTTTCCTTAGTCATTTTTCTCATTGTGTCTCCTTTTGCTTTTCTTTAGCAACTCTATTTCTTTTTTTCTTTTTTTCTTTTTTTTTAGATATCATTGATTGTAAGGTATACCATGGGTTTAGTAATAACTTGGGCAGAAAGAAAGTAGATATAGTGATTTTTTACAGATCAATTCTGTAAATCATATGATTTTATAAATTTATTTGAATAAAAAACAATCATAAAGTACTTGCTATTACACCAAACACAATTCTAAGCCCTTTTTATTAGCTCATTTACTCTTCATAATTACTTGATCACAGATACTCTTGTCTTTATTTACAGATGAGGAAACTGAAGCAGAGAAATAAGGAATTTGTCTAAATCTCACAGCAAGTAAGTGGTAGAGGCTGTATTCAAACTCAGCAGTTCTTCCCACTGCCCTCTTTGATCTCAAAAATTATTCTGAGCCTCAAAAAATAGATTATAGCTGATAAACTATATTCCTGTTTTATAACATAAAGTGCAATGGAGATTAGAACAGCATAATGAGTAACCTACAGTCAATGATTTAGCTTTATATCTTACAGATATATATTAGACTTCTACTATGTGCATTCTGGTGCAGATTGTCCTTGGGGGAGTAAAGAGGTTCTGCCTCAAGGTGGTTACAGTTATGTTGGGGAAAAATAAGTTATACACATGTAAGCCAAAGTGTGAGAGAGACTGCCCTTTGGAATGCTGCCACAGATGCTGTTTATAGATACTTCTTTTATGGTTCCAGTTTCTTGCCTAAGATCACACAGTGATAATAGCAGGACTTGACCGTTTATTATTTTTTAAAACAATATAATATTTAAAATGTAGGTTAGATTTATTCAGTTCAGAATGTATGAAAGTTTTTACCAAAGAACAAGTGTCTGCTTTATAGTTTTCATTGCAACCTGTTTTTTCAATGACCTCATTCCTAAAATGAATTTCAAAAACGCCTTTCGGACATTCTATTTTGGTAGAGAACTTCTCTTAGTGGTCTTTTGACCTAATAAGCTGCAAGGATATTACTGCTAATCAGAAATAGCAAGTATATGATTACAATACATTAGTGGGAATATGAAGCCAGTAACACTGAATTTTATTGACATGCTGGAGAAAGTTGTCTTCTGTATAATTGAAAAAGTTGCATGGTATATTTTCCCACATGGACAACAAGCTGTCTAGGTAAAGGAATTCAGTGGGATTCTGAGAAATGTGGTACATATAATTAGAGATAAGTTTTTTCTTGTTCATTCTGGAAACTGGCTTTACTCAGGAGAGATCTTGAGATTCCTGGAGTCAAAATTGTGTGTCCCAACACCTTACACTGATGGCTGAAGTAATCCAGCATTATCATCATTCCTTCACGTGAAGTGACTGTATCTGGGAGAATCGACTCTCTAACTAGATAATACATTAAGTAGAATTGATTTATGTGAAAATTTTATCTTTAGGCAAAGCTGAGTAGAAATGAAGTAGAGAGATTAAAGTCTGGCACATTTTGAGGATGGGATAGCCTCATAGAAGGAGAAAAGACCTATTAAAGGTAGCTTGAAGCAGCTAAAATCAGAATTACAGTAATTCTCACACTAGTTCCCAAGTTCTTTGTGCAGTCACAAAAAGTCTCTATTAATTGTACTCATTAGAAGTCACTACTTTATGTCAGTGATGCTAGAAAATGAACCTGCTTGGAAGACTTCAAATTGAACATATCCAGGACTTTGTCTTCAAGGAGGACTTTCCAGATGCTTCCAGAGAGGTAGCTTTGTTATACGTTCTTAGTGAGCCCTGAATTTCTCAGCATTTGCCACAATTATAGAAATTAGTTTAAGCTGGCAACACCAGGATCTCTATGTTTCCAAATCCCCAATCCTCTGGAGTTACTCTTTTCTTTACCGTTAATATACTCAATTTGACTTCCTGTGTTCTCAAGGTAAATGTAACAACCTATCCTATATCATTCAGAATTCCCATGAAAGTAAAATTTACATTCTCTTGGGATCCCTCACTTCCTGGTCAGAACTCTACTCCCATCTCAATTTTGATCAGCTTTCACCATTTAATTACCACTCCCACTCACAGCTCTCACCCTCTTGCCTTTGTTTTCTAAGTAGGATGACAAGCCAGCTGGGTTTGCCTTGAATGTGGGACTTTCTGGGCTAACACTGGAAAAGTCCTGAGCAAACTCAAACACTGTGCTCACCTTATTTTCTAAGAAACCAATATGTAACTCTATTATGTGTAACAACTGCTGAAGAATTGGGAATAATGAAGGTGAAATATAAGCAGAAAGAGAAAGCAATGTAAACGAAAAGATCAGACAGCGTAGCTAAGGTGCCTGGTCCTCTCTATGCTTAGCCTTGGTTTGCTGACATGTTTCATGGAAAACTTTCTCTCACCTCCTTTTCTTCCCGAGTCTCAAGCTCCCCACAAAGTTCTTTTCTCGTAATCTACCTGAGAAAAACCCCCAAATTGCTGTTACTTGGAAATAAAGAACAATTTAACTCCCCTAGTCTCCATCTCTTCACTAGAGACCATTCCCTGAGGCTTGGTTTTCATTGCCAAGTTTTGTTGTTGTTGTTTTTAATAACAAGGGTGGCCCACCCTGAAAGTCTATCTTGACGTACACAACAAACTTTAACAGTTCTGAAACTGTAGTCCATCTTCTAGGAATGGAGAGGTTCAAGTAAATATTTAGGTAAACTTCGATATCAGAGAGTATTTGCTTGCCTTTTAGAAAGAGATGTCTGGCAGCATTTTGGGTGAAACAATGGAACAGATCTTGAGGTGAGTGGAAAACATCTTTCTGCAGCTAACACTGTACCTTGTATCAATTAGGCACTTAAAAACACCTACTGAAGTGCCGTCAATATCCTAAAACCATTTAAATAAAAAATACACTAAAAAATACCTTCATATGAAAAAAAAGTTGTCTCCATTAGTAAGAGTCCCAACACATATGGGTTCCAGAGTTAATTCAATGGCTCTTTGCTGTTTTCAAGAGGCACGTCACTTTCATCTTTCAAACTCAACCATCATCTGTACCTTTGCTGTGTCTCTTCTCATTGTCACGAGATGGCAGTCCTAATTTCAAATGCAATAGACTGCACAGCCACATCAATAGAGGAAAATAGGGAAATTTACTTATGTTCTCTTTTCTATTAGGGAAGAAAGTCTTTCCTAGCGCTTCCCACCAGATTTGTCTTTCTTATTCATCAAGTTAAAGACAGGAAGCTAGGAAAACCAGGTTTTAAGTAAAAAATGCAGGCTCTCCTAAACAGCAGAGAAATAGGAAGCTATTGGTTAGGCAGCAAACAGAGACTTCTACTCACAGGAAAAGTGGGCCATTATCAGTAAATTGATGTAGTGAGATGTCCTGTAAAATGAATTTATGTATAGAATATCTGCTAATTTTTAGATACATTGTAGCAGAGACTGAACAGATGCTCATCAGAATAATTTATTTCATGATACACAGAAAGAATCCAGCATCTCTTCCAATTAGAGTGGGCTGGTGTGACTGAGATCCGACCATGGAAAGTGTGTAGAGGTGCCTTGGGGGAGATCTATCCAAGAAAGCCACATCTCTCACAGAAGACTAAGATGCAAATGAAAAATAACTTTTATTGATTTCTAGCACTACAATTTCTAAGTTTATTTGTTATTGCAGCATAGTCTGTCCTGCCTCACCTAATATGCTCATCTAAGGAGAAAAATATTACTCAGACTTTCAATAACCCTTCTTTTGTGAATGGCATGCAAGGTCAAAACTGAAACTTCGTTCATTCTTCATGATATATCTCTGTGGCTTCAGAAGTCAGCATATATTTACAAGTTGACTAGAATTTATGTTTTGAGAACCCCTATCCTTAGCAGAGTTTATCTGTGCAAAGAAAAATGGACTGAGCAGGCCAGGCGCAGTGGCGCACACCTGTAATCCCAGCACTTTGGGAGGGCGAGGCAGGCGGATCACCTGAAGCCAGCAGTTTGAGACCAGCCTGACCAACATGGAGGAAACCCTTCTCTACTAAAAATATAAAAAATAAAAAAATAGTTGGGCCTGGTGGCACATGCCTGTAATCCCAGCTACTGGGGAGACTGAGGCAGGGGAATTGTTTGAACCCGGGAGGCGGAGGTTGTGATGAGCCGAGATCGCACCATTGCACTCCAGCCTGGGCAACAAGAGTGAAACTCCATCTCAAAAAAAAAAAAAAAAAAAGAAAGAAAAGAAAAATGGACTGAGCTGATTGAATTGTTTTCATCATTTTAATAGAAGTGACTGCAAATTCAAGGTGAGGTTAGGCTCAACTTCATTATTTAAGATACTATGAAAGGAAGCATTATGGGGTCAGTTATATATGGACTTACTTTTTGTGTCAGTTATCATAATCCTGACTCTTATCACTGTGTGGTTCAAACATTCACCAGCCTGCTGTGTGGGCAAATTTTGTTAGTCTCCTGGGATTATTAAGGTGAACAGTGTCTTGTCCTCATAGAACCAACTGTTTATATATTAACAATGAAAAATTCATGTCATATGAACTGTAGTAGAAATGTATGCATAGTGCAATATAACATAGAAGAAAATCTTATTAAATCTACCTGGGGGATAATTCTACACTCTCTCTCGTACATGAAGCTCAACGTAAGGCCCAAAGGATATCAGTGTTCAATAATGTTATCCTTTATCCCTACTCCAAAGCTATGTTCTAGCCTAAAAGCACTTTTCTTTTAAAATTCTGCTTGCTCCAGAATTTTAGCTTCCATCAGGAGTGTGGTGACAAACAGGTTCCCCCTTCCCAAATAAAGTATTGATATATAGCATTTACTAACTTCCATGGTGTAAACGTTTTCATCATGGCCAATTTCAAGCTGCAACACTTTAACAACTGGTCAAGAATATTGCTGAATATTTAATTCACTATTTTGAGCATATGTAAGCCAGCTCCCACACACCACTGGCATAATCTGATAAGATTATCTTAATCAGTATATCTTTAAGTATTTTTACACTTTTAAAATTTAGGATTTTATGAAGATTATTCATTTAACAATTGTTTTTTCTCTTACTATGTGCCCAGTCCTGTTATAGGTGCTGGAGATGGAGCAAGAAACAAAATAAACATGGCTCCTGCCATTATGGTGTTTCTGATCTAGCGGACAATGACTATAATGGAGAAAAATAAAGTGGGGCAAGGAGGGCACTGACATCTTATAGGAAGTACTACTTTGTATGTGATGATCAGGGAAATTCTTATTGATCAGATCACATTTGAGCAAGGTTTAAAAGGAAGTAATGGAGAAAGCCATGCAGATATCTGGAAGAGGACACTGAGGGTGCAAAGACTCTGAAGGAGAAGTGTGCTTGGCATGTTGGAGAAAGAGCAGGAAGACTATTGTGTCCTCATTGGAATGAGTAAGGAATACAGTGGTAGGGAATCAGGTAATAGAGGTATACAGGCAAGATGGAAGGATACATACTATGGATTAATATAATTTATTAAATGCCTACTTTGTGGCCATGAAATGGTAAGAGTATAAAGATACTGTTTTATTTAATCTTTTCAAGCCTTTGGGGGAGTTATTATCATCCCACTCCCTTACCAATGATGAATTTGAGGCTTAGAATAGTATTTTAGTTTGAGTTACCCAAGAAGCAAATCCTAAACAAAGGGTCTGAGTTCAAGTAGTTTATTTGGGAGCTGATTGCAGAAGATGTCAGCAGGAGATGTGGAAAGTGAGTCAGGGAAGGGAAGAGAACAGAAAAATGATGAGATCTCAAGACAACTATCACTGTGGATGACTGGAGCTTAATACCACTGGAGAATTCTAGAAGCTAGTGCAGAAGCATGACCCTCAGAGTTATCTCACTGAGGGGTTACAGAAATGGAATATGCATACCCCAAACTCCTATCAGTTGTAGGCTGGTGCTGTTCCCAAAGGGTGCTAATTATCTGCACTTTCAGCCTATTGTACATTTGAACATGTTATCCAGTCACCAGAAGAAACATTTAGACAAAGATTGACAGGGGACAACAGTTAGTAGTGCTAGGTGCCCAAAAGTGTTAATTCCAAAGAAGTTATGGGTGGGATACTGGGAACACTGACTAGCAAGACTGAAGTAACTGGTCAGAATCAGAATTTGCACACTAACCCATAATACAGTGTTGGTGGAAGAACTTAAAAGATTATTAGGACCTCAACTGGGCCTACCTTTGTGTTACGGGGAGGGGAAATAAGTTTTATTTCATAGAAATCAATATACCCCTCCCATCTTGAATACTAGTACTGATTCATAATGAATATTACAACTAGTTTTCATCAATAACCCCAAAATGAGACTAAGAATTATCATGGGTTTTATTTGAAAGTGATTGCCAATATAAAGAACATTTAGAGATGATGAGCTTTTTTCATATGTTTGTTGGCCACATAAATGCCTTCTTTTGAGAAGTGTCTGTTCATATCCTTTGCCCACTTTTTGATGCGGTTGTTTGTTTTTTTCTTGTAAATTTCTTTAAGTTCTTTGTAGATTCTGGACATTAGCCTTTTGTCAGATGGATAGGTTGGAAAAATTTCCTCCCATTCTGTAGGTTGCCCGTTTACTTTGATTATAGTTTCTTTTGCTCTACAGAAGCTTTTTAGTTTAATTACATCCCATTTGTCAATTTTGGCTTTTGTTGCCATTGCTTTTCATGTTTTAGTCATGAAGTCTTTGCCCATGCCTATTCCCTGAATGGTATTGCCTAGGTTTTCTTCTAGGGTTTTTATGGTTTTAGGTCTTGCATTCAAGTCTTTAATCCATCTTGAGTTAATTTTTGTTAAGATGTAAGAAAGTGGTCCAGTTTCAGTTTTCTGCATATGGCTAGCTAGTTTTCCCAACACCATTTATTAAATAGGGAGTCCTTTCCTTATTGCTTGCTTTTGTGAGGTTTGTCAAAGATCAAATGGTTGTAGATGTGTGGTGTTATTTCTGAGCCCTCTGTTCTGGTCTATTGGTCTATGTCTCTGTTTTGGTACCAGTACCATGCTGTTTTGGTTACTGTAGCCTTATAGTGTAGTTTGAAGTCAGTTAGCATGATGCCTCCAGGTTTGTTCTTTTTGCTTAGGATTGTCTGGGCTAAAAGAAATGCAAATCAAAACCACAATAAGATACCATCTCACGCCATTTAGAATGGCTATCATTAAAAAGTCAGGAAACAACAGATGCTAGAGAGGATGTGGAGAAATAGGAACGTTTTTATACTGTTGGTGGAAGTGTAAATTAGTTCAACCACTGTGGAAGACATTGTGGCAATTCCTCAAGGATCTAGAACCAGAAATACCATTTAACCCAGTAATCCCATTACTGCGTATATATCCAAAGGATTATAAATCATTCCACTATAAAGACACATGCTCATTATGTTTATTACAGCACTGTTCACAATACCAAAGACTTGGAACCAACTCAAATGCCCATCAGTGATAGACTGGATTAAGAAAATGTGGCATATATACACGATGGAATACTATGCAGTCATAAAAAAGAAGGAGTCATGTCCTTTGCAGTGACATGGATGAAGCCGGAAACCATCGTTCTCAGCAAACTAACACAGGAACAGAAACCAAACGTCACGTGTTCTCATTCATAAGTGGGAATTGAACAACGAGAACACAAGACACAGGGAGGGGAACATCACACACTGGGGCCTGTCAGGGGATAGGGGGCTAGGGGAGGGATAGCATTAGGAGAAATACCTAATGTAGATGATGGGTTGATGGGTGCAGCAAACCACCATGGCATGTGTATATCTATGTAACAAAACTGCACGTTCCACACATGTATCCCAGAACTTAAAGTATAATACATAAATTAAAAAATAAAAAAACAGAACATTTAGGAAAGATGAGTGAGGAGATTTTCTTGAAATCTAAAATCACAGTAATTTAAATAGATCAGAAATTTCCACCAGCAATGGTGCCAAAGACAGGAGTTACTTGATATCACTGGAGATTAAATTTGTTCTTCTCTCTCCATTACAGTGTTAGCACAGTTCAGAGGACCAAGAAGCTGAGGGATAGTGCAATGTGAGGCAGTACCCTTAATGGTAAGAGAAAGGGGAGGGTTGGAATATTGCATTAAAAAAGAGAACTGAGACATTTTCAATGAAGAGTTGTTATGTTTGTCCAAGAGGTCTCACCATGTCTGCATATAAATAGATATGAAGCAGCTCTGGCTTTCAGAGAGCAGCTCAAGTGTGCCTGTGGTCTCTCAGCTCATCCATACGTGACACTTCAAAAAAAGAGATGGAGAGTGGAAGTGACTGGAAAGAACCCTTTGGGTTATACTGATCATTGCCGTGTGCTCCATGAAACTCCACTATCTGAAAGGTAGTGGTCAGGAATTCAAAGAAAATCCTATAGAGAGTGTGATACAGAAGGTTTTGCATAAATTAAATGTAACACAACCATTCCCAGACCTCAGAGATCATGTTGTTTTTCTCTCCAATCTCCAGTTAGATTATTTATTTGAAATGGTATCAAATATGCCTGTCCCTAGGCTAGGAGTAAAATAGCAATTTTGATGCTGAACATAAGGAGAAGAGAGCAAAAAGATTAAAGCAATCAAAACAAAATGGGGCATGTTTTGAAAAAGGCTAAAAACATGGCAAAGAGAATACCATTCTTTGCTGATACGCAAAGAGCCAAAATTTAAATAAATAAATGTTAAGGCCATGTTCAAGATAAGCACAGTTGTTGGGTATAGAAAAATGGATAATATAGCAGAGAAAGACATGATCAAAACCAATGGTTTAAAACCATTTTTAAAACAGCAGAATGCTTTTATTCCAGTGTAATTGTACATGAAATTCAATTGATAAAGCAGATAAAAATGCAGCTGCTCCAGTAGAATAAGGGGAGACCAAAGGCACCGTACCTCTGCCTCTCTTTTTTCCCCTGCAGCTGCTCCTGTAGCCCTGCCAAGGAATTCTTACACTCTGCAAAATGGAATTTGAAAAGCAAACGTTGTAATGCCACAACTTCTATCCATTGCATAGTTTTATAGGTGTTAAATATTATTAACTCTTTTTAAACTGGTAGGCATACCCTAATAAAGTTGCAGACCTTTCTCCTTTCTTGTGTTCATAATTCTACATCTTAAAAATAGAGTTGAAAGACGTAGCAGCTGACAAAAGTACAAAAATTGAGCCAGCCCATCTCACACTTTCTGGTGCCCCTGCTGATACTGGCAGGAGAGAATTGTATGTGGATGATGTGCAGTATTCACATCAGTAATAAAATTCTTGTCTGCCCCTTATGGTCTGATTTATTTGAACTTCTTATTGTCTCTCAGATCCTTGACCCAGGGACTGTTGGTAATTTGCATTGTTTCTACTGAGTAAGTCGGATATGTTTAATATTTATCTTCAGAAGGTCAGAGACCTTAGGTGAACTTTGTATCTAGTTAACTGAAATGATTAATTCATACATCCAAAAGCTAAAGGGTGCTTTCTGTGAATCGTCAGCATCCATTCTTTGAAATGCAGCAGGATGGTTTAATGGCTTAAATGCACTGGTGTTGAAGGTTTGAGGAGGGCTCAGTGCTTCTTGGTCCCATGTGGAACTAAAGGCACAGAAGCAAAAAGGACTATTTAGCCCCTGCTTAAGCCATAACCAGGATATAGAAGTCCTTGGCCCTGTAATTTAAATCATCAGTCGCCAGTGAAGAAGAGAAGGTGGGTTTATGTCACTTCTGAGTGGATAATCTGAGGAATGAGAAGGCAACCTATAATACACTTGCTGTTAAAAGAGAAACAGCAGTCAGAGCAGGGCTGGGAGACATCCGGACATTCAAATTCTCAAGGCTTCCCTGCTTCCAGCTTGCTTTCTCATCTGTAAAACTGGAACAAGAATAGCTGCAAGACTGGGTGCGGTGGCTCATGCCTGCAATCTCAGCCCTTTGGGAGGCTGAAGTGGGAGGATTCCTTAAGTCCAAGAAGTAGAGAGAGGCTGCAGTGAGCCATGATCATACCACTGCATTCCATCCTGGGCAACAGAGTGAGACCCTGTCTCAAAAAAAAAAAAAAAAAGAAAAAGAAGTAAAAGAAGGAACAAAAGAATAGCTATAATGGTACATACAATTATTCAAAAATATTCACTGTTTCTACCAACTTTATATCAGGAATAAACTTTCCTATTCCATCGACATTGGGTTTAGCCATGCATCTGGGTTGACCTCATCCTGGGCAGGAAGTACTTCATATTTTGGCTTTGGCCTTGAACTTGCACAGCTAGGGGGATATCAGCAGATGTGATGCAGTAACAGTTTAAAACATATTTATCATGAGAAAAAATGCTCCAGCTACCCTGATGTCTAAGGAGTAGGAGAGGCTTGTTGAGCAGACCTGGATCCAACCTTCAGCTTGAGGTCAAGTCCAGCCTACATCACCAACCCCCCATTGACCCACAGATAGGAGAACAAAAATAAATGTATTTTTTAAGTCCTGGGTGTTAGGGTGCTTTGTTACAGCAATAATTAATATACTTATATATAGGTTATTATAAAGATTAAATGAGGTGACATATATAAAACATCTTAATACAATGCCCATCAACCATTAAACACTCAATAAATAATTTCTGCTATTATAAACAATGTTCGTATTAGTATTTGGGTTATTTTTTCCTTCAAATGTTGCTGGTGAAAAAAGGGATAGCACATAGCCTTTTGGCTGGAGTCTTGGCCTGGTGAGAAAATGCTTGACAGAGTATATTTCGAGGCAAGTCTCCTTTATACTGCCCAACCCTTCTAGTTCTTTCACCTCCAGTGTGGAACACTGAAAAAAATGGTAAGATTAGACATTTCTTTGGGATTTTTTTCTTTTGGAAAGAGGTCTTTTCCTGGCAACCAACCAAGATGGTAGGCTTTCCACAAGGTTCTTTGGGTGTGCAGTTTTAAGCATCTGGATGCTCGTGGTCTGATGCTGGCTCTGCCACTGGCTTCCCTGTTGCCTGAGGAACTTAACCTCCCTGTATTGCACTTCCCTGATTTACATAATGGGGCTGATTATAATTGCCAACCTCACAGGATTGTTGTGCGAATTAACTAATGTTTGTAAAGTGCTTAGAGGTCCATAGATGAAAGGTGCTATATAAGCCTATTATTATGTCATCAGAAATGAAATTCCAATAAGATTACACTTTCATTTAAATTCCCATTAATTTTGTCATCATTCTAGATTAATTCTCACTGGTTTTCTAGAGCAAATAAATAAATAAATAAGAGAAAAGGGTGATATATTAAAACATGAAGCATTCACATGGAAAGGAAATTAGCTAGAAAAAGCTAACACTTAGAAGTGATTTTTAAATTATTATCCTTTAATGAGCCCTGATCATGTAATCAATATTATGTAAAACCTAGATATGGTCTCTGAGTTTACAAACTAAATTATGAACCTGACTGATTAAATAGCTAACATTTTCTATTTCAAGTGTGTAGAAATGAATGCTATATAAAGGCCTATAACTCAACTCATTTCTAAATTGGACCTCTTGTTATAGGAAAAAACCCCAAAAGATTAAAAGTGTATAAAGAGTATGTTTATGAGGTTATCATGTGGTCTGGTTAATTCTATATTAAGTCCATGTGAATTAGTGTTGATAATCAGACCTACTTAAGTGACCTGTAGGTAATTAGTAGCATAAAGTTTGATTATAAATCTTCTCATAAAATCAGGAAATGTTAGATCTTTAACATCTGATTTAATCCCCTCATTTTACAGATGAGAAAACAGAGACCTTGAGTATTTAAATAGCTTACATAAAGTCACATATCTAGAGGTTGGCAGAATTGGGCCACCAAAGTCTCCAGCCAATGCTGTTTCCAACATAGCTATTTGTACCTATGAATAAGAAAATTAGTTACTTAAACATGTTGTAACATAGATTATCTCTTCCATGCTCTTGGCATTGGGGATATAGTAGGTAGATATTTCAAGTCCTCATTGTTCACTGAAGTAAGTTTTTTGTATTAATACTAGTAAAATGGCTGCCTTCATTTGGATACCATGCTGATTTCAAAAAATAAGACATTATTCTGGGTGTCCTAAATACATAGAAATGAGTCCTTTTTCCAGGACTGTTGACAAGAGATGGCAGATGGGGCCTTGGAATCTGTTTTCTTCTTTGTAAATCCAGAGGGTGGAAAAATATCCAGTTCTCCAGTTCTAAAGATCTATGCATCTGAAATGCTGGGTTTTAGAAGTAAAGAATGGTACTAGATCCTATGCTTGTAACAAGGACAGTTCACTGGATTCCTTTAAATTGTAATGCCAGTAGAAGGAGATGGATGCTGTTGCTTCATTTTCCATTAGGTAGATGCTACATACAGATAATAAAGGAAAAGTCTATTTAGAGGCCTAATGCACACTTATTTCTTAGGTTGCCTCATGCTGCTGATGTCTGAAGATGCAAATTTTCTTTTTAAAATTGGGAGTGATATCAAGTCCAACTAAACTTCACTGGGTTATGGATGGAGGAAATTATGTTTCATTTGATGACTGCAGTGATGCCAAAAGAAACCTGAAAGACAAATGCCTGCCTTAAATATTGAGACAGAGATAGATGGACTAAAAGATGCACTATAGGAAAACAGCAGCAAAAGCTTTAGTTAGTGAGAATCTTATTCCTTCTCTAGATTCAGTTCATCTTTTCACTCCAGTACAAGCTTTACCCATAAATTATTTTTCTGTTTCTAAGAAATTGAAAATGTTGGTTGCTTAACACCAAGGTGTGTAATCCTGAGGACTTGTTCATTTATTCCTATATTCATTCATTCAGTACTTTTCAAGCACCTCCTATCTTGTGGGATGCATTTTGGGAGGTGTTGTAGTGACAAATATTATTGGTAATTTTTACATCATATTTTATATGTCATATACTGTTCTATTTGTCTTATATATATTAGTTCATTTGATCCTCACCACAACCCTATGATGTTGTAATTATTATCCCCATTTTACAGATGAGAAAAATGAGACAGAGAGGTTGAGCAACTTGTTGAAGCTCATTGTATTAATCACGTTTTTCATTTTCTGTATCTTATAATGTTTTGAAATCTTAAAAATCTTGGTGGTCAGGGAAGTCTGTCCTTCCAAGGATGAGCCAATCTTTAGAGATAACAAAGGGCTAGGCCGTGAGCACACCTTTCATACCCAAACCAACTAATCTCCATCCACCTGTTTTATTTAGCCTCATACACCAAGCCAATATTTCCCCTGACCTAAATTATTCCAGGGCCAGATACCAGGCAACTGGAGACCACTCCTATAGTCCAAAGCCCATTGGGATTATTCAAACTAGTCAATCTTGAACAGGTTATTCTACTCCACCTTGCCTTTCCTACAGAAACCCTGATAAAACCTCTGTCCTAGGCTTCCCCTACAGCCCTGTTTCTGTCTCCTGTACAAATCTGCTGCCTCTTCACGTGGCCCTGCATGGTATGCCATGCCTCTTGCTTCTCACAGTGTGAATGACCTTAAACTTTTCTTTCAGTGGCATTGACGTCTCTATGTCATCCATCAGTCACCTTGTTAAATTAAGATCTGAGCACTATTCACTTATAAATTTGAGTCTGTGCTCTTAACATATGTGCTTTACTAATATAAATATTAACTTTAAAGGACTCATAGTTTTGTTGGGAAACAAAGTCAGAACAAAACTGTTATAAAATAGTATGTAAATACAATCATGAAGAGATCATTTTTATAACTAGCTCATTCGATAGCAATATATTAGTGTGAAAAGAATATATACGCTGGTTTAATTCATATTTGGAGGAGTTTGTGTGAACTTGCTTGTTTTTATTTAGTTCATTTGAATTCAACAATAAGCATTTATTATGTGCAGACACTTCATCAGTTACTGAAGACACACACACAAAAAGGGAGCAGGGGATAAAATGCACCTTTGAGTGGTGAAGTGGAGAACACAGGCACTTAAATAGCAACCATAATACAGTGTAATGGATGCAAACACAGAGGAATGGCTGTGAGAGCTCAAGGGAGGGGTAATTAGTTTTGATCCTAAAAAGCAGTTGGGGCAGGTGTGCAGTAAAATTCCTGTGAAGAATTAGAAATTAGGAAACTTTTGTGGGAGATGGCACAGGCTGGGGGCAGGAAAAGAGTGTGAAGTTTCATTGAGTTTGAAAGGAACAGAATTAGCAAGGATTTTGAGGCATGTTGTCACGCAAATCTGATGAATTGGTTTGTGTCTTTGAAGATCTGATTTTGTGGAACACCAAAAATGAGACTGGATTATTAATATGGTTTGGCTCTGTGTCCCCACCCAAATCTCATCTTGTAACTTCCACAATTCCCACATGTTGTGGGAGGAAACCAGTGGGAGGAGATTGAATTTTTTTGGGGGGTGGGGGGGTCTTTCCTGTGCTGTTCTTGTGGTGGTGAATGAGCCTTACAAGATTTGATGGTTTTAAAAAATGGGAGTTTCCCTGTGCAAGCTCTCTTTGCCTGCCGCCATGCATGTAAGATGTAACTTGCTCCTCTTTGCCTTACACCATGATTGTGAGGCTTCCCCAGCCACGTGGAACTGTAAGTCTAGTTAAACCTTGCTCTTTTGTAAATTGCCCAGGCTCAGGTATGTCTTTATGACATACAGCATGAAAACAGACTAATATAGTAAATTGGTACCAGTAGAGTGGGGCACTGCTGAAAATATACCCCAAAATGTGGAAGTGACTTTGGAACTGGGTAACAGGCAAAGGTTGGAACAGTTTGGAGGGCTCAGAAGAAGACAGGAAAATGTGGGAAAGTTTGGAACCTCCTAGAGACTTGAATGGCTTTGAACAAAATGCTGATAATGATATGGACAATGAAATCAAGGCTGAAATGGTCTCACATGGAGATGAGGAACTTGTTGGGAAATGGAGCAAAGATGACTCTAGCTATGTTTTAGCAAAGAGACAGGCAGAATTTTGCCCCTGCCCTAGAGATTTGTGGAACTTTGAACTTGAGAGCAATGATTTAGGGTATCTGGTGGAAAAAATTTCTAAGCAGCAAAGCATTCAGGATGTGACTTGGGTGCTGTTAAAAGCACTCAGTTTTAAAAGGGAAACAGAGTATAAAAGTTTGAAACGTTTGTAGCCTGACAATTTGATAAAAAGAAAATCCCATTTTCTGAGGAGAAATTCAAGCTGGCTGCAGAAATTTGCGTAAGTAATGAGGAGCTGAATGTGAATCCCTAAGACAATAGGGAAAATGTCTCTAGGGCATGTCAGAGGTCTTCATGGCCCCTCACAGCACAGGCCCAGCGTTTTAGGAGGAAAAAATGGTTTAGTGGGCCAGGCTCAGGATTCCCCTGCTGTGCACAGTCTAGGGACTTGGTGTCCTGTGTCCCAGATGCTCCAGCCATTGACTAAAAGGGGCCAACATACAGCTTGGGCTGTTACTTCAGAGGGTGGAAGCCCCAAGCCTTGGCAGCTTCCATGTGGTGTTGAGCCTGTAGGTGCTCAGAAGTCAATAACTGAGGTTTGGGAACCTCCACCTAGATTTCAGATGTACGGAAATGCCTGCATACCCCTGCAAAAGTTTGCTGCAGGGGTGGGACCTTTATGGAGAACCTCTGCTAGGGCAGTGCAGAAGGAAAATGTGGGGTGGGAGCCCCCACACACAGAGTCCTTAGTGGGGCACTGCCTGGTGGAGCTGTGAGAAGAGGGTCATCGTGCTCCAGACTCCAGAACGGTAGATCCCCTGACAGCTTGCACAGTGCACCTGGAAAAGCCACAGACACTTAATGTCAGCCCATGAAAACAGCCAGGAGGGGTCTATACCCTGCAAAGCCACAGAGGTGGAGCTGCCCAAGACCATGGGAACCCACCTCTTGCATCAGTGTGACGTGGATGTGAGACACAGAGTCAAAGGAGATCATTTTGGAGCTTTGAGATTTGACTGCCCCATTGGATTTTGAACTTGCATGGGGCCTGTAGCCCCTTGGTTTTGGCCAATTTCTTCTATTTGAAATGGCTGTATTTACCCAATGCCTCTACCTCCATTGTGTCTAGGAAGTAACTAACTTGCTTTTGATTTTGTAGGCTTGTAGGCGGAAGAGACTTGCCTTGTCATGTTTGAGACTTTGGACTGTGGACCTTTGAGTTAATGCCAAAATGAGTTGAAACTTTGGGGGACTGTGGGAAAGACATGATTGGTTTGGAAATGTGAAGATAAGAGATTTGGGAGGGGCCAAGGGTGGAATGATATGGTTTGGCCCTCTGTCCCCACCCAAATCTCATCTTGTAATTCCCACAATTCCCATGTGTTGTGGGAGGAACCCAGTGGGAGGTGATTGAATTATGGGGTCAGGTCTTTCCTGTGCTGTTCTTGTGGTGGTGAATGAGTCTCACAAGATCTGATGGTTTTAAAAAAAGGGAGTTACCCTGCTCAAGATTTTTTTGCCTGCTGCCATCCATGTAAGATGTGACTTGCTCTTTCTTGCCTTCTGCCATGATTGTGAGGCCTCCCCACCCATGTGGTTCTGTAAGTCCCATTAAAATTTTTTCTTTTGTAAATTGCCCAGTCTCAGGTATGTCTTTATCAGCAGCATGAAAATGGACTAATACAACTATATTCATAATTTTAAGCCCAGATCACAGACAATACTATATGGCAGTGGGGAGCAGGTCAGCGCAGTAGAGAGTGACAATTTTTGGAACTTGATAGATCTGAGTTCACATCTTGATTTTCTCACTCACTAGCTGGATGTCATTGGGTGAATTACTTAATCTCTCTAAAGTCAAATGTGAATAATTTTGCCTACCTAAGATATGTAAAGCACTTAGCTAAGGCAAAAAGAAAGTTTTCTTCCACCATCTGGACAAAAGATTCTAGTCGATTTTAGTCAAAATATATGTATAAGTACAGAACCCCCACAAAGATTCATGAACTTCAAGAATATTCTAAAGGCTATGTCAGCAAGACTTAAAACAGGTTTTTGTTAATATCCATTATAATATGGGAGTTATTAGAAAGAAGATGTACCAGTTTTCTGCCTTGTTTTCTCCTTTGACTTATCCCTTAGCAGCACTCTCTCATTTGGATGGGTCTTAAGCACGAACTGGTTTGTGAACTCTTGAACTATAAGAGGCTGAGGATACTATATTGGCAGAGTGTTACTCATACCATGCAAGAATTATAAATGAAAAGCAGAATGATGTATCAAATTGTTAGTGGCTTACTTTCATTTCTCAATCAGTATTTTTCTTTTCTTCTCTTTTCTTTCATTCTTTTCATTTCTTTTCTTTCTTTCTTTCTTTCTTTCTTTCTTTTTTTTTTTTTTTTTGATATTGGGTCTTACTCTGTTACCTAGTTTGGAGTGCATTGGCACAATCTCAATCTCTGTTCACTGCAACCGCCACCTTCCAGGCTCAAGCAATCCTCCCATCTTAGCCTCCCAAGTAGCTGGGACCACAGGTGCACTCCACCACACCTGGCTAATTTTTTGCATTTTTAGTAGAGATGGGGTTTCACCATGTTGCCCAGGCTAGTCTTGAACTCCTAAGCTCAGGTGATCCACTCACCTTGGCCTTCCAAAGTGCTGGAATTACAGGCATAAGCCACTGAACCCGGCCTCCAGGCAGTACTTTTCATTTGCTTTCCATCACCAAATGATCAGGCCCCAACATCTCTTCCAAATCTTCCTTTTTGGTCACTGTATCAAATTTCCCTGGAAGATGCACACACACCATTTTTTGAGTGTTTGCTATGTGATGTGCAGTTTGGGACACTCACTACATTTGCATATATTACAATGACCTTGGTTTTAAGCTTACTAAGCACTAACACGTTTGAACTCATCTGCTTTGGGCCTCCCTCTTGTCAATGGTAAGAGTTGGATTGATCACTGGATAATCTTTACTTCCAATGTGACACATATTCATTTATCATTTGATTTCATATTAGAGACTGACAGAAGTTGATTTATTGTGGATCAGTAGAGTAAATTCAACAGTGTGTTGCTTCTTGATGCCACCTTAACAAGAGTTCATACGGAGAAATCTGGAGTTAGACTGCCTAGATTATATCTTGACCCCTTCATATTCTGGTCTGGTGACATCAAGACAAATACCTTAATTTCTACGGACCTCAGTCTTCTCAAGCCTAAAAGTACCTACTTCATACAGTTGTGGTGTTAATTAAATGAGATAATATTTAGCCTGGTGCCTGGTATGTAGTAAGTACTCAAAAGATATTAGTTACCATTTTTATTGACAAGGACAACTCAATGCAATTAACTTCCCTATGCTGTCCATTATATTAGCCACCAGATGTGGTTATTTATATTTAAATTAATTAAAATTAAACTGTAAAAAATCAATTACTTAGTAGCACCAGCTACATTTCAGGGGCTCAATAGCCACATGTGGCTAATGGCTACTGCTGGATTGTGCAGATATAGAATATTTCCATCATTGTAGAGAGTTCTGTTGGACCATACTGACAATAACATTGCCATCAAACCCTAACAATAATGAAAGAAAAACAGCAAATGCACCACATACTTAAAAACATTCAGTTGTCTGTTCTACTAGGGCTTTAAACTCAAAGAAATCCAAGACACCTAGTTTAAGTGTGTGTCAACCTTTTGAAACAATTATAGCCTTATTTTTTTCCAGTTGTTTTGTTGTTTCTCCCTGCCCCCTCCCCTATTTTAAATATCTTTCTGGTGGAGTTACATTCCATATGTAACATTGTTACAGGTGCAAAATTGTTTCTTTTAATCCTGAATGCGGTTGCACATGTGCAGCAACAGCACTGAAGGCCAACACACTATTACTGTGCATCCAGGCCTCTCTCTCACAGTCTGTGGGTCAACAACGTTCTTCTTTGCTTGCTAATGCTTTATTGTCTCTTAGTATACATTGGAATAATAATGGTAATTTATGCAGATATTTTGTATGCATAGCAAATAATGAGAAACACCTGCAGAAATTTCCCTCCTTCTCTGAGTTCAGCAACTAATTATATTTTTAAATAATGGCTACCATTG
The DNA here is from genome assembly GCF_009828535.3 of Hylobates moloch. Lineage (NCBI taxonomy): Eukaryota > Metazoa > Chordata > Mammalia > Primates > Hylobatidae > Hylobates > Hylobates moloch. Next base: position 24,095,275 of record NW_026652297.1, on the reverse strand, counting down.
AACACAATTATCCAAATCACTTTAAGTAATGGAATCTTTTTAAGGTGTTTTTGAAAATTTTAGCACAGTTTTTAAACACTCATTTTTATCTAGATGATGGGAGAAAAAAAAGGCTAGTGGGCGGCTTACTCACCCAAAAAGCAGTTTCTGCCAAGAGTAGATCACTCCAGAATATTCCTCTGGGCCCAGTCTTTGCTCCAGAGGTTATGACCAGCTGATGAAAACCAGGTTTTCCAAAGAGCTTACCTTCTTGATTTTGGTGCCTTGCTCTTCCCTTTCTTCCTTTCTTAATGTAATATAAAAATAATTAGATTGCCTCTAAAAATTCTCTGTTTTAAAAGCACAAATTGCCACATGATTTTCCCTTCTGTCAATTTAATAGTTTGAGTGGGAAAAGCACTGCCTGGCAAGTCAGAAGACCTAGATGTTTTGTCTTCCTAGGTCTCAATTTCCTCTTCCATACATTTGGAAAGTTGAGACAGATAAATTCCTAACACCTTTCTAACGCTAAAATCTGCAACCCCATGACAGCCACGGATCTTTGTATCATAGCACACCAGGAATCAGGTTTAGCAAAGAGAATCTGAAAAATAAAAGTGGTTAGCCAAGAGCAAGGCCAATAAAAAATACACATTTGCCTCTCCATATTGAAACTTCAGGTTGTGTTCTTAATTAGAGCAAAGTTCCAGTAACTTGATGTATATATGTGTAATGTGTGTGTGCATATTTACATGTGTGTGTACGTATCTGGGGGTTGGAAGTTAAACCCTCAGTACACACACACACAAACACACACACATACACACATACACACATATATATAAATACATATATATAAATAGAGAGAACAATTTGGAGAATTTACATTTTCCTTTTAGGTACTGTGTCATTGCCAGCATGATGATCAATTTCACTTCCTAACATTCCTAACCCTCCTTCTATGTGCCTACCAGGAATTATTGCTCCGTGGAAGGAAAAACCAGCTCTTGCATAAATCATACATTTTTCTGTCAGATTTGGGTTTATTTGGTGGACTGGCATTTATGGAGTTCTCCCTAAAAAATGAATAAGTAGTAAGAATTCCTGACTTCATGGAGTTTACAGTCTGGAGATGGAGGTAAGTGCAGTATCAATCAAATTCAAAATAAAATAGATGAAAATAAAATAATGAATAGGAGCTTAGATGAAACAACTGTTCATTTTACATGGAAAATCAAGGAGAATCTCTTGAAAGAGGTAAATTTGACCAGGACTCTAAAGAACAACAAATAGTGGGCTTGTGCATTCCAGATTTTGGTCTATAGACTAGCACTACTGTGTATTGAAGTTTAGCTGATCTAATTAATAAAAGCATAAAGGAGAAAAAGAAGAAAAATGAGATAAATGTGATGATTTTTAAAAACTAAATATAGCTAATGGAAAAGGATGTCTTTTTATTTTCTTTCTGAGATTATGTTCTACGTGTTCTTTTGTTGCTAAAGTCTCTTTTATTAAACAATGGTCAGAATATAAGGTAATCCTTAGGATTTCTTTCACCTTTTTTTGGCAAAATATTAACAAAAAGCTGGCAAATAAGTGTCAGTCTCAAAGCCTGAATATTTGGTTGACATTTTACTGGATCATTAAATTCTGGTTTCCTCTGTGTTACAGTTCCCCTATTTCCTTCTTTGTTTTTCTAACTTCCAAGTGCCTCTGTGATTTCCTAAGAGAATGAAGGAGGAAGGTAAGGAGCCAATTGGCTTTTTAGGTTTTATTTTTCCTGTGCAAGTGAATTATATTGATAATCTCATCAAGAATGAGAGAAACAGACAGGGAGAGAGACAGAAGCAGAGACAAAAAGTGAGCAAATGCAAGGAACAATGAACAGTTTGACGGTACAGATCATATAAAAAAACCAGTTGATGGACATTTTTTAATACCCACAAGAGGGTAATCACTACACATTTGTGGAGGAACATCTCCTGGTCATTGTTTCATTTAATCGTATCTTTTTTTTTTTTTTGAGACAGAGCTGAAGTGCAGTGGTATGATCTTGGCTCACTGCAACCTCCGCCTCCCAGGTTCAAGAGATTCTCATGCCTCAGCACGTGCGCATCACCACACCTGGCTAATTTTTGTATCTTTTCTTTTGGTAGAGACAGGGTGTCACCATGCTGGCCAAGCGGGTCTCGAACTCCAGACCTCAGGTGATCCGCCTGCCTAGGCCTCTCAAAAGTGCTGGGATTACAGGCGTGAGCCACTACCCCCAGCCTAGTCTTATAAATTTTTAATGAACAGAAGAAAGGGAAAAAGTCCAAGGGAAAGAATTATAGTGGATTCGGCATTAACTCCACAGGAAGCTTCAGACCAGACCTGGGTTGAACCCGACAAAAAGAAATGCATGTGCAAAGGTGCCTCCCGAGCCCAGTCGTGGTAGAAAGTGGCATCAGAGAACCAAAATGGGAAATAACTTTGCTTTTTAAGCTCACTATTTTAAGGGGGGAAAATCATTCTTCTTAATTTTGGAATCTGTGCTGAAACTTAAGTTGATGTTAGTCCTATTTCCTTAATATATAATCTTCCTCTCTTATGAGAGCTTTTGATGTGACTCATCTTGCAGGTGAATAGTTAAAAATTAACTGCCTGTGTTTTTATTAATAGAAAGGTATGCACTTCTAAACAAAATGGAGGCTCATGAGCAAAACATGCGGAGCTGCCCTGGCAATGAAGTGAAGAGACTTGTAACTTGGTGCCTGAGCCTGTGCTAAATGAGGGAGGGAAAGGAAGGAGTTCATTTGGAATCAGAAGAGTCGGTGTTACGTTGTCGGTAATTCTATTATCGCCATACTCTTGCTTCTTGAGGACTAGCTCTCTATCACCCTCCTTCGACACACAGAAATCATGTCCGTTTCCACCCCGAACCGCATTTTCCAAGTTAAACTTCCAAATAAATAAACTCTGTGGTGAATGAGAAATATTGTGGCTTGAAAATGGCTTGACAAGTACGAATGCTTTCATTCTTTCAAAAGGATCCTTAAAGTAGAATTGAAAGTTGGCATTTTTATTACTCAGAATTTTGAAGTGTACTGAAACACATCGCATCCGACTTGCGTGGATGGTTGCAATCTTTTGTAGATACAGTCATATGACCGTGGTGCAGATTCTTGTCTCTGTTACTAACGACACTTTACTTTTACATTAAACACAGTCTTGAGAAAAAAAAAATCTACTTAAGGGACATCTCTTGGCTGTTGCTGTTCCGAACATAGCTTAACGGAGACAGAAAGTATTTGTGGGCTGTTTACAGTTGCAGTGTCAGAAGAATGCTCTTTATCACAGTAATTTGGAGAGTGTAAGATGGTGGCCCCTGGGGAAATCTGACTCAAAATAAATTTCTAAAAGCATATATCACAGATGCTTGGAAAGATCATCTTAGAGGAGCTGGTTAATTGTAAGATTTTTACCCCCTCTCAGATGATCTTTGAGGATAAAATCTGAAAGGACAAGCATAATCTAAATTTAATTGTCCACTTATGATTTTTGTTTAGGAAATCATTTATATTTTTAATAGTGAAGTTATACATTTATTTCTAAAGCTACAGAGACAGCCTAAACTGCCTTTTTTCCAACATACACTTTAACATATTCAAAAATGTCCCAAAATGTGGACTCTATCCCCATAGGAGAGTATTTTTCTGATACCACAAGGAAATAAGCATCAGGATGCTTTGCTACTCTTTCACCCCAAACACCAAAGCTTATACCTTACTGAAAATAAATCAGAAAGACTTGAGAGTTCTGGGAATGCCTCTAAATACAAGGTGTAAGTAGATTACTACAGTTTGCTGTGTCAAAATCTGTTTTATAGTCACGAGATTTTTACTTTCCTCCTTTCTTAAATCGCACTATTGAAGAATAGCCACAAGAGGGAACCATTGCTTAAATGTTGGAAAGACTGGGTTGGTTTGAGGCATTCATCCAGCTCAAATCTCTCTTTAATATAAGAACCTGGTCAAAAGGGTTGAACAAAAAAAGTAAAAAAACAGGTGCAATAATCGATTCCGTTCTTTTAGATAGCTGAACTATTTCTGCTTTTAAACATACAAATAATCAAAGGTGTTCCTAGGGCTGTAACCTGGCAACAGAAACCAAAGACCAGAGTCAAGCACCTAATAGAAATTCATGTAATAAAGGAAGCATTGGTGAGTTTTTATTTTTCCACTGGTTCTAGCTTGCCTAAGAATGAGGCAAACTTTTTTGATGCAAACAGAAAATATTGAAACATTAGGAAACAAAGACAAATCTAAGCCTTTAAGCTCAAAGTGTTGCCTATCAAATAGCAAATCGTAACAATGATTGGTAACTGGAGAAGGGGAACATATGTTGTAAAGACTTCTTGCTCACCGCCTTGTGAACCAGCACAATTGTGAAATTCAGACTAATGTGATAAAAGACATATAGAATGGCTTCTTGGAGGTTGCACGGCACCAGGCTGGCACAGGTCCAGTTTCCGCACCAACAGAACTGCAAAACAAACTGGAAAATATTTGATGCCAGTAGGGCTTTTATAGGAAAACAGATGACGGCTGAGATTATTAATCCTGACAGTTTCCTGATTTATTAGGACGTGTCATCCTCTCTTTTTGTATAATTTGGCAAATGATCATAGTATTAGACTTAGTGGAGGCAGAGCTAAAGGTTTCCGCCCATCCTTTAACAGTGGCAGCAGGTATAAAGCAATATGGATTGGGTTTAGGCAAGAAGTGGATGAAATGAATTTTCAGTTACATATTGTCATTTGAGGAACACTGAGTGAATTTTCAGTTACATATTGTCATTTGAGGAACACTAAGTCGGTGTTGTTTTTCTTTTTTTTTTCAACGACTTGTCAACCTAGATACAGCTATGTAACTAAAATGCATTAATTAACTCTGAGAAATATACCTTCTGTTTATTTAATAAATCCAAAGTAAAGGTGACTAAATTTAAAACCCAGGTCTCTAGCAATTAAGAACAAATGTTACTGTTTACCATGCAAGCAATGAGAAACAAAGAAAACAGTCAGAAAATGGTAGTAATCTTTGAAAGCCATTCCTCTAAATTGTTATATGCTACAGAACGAAACACATGGAATTTCTCACCCTGAATCATTTATGCAAAAATCACTAAAACAATCTTGAGTGACTTCATAGTAAACTCAAGAAAGAAAACACTTGATATATTTTATTAGTGATCTTCACAAAGATATTTTTATATTCTATTTTCATAATCTCCTGCATTTAAAATAACTGCAACAGAAATTAAGTCTCAATCAAAATGTATCACAACTAAAGATATTTCCAATGAAACAATATTATCTCCGAGACAGTTTTATCAAAATATAAAAAACCCGAACTTAAAATGCTACAATTGAACACTTTTTTTATTCGAAAAATCATGCCTGCACCTATGTTTCAAGACTGACATATTGTGCAATAAACAGCAATCAGTCTGAAGATGCTATATTAAACAAACCAAGTTTTGTTTTGCTAAACTAAGCAAAATTAGTTGAATGCCCTAAGTAATAGTTGCTGGTATTTTTTTCTAAATTATTTCTCCACTTGTTTTTGTGTCTATGCATAAATTAAAAATCTGCTGAAATTTATTATTCATCTGAGATGTAATTAATATGCAAAATTATGCAAATTAAGATGCAATTAGGCTTCAATTCTCTAGTGGAATTTTCCATTATAATTTAATACAAAGTAATAGAGTAATTGGTGTCACGTGTAATTACGGTTACTCACGTGTACTTGCAGACGTGCAAATGATGTGGTATATGTTAGTTATCCTATGCAAATGGATCATGCAATCTCTTAATACTTGGGAATGAAGTAAACAAAGATGGTCTTCAAAAAACGGGTGAGAGGGACCCCTCTTTCTTCTCATGTGCTACCATTTTGAGGAACTATGTGAATAATTGTAACTAATTTCCTTGCAGTTATTTCTAAGAATTTTTAAAGTGGTGTTATGCAGTGCATTGTTTATTACTTTAGAGAAATAATTTCTAGTAAAAAAATGAATCTTTAAACAGAGACCTAATAGTGATTCAGATGCCACATAGGTGCACCCAGGATGACAGCAAGCAAACAAAAACTGTGTCTATCGGGGTAGAGGCTGTTTTTGTATCAGGCTCAAAAGGTCTCTTTTCTAAAAGAAATAACATAGCCAGCTTTGCCAAATAAATCATTTAACAATTTTTTGTTATTTCCTGATTATGAAGTTGACCAATTTGCTTTGCAACCTCTGCAGAAGCCAGACAGTTTGATTTTTAAAACCAAAATTTCTTCCCTCCTAATATGTAAAATTCTAGGAGAGTTCAGTGTCATTTCTTTCTGAATGAATAAAGCAATAAGTAAATTGAACTATATAATTCTCTTCATCACTAACTCTGCCATTTGGTTCAAGGGACTCATCTGCTAACTACCATGTTTCTCCTTGTGCCTTTCTAGAGAAATGAAAAGAATGGCTGTCTCATGCGCTTGTCCTGAGCCTGGAGCTGCTGCTTATAATTTCTCCATGAGAAATGATTACTGCTTGTTTTAAAACACCCATGCTGTGTTGAATCTTGCACAGAAAACATTATGATCTCGACACTTTCCTTCTCATAACTGAAGCACACACTTTAAGACGAGTATTTTATATTCTCAGCTCCAATTAACCTGAAGTGTTTCTCTTCCCTATGTCTCCCCCTACCCTCACACCCTTCACCTGAGTCTATCCTTCTACCCTTTGTAACAGACAGATTTTGTTTTTTCCAGGAGGGGATGTGTGATATACTTTATTATAATTAATAAGTGTGGGCACTGGCAGACAGGAAGGGGTATGATATAAAGTAGTAGATACGCAGCTTCACTCTTTCTCTACTATATTCCTACTTCCTATCCCTTTTCCTCCACCCACTGTGGATGGTTATTTGAAATAACAGGCATGGATAAGAGAAAATAAAAGCTACCATTTGTCTCTCAGGCTGTACCCTTTTGTAGCCCCACCCATTCATCCATATGTGGCTTTCCCATTCATTCCAGTAATAATACCAATTACTATGCAGGCAAGGCCATTCTTATTCACATTTGCAGCTCACTGTGGACATTTATGCTACACTCTGAGTAACATTCATATCTTCAACAACATCGATTATACAGCTGTTGTACAATCATTGTAAATGAAATCTACAATGCCTCATTCAGCTCTCCGAATCATTTGTGATCCTTGGATGTGGGGCAGGAGGGAGATAGCTTGTTCCCTCTGCCTTACTTTTCTTTGGCAGTTACCTCATTTTCTAAGTCCAGATACTTCCAGGAGCTTAGGATAAGGAAGAGACCAACGGGCCAATTTGTAAAAAAGAACCAAAAAAGCTGAAGCAGTGTTTCTTTTTTTTTCTGACAGGAGGGACTTTGGAATCCAGTTTAATGGAAAAAGGAGGCCCCTGAGTCTTCAGTGTCACAAACAATGACTGTTCCTGGACTTGTGTGACCACATATCCCAGGTCAGACAGATGGACCTTGATGCAAGCTTTCTGAGATCCCCCAACCAGAATGTCCAATGTAGGCATACGCTTCTCTCTTTGTGCTATTTTCTCTCTTTCCTCATCAACTTTTCTCCTCTGTTCTCAACAGGTTACATTTATTGGCCAAAACCAATATGACATATCCGTATTTTCTTCTTTGATGAAATTTTTAAATTTGGTCTGCCTTTTCCAAAGGGTTCTAATTCATGAATCTTTTGATGTTCCTTTCTTTCCCCAATTTTGGTTCTTTCAACCCTCAGACTCAGATAGCTGAATTGACATACACAAGATGCTGTACACGTGACCATCCATTCACCCATGGTACAGTCACATGCAATGATTGCAAGTCAAATTATGTTTGTTTTATAGATAAAAAGTCAATGCCTTAAAGAAGGCCATATAGATAACATATGATGGAGCTGAGACTTAAGTAAAAAGACTAGCTTTTTTCTCTGTAAAAATTTATTTTTATGTATCAAACACTTTGATATTTCTTTAAAGCTTTTCAAATAAACTTTTTTACATTTTATCAACTAGGAAAATCAAAAATATCTTATAATTGATAAAATTTTGACAGTCATTCTCAGAAAAACGCAGTGATTATGTAGCTGTTGATGTTTGTATATGCACAAACATTTTTTGTCGTTATTCTTGGTGAGTGGCTGAACAATTGAAATCCTTTGAATGTTTAGTCAACAATCTTTAACTTAAGGACCATTTAAAGAAAGAATACAAGTCTTTCTGTTGGAAAATTCTCCATTGACATCTTCTAGTAAGATCAAGAAAGTGCCAACATGAAAACTCTTGTTATGGTTTCAGTGACTTAGAAAAAATTCCTGGAGACAATGGGGAGCACTCTTTTAACTGCTACATCACCAGTACTGCTAATAGGACCAACAATAATACTGTGTTTAAATCACAATGGAAAACTAATTCATGTCAGACCAATAATGTGGGGAGGTTTTAAGAATACAAACCAAATTATTTCACTTAGTATTTCTTACACACACACACACACACACACACACACACACACACACACACAAGCCCATGAATGATATATGATAAAAATTACTGTGAAAATAACTCTGAAAGAGCTGTTTAAATAATTATAAAACAACAATTCCAAGTGATAAGAAAGCATTGTGTCATAGGTTAATTAGCAGCCATCTTTTCTTTCTTAGGGGCACGTAAAATAATGATGCATCTTATATTCAGTGGTGTCTTAGAAAGATGGAAATATATTAGAAACTCATTTCATCTCATAAACATTGTAGAAGGTTGGTGCTATTTGTTTCACTTTATATATTAAGGACTGAGGTACAGAACTAACTCGTGTGAGGTTACATATCTAGTACATCCTGGAGCAAAAATTGGAACCCAGATAATTTGACTGGAGTTCATGCTTACACTGGACCAAATCTGGCCTATAGACAGAATCTGTTAAGTTTAGACATTGATTTTTTCTCTAAAGTTATTATTACTTTGCTGTTTTTGTTACAGGCACTTAAAATTGGGAAATTTGGGAGAAGCAAGATGGCCAAATAGAACAATCCAGCAATTCTTCCCATGCAGTAATACCAAATTTAACAACTATCCCCACAAGAAAGCATCTTCGTAAGATACAAAAATCAGGTAAGTGATCATGGTACCTGGTTCTAACATTGTATCAAGGAAAGAGGCACTGAAGTGGGCAGGAAGGACAGTCTTGCATTGCCTACACCACTCCGTCCTCATCTTTTGGCAGCTCATGAAGAGAGAATCTGTATGCTTGGGTGAGGGAGAGAGAAATGACATGATTGTGGGAATTGGTATTGAAACTCAGTCCTGCCCTGTCACAGTGGAACACAGCACAGGGCAGAATTTGTCCAGTGACCATGGAAGAAGCATTTAAACCAGTCCCAGCCAGAGGGTACTCCTCCACTCCAGTGGCAAGAACCTGAGTTCTGCCTAGCCCCACCACCAGAAACTAAAGTGCCATGGAGTCCTGAATAAATATTAAAGGCAGTCCACAAGGACTGCAGAACTTTGGCAAGTCCTTGTGCTGCACTGGGCTCAGAGCCAGTGGACTTGGGGTGAATGTGACCCAGTGAGACACCAGATGGGGTGGCCAAGGGAGTTCTTGTATCACCCCTCCTCCAACCCCAGGCAGTGCAGCTCAGGGAAAGACTCCTTCTGCCTGAGGATAGTAGAGTAAAGAGTAACAGAGTAAAGAGGACTTTGTCTTGCAACTTGGATGCAAGCTTAGCCACAATAAATAAGGCAGCAAGCACCTGAAGCCTCTGATTCCAGGCCCTAGCTCCTTGATGGAATTTCTAGACACACCCTGGGACAGAAGGGAATCCACTGCCCTAAAGAGAAACATCCAGTCTTGGTAGTATTTACCACTTTCTGACTAAAGAGCCCTTAGACCTGGAATAAACATCAGCAGTAGCCAGGCAGTAGTCACCACAGGCCTTAGGAAAGACTCAGTACCATACTGGCTTCAGGAATGACCTGGCACAGTCCCAGCTGTGGTGGACACAGGATTGCTTGCATCACCCTTCACCAGCTCCAGTTCAACATGGCAAGACTCCATTTGTTTGGGGGAAACTGAGGGATGAAAACAAGAGACTCTGCTTGGTAATCAAGAAAGTTTCTCCAGACTTTATCCAAGCCCACCAAGGTGATACTTATATGATTCCGCAAGAGTTGCAACATTACTAGGCTTGGGGTGCCCGCTAGTGCAGATACAGCTGTAGTGACCAAAAACTTAGATCACAACACTCAATTCATTTTGAATACCTGGAATGCCTTCTCAAGGAGGATGGTACAAATAAGCCCAGACTGCAAAGATAAAAATAAGTATCAAACTCTTCAAAGCCCAGACATTGTGAACATCCACAAGCATCAAGACCATCCAGGAAAACATGACCTCACCAACTGAACTAAAATAAGGTACCAGGGACCAATCCCAGAAGGACAGGCACATGTAACATTTCAGAACAGAGGATTCAAAATAGCTATTTCAAGGAAGCTCAACAAACTTCAAAATAACACAGAGAAGGAATTAAGAATCCTATCAAAGAAAGTTAACAGAGATTGAAATTTTTGAAAAGTCAAGCAGAAACTCTGGAACTTAAACGTTCAATTGACAAACTGAAAAATGCATTAGAGTCTCTCAACAGCAGATCTAATCAAGCAGAATAAATACTGAGGCTGAAGACAGAAGACAGCCTACTTGAAAATACAGTCAGAGGAAAAAAAAGGAAAAAGAATGAAACACACTTACAAGATCTAGAAAATAGCTGAAAAGGACAAATCTAAGAGATATTGGCTTTAAAGAGGAAATAGAAAGAGAGACGGGGTTAGGAAGTTTATTCAGAGAAATAATAACACAGAACTTTTCAAATCCAGAGAAAGATATCAATATTTAAGTACAAGAAAGCCATTGAACATCAAGCACATGTAAACTAAATAAGACAATTAATAATCAAACTCCCAAATGTCAAGGATAAGGATACTAAAGCATCAACAGAAAAGAAACAAATAGCATACAAAGGAGCTCCAATGTCTGGCAGCAGACTTTTCAGTGGCAACCTTACAGGCAAGGAGAGAGCGGCATGACATATGCAAAGTGCAGAAGGAAAAAATCTTGTCTTAGAATATTATATCCAATAATATATCCAACATATCCTTCAAACAGGAAGCAGAAATAAACACTTTCTGAGACAAACAAAAGCTGAGGAATTTCGTCAACACAGACCTGTCTCACAGGAAATGCTAAAGAAAGTTCTTCAATCTGAAAGAAAAGGGTGTTATCAAGCAATAAGAAATTATCTGTGGGCACAAAACTCACTGATAACAGTAAGTGCACAGACAAACACAGAATACACTAACATTGCAATTGTGGTGTGTAAATTACTTATATCTTGAGTATGAAGACTAAAAGACAAGCCTATCAAGAATAATAACTAGGCCAGGCACAGTGTCTCATACCTATAATCCCAGCACATTGGGAGGCAAAGGTAGGCAGATTGCTTGAGGTCAGGAGTTTGAGACCAGGCTGGCCAACATGGTGAAACCCGGTCTGTACTAAAAATACAAAGATTAGCTGGGCATGGTGGAGTGCACTTGTAATCCCAGCTACTCAGGAGGCTGAAGCAGGAGAATCACATGCACCTGTGAGGCAGAGGTTGCAGTGAGCTGAGATCACGCTGCTGCACTCCAGCCTGGGCAACAGAGTGAGACCCTGTCTCAAAAAATAACAATAATAATAATAATAACTACAAAAACTTTTTCAAAAATAGTAAAAACGACAAATAGAAACAAGAAGTTAAATAGTAGGGTGATGAAGTTGAATTACACAGTTTTTTGTTAGTTTTCTCTTTGCTTGTTTTTTCTCTTAGAATCAGAGTTAAATTGTCATCAGTTTAAAATAATGGCTTATAAGATATAATTTGCAAGCATCGTGGTGGTCCTAAATAAATAAATAAATAAATAAATAAAAGTAAATACATGAAATATGAAAAGCAGGAAATTAAAACATACCACCAGAGAAAAATCACTTTTCCACAAAGGAAGAACAGGAAGGAAGGCAGGCAGGAAGGAAGGCCATAAAACGACTAGAAAACAAATAACAAAATGAAAGTAGTAAATTCCTACCTATCAATAAGAACACTGAATGTAAATGAACTAAATTCTTTAATCAAGGGACATAAAATGGCTCAATGAATTAAAAAAAAAAAGACCCAAATATATGCTGCCTACAAGAAACTCACTTCACCTCTGAAGACACACAGACTAAAAATAAAGGAATTAAAGAGATATAACATGCAAATGAAAACCAAAAATATAAAAAGCTGGAGTAGCTATACTTACATTAGATAAAATATATTTTAATATAAATACTATAAAAAGAGACAAGGTAATTACACAATGATTAAGGGGCCAATTCAGCAAGAGGAAATACCAATTTTAAATATATATGTATACAACACTGGAGCACCCAGATATATAAAGCAAATTTTATTAGAGCTCAAGAGAGTTAGACCTCAATATAATAATAGCTGGAGAACTAAACACCCCACTGTCAGCATTGGACATGTAGAAAATCAACAAAGAAACACTAAACTTAATCTGCACTATAGACCACATGGACCTAATAGATATTTGGAGAACATTTCATACAACAGTTGCAAAATACAAATTCTTCTCAGCACATGGATCATTCTTGAGAATAGACCATATGTTAAGTCACAGAACAAGACTTTAAAAACTAAAGAAAATTGAAATCTTATTAAGTAATTTGTCTGACCACAGTGGAATAAAAGTATAAATCAACAAGAAGAGGAACTTTGAAAACTATATGAACATATATAAATAAACTGTATGCTTCTGAATGAGGAGTGAGTCAATAAAGAAATTATAAAGCCAATTTCTTTAAACAAATGAAAATGGAAACACAACATACTAAAACCCATGGGATACAGCAAAAGCATTGCTAAAAGGAAAGTTTATAGCAGCAAGTACCTGCATTAAAAAAGTAGAAAAACCTCAAATAAACAACCTAATGATGCATCTTAAAGAACTAGAAAGCCAGAGCAATCCAAACTGAACATTAGTAGATAAAAGAAGTAATAAATATCAGAGCACAAATAGCTAAAATTGTAACAAAAATATGAAAGATGAAAAACATGAAAAGTCAAGTTTTTGAAAGGCAACTGTTATTTAAATGAAGAGCAAAAGAAAGAAACACAAATAAACGAAATCAGAGATAAAAAATGAGACATTACAACTGATACTGCAGAAATTCAAAGGATCATTAGAAGCAACAACTATGAGCAGCTATATCCCAATAAATTGAAAAACTTAGAATAAATAAATAAATCCCTAGATACATAAAACCTATCAAGATTGAATCAAGAAGAAATTCAAAACCTAAATAGACCAATAACAAGTAATGAGATGAATGCTATAATAAAAAGTCTCACATCAAAGAAAATTCTGGATCCCAATGGTTTCACTACTGAATTTTACCAAGAATTTAAAGAAGAACCAATATCAACCCTACCCAAACTATTGCAAAAAATAGGGGAGGGGGGAACACTTCCAAACCTATTCTATGAGGCCAGTATTACCCTGATAACAAAACCAGACAAAGACACAAGAAAGAAACTATATGCCAATGTCGCTGATGAACATTAATGCAAACATTCTGAACAAAATACTAGCAAACCAAATTAAACAACACAATAAAAGAATCATTCATCACAACAAAGTAAGATTTATGCCAGGACTGCAAGAATGTTACAACATATGTGACTCAATCAATACGATACATCATATGAACAGAATGAAGGACAAAAAACATATGATAATTTCAATCCATGCTGAAAAAGCATTCAATAAAATTCAACATCTCTTCAGGATAAAAACCTTCAAAAAATGGCTCTAGAAGGAACATACTCTAACACAATAGAAGACATACGTAACTGACCCAAAGCTACTATCAAATGTGGAATACATGAAAGTCTTTCCTCCAAGATCTGGAATATGACAAGGATGCACACTTTAACTGCTGTTGTTCAACATAGTACTGGAAGTCTTAGCTAGATCAGCTAGACAAGAGAAGATATAAAGCACAACCAAATTGGAATAAAAGAAGTCAAGTTATACTTGTTTGCAGATAATACGATCTTATACTTGGAAAAACCTAAAGACTCCACCAGAAAACTATTAGAACTGATAAACAAATTGGGTAAAATTGCAGGATACAAAATGAACACATAAAAATCAGTAACTTTTCTATATGCCAAAAGCAAATAATCTGAAAAAAAAAGCTGAGACAGTAATCCCATTAAAAATAGCTATAAACAAAATAAAATATCAAGGTATAAACTTAACCAAAACATGAAAGATCTCCACAACAAAAACTATAAAACATTGATGCAAGAAATTGAAGAGGACACAGAGAAATGGAAAAATATTCCATGTTTATGAAATGGAAAAATCAATATTGTCATACTGTCTATTCTACACAAGGCAATCTACAGATTCAATGCAATCCCTGTCAGAATACCAATAACATTCTTCATAGAAAGACAAAAAACATCCTAAAATTTATATGGTACCACAAAAGGCCCAGAATAGCCAATGCTATCCTCAGCAAAAAGAACGAAGCTGGAGGAATCACATTACCTGATTTTAAATTATATTACAGAGTTGTAGTAACTAAAACAGCATGGTACTGTCATAAAAACAGACACATAGATCAAAGGAACAGAATGGAGAACCCAGAAATAAATACACTTACCTACAGTGAACTCATTTTTGACAAAGCTTCCAAGAACATACACTGGGGAAGGGACAGTCTCTTCAATAAATAATGCTAGGAAAACTGGATATCCATATGTGGAAGAATGAATAGACCCTTCTCTCTCACTATATATAAAAATCTAATCAAAATGGATTAAAGATTTAAGTCTAAGAGCTAAAAGTATGAAACTACTAAAAGAAAACACTGGGGAAACTCTCCAGGGCATCGGAGTGGACAAAGTTTTCATGAGTAATAGTTCACAAGCCCAGGCAACCAAAGCAAAAATTGACAAATAGGATCACATCAAGCTAAAAAGCTTCTGCACAGCAAAGGAAACAATCAACAAAGTGAAGAGGCAATCCCCAGAATAGGAGAAAACATTTGCAAGCTAACCATTTGGCAAGAAATTAATAACAAGACTCTACAAGGAGCTTAAATATTCAGTAGGAAAAAAATCTAATAATCTGATTAAAAATGGGCAAAAGGCCCAAATAGACAGTTCTCAAAAGAAGACATACAAATGGTTAACAGATATATAAAAACATGCTAGCATTATTAATCATCAGAGAAATGCAAATCAAAACTGAAATGTGTTATCTTATTCCTGTTAAAATGGCTTTTATCAAAAAGACAGACAATGAGAAATCATGGCAAGAATATGGAAAAAGGAGAACACTCACACACTGTTGGTGGGAACATACATTAATACAGCTACTATGGAGAACAGTATTGAGTTTCCTCAAAAAATTATAAAAAAAGAAAACTATCATATAATATAGCAATCTCAGTGCTAGGTATATATCCCAAAGAAAGAAAATTATTATATCAAAAAATATCTGCACTCCTATGTTTATTTCAGCATTATTCACAATAGAAAGATTTGAAATCAACCTAAGTGTCCATCAACAGATGAATTAATAAAGAAAACATGATACATATGCACAATATAGTATTATTTGGCTATAAGAAATAATGAAATCCTATCATTTGCAAAAACATGGATGGAACTGGAGGACATTATGTTAAGTGAAA
This sequence comes from Hylobates moloch, assembly GCF_009828535.3. Classification (NCBI taxonomy): domain Eukaryota; kingdom Metazoa; phylum Chordata; class Mammalia; order Primates; family Hylobatidae; genus Hylobates; species Hylobates moloch. The sequence goes on along the minus strand of NW_026652297.1, from coordinate 24,079,418 downwards.
TAAGCCAGGCACAGAAAAACAAATTTTGCATGTTCTCATGTGTGGGAGCTAAAAATTAAAACAATTGAACTCTTGGAGATAGAGTAGAATGATGGCTACCAGAGGCTTGGAAGGGTAACGGGGGACTTGGGGGATTTTCAGATGATTAATAGGTGCAAAAATATAGTAGAAGGAATGAATAAGACCTAGTATTCGATAGCACAACAGGGTGACTACAATCAACAATAATTTATTGTACATTTAAAATAACTAAAAGAGTGGAAATGGAATGTTTCTAACACAAAAAAATGATAAATTCCTGAAGTGAAAGATACCTCATTTACCCTGATGTGATTGTTATTGGATGCCTTTAACAAAAGATGTACCCCATATGATGTGATTACTCCATTGCATGCCTTTATCAAAACATGTATCCCATAAATATATACACCTACCATGTACCCATACAATTAAAAATTAAATAAAATCAATTTAAAAAATGGGAAATTTTATATAAGAACTTCAATTTCCAACCTTTTATTAAATCAGATAGTACAGATGGGGTTTCACCGTGTTAGCCAGGATGGTCTCAATCTCCTGACCTTGTGATCCGCCTGCCTCGGCCTCCCAAAGTGCTGGGATTACAGACGTGAGCCACCACTCCCAGCCCCGGCTCTATGTTTTTTTTTTTAAATTTGGCTGAACTGCAATTACAATTCCCAGAATCTCCTTCCTTTTATGGTTCCAAGCTACCAATTGGCCATAAGAAAATTCTGCATGGGGCTAAAAGAAATCAGATCCAGCAATCTGAATGTCATTCTTCTCACCTAATCACAGTAGGTTTCAGATTTGCTGCCTCCTCTTAAAGAGGCAGACTCTCCAATTTGTCCCCAGTCTGCTCCCTTTACCTTCCTCACTTCTCATTTCCCTGTAGAGTGTTTTTATATTCTTTTAGTAATGTTGCTGTATTCACACAAGGGACACCCCTTGGAGAATCTTCTCCTCATGAATCACCATTCTTACCTTAACCCCACCTGTCCCCACCCATACCCCCATATAGCAGCACAAGTACAATCAGGCCAAAGCAGGCTGAAATGCCTCTTGCCCAAAGTTGTGAAATCGAAACCTTTTTTTTTTTGTCCATGGTATCAGGCAGGAATTGATCAGAGAAGTGAATGTTCCAGGAGTGACTGAAAATATGGGGCTTCTCATAGAGATTTTACTATTTAATATTGTGGGAGCTGGTAGATGTGGGGCTATTGTGTTTGCATCTAGTTCTGGGCCTGATATCAGCAGGGCTTGCTGTGCAAAAAAAGAAAAGTGGCTGTTAAGTAGGAAGAACAGGACCAGCTGGGACCTCTGAGGAGATCTGGGACTCACTTCCATGCTTCCTGCTTGTTTAATGAGAGTGATCTGCTGGAGAAGCCAATCGTCTTATGGAGATAAACAGAATCCTGGCCCAGGGTTCACAGAAGGTGAAGGATGAGACCTAGCCAGAGTTGGAAGAATAGTGCTCAACTACTGCCTCACACCAGCCAGGCAAGCCAGCATACCTGTGATAAGGTGCATGAGCTACAACCAATCCGGACTCTGCACCAACCCTTCAAGCATAAACATGACCATTGTTTTATTACTGCCTTTTAGCCCCATGCAGAATTTTCTTATGGCCAATTGGTAGCTTGGAACCATAAAAGGAAGGAGATTCTGGGAATTGTAATTGCAGTTCAGCCAAATTTAAAAAAAACATAGAGCCGGGGCTGGGCGCGGTGGCTCACGCCTGTAATCCCAGCACTTTGGGAGGCCGAGGCAGGCGGATCACAACGTCAGGAGATTGAGACCATCCTAGCTAACACGGTGAAACCCCATCTGTACTAAAAATACAAAAAATTAGCCGGGTGTGGTGGCGGGCACCTGTAGTCCCAGCTACTCGGGAGGCTGAGGCAGGAGAATGGCGCGAACCCGGGAGGCGGAGCTTGCAGTGAGCCGAGATCAGGCCACTGCACTCCAGCCTGGGCGACAGAGCGAGACTCTGTCTGAAAAAAAAACACAAAAAAACAAAAACCATAGAGCCACAATAGCTAAGAGTCAAGAAATCTCAACTGTCATAATCTCTTGCCTTCATAGCTTCATTTTCCCACCTTTGAGTCACCAGAAGGATCAGAAGCATGCCAAGATTTTTGTTTGTTTTTCAAAGAGACTTGGAAGAATCCATGGAACTTGGGTCATGAGCTATTCATAGGATAGTGCCTCCTAATTGTCTGCTACCCTTACATGAAGCCTGAAAGACTCATTTTGCAAGTCCAGCTTCTATCTTGATTGACTACCACAAACCTATCTCTCCTCTTCCTGGTTCATTCCCACCTTAGTCAACTAGTTCCAATGCTCTGAGGCACTGACTCATCTGTATTCCAGGCCCACTCCCCTCAGGGTAAGGATGCTTCCATCCAAGCAGCAGCCACTGACGTTACCATTGCCACATTTGTTCTGTTCTTAGGCCCCAGCCCTGGTTTCAAAAGTCTCTGGCAGGAAGAAACTGCAGAATCTTGTTTTACACACAGTAAAGACCTTATGTAATCCTGCCCATTCACTGATGACCACACGCATTAGTTCTGATGTTGCTGCTCAGCACAGCAGCTTACAGGGAAAGCAGAAAACAGAAGCACCTCCCTTCTAAGGTTACCCTTATCTGTCTGTAATGGCTTATACTGCCTGAGGACAGGGCTCTCATTTTTACAGCTGCCCGTGTAGTACTCACATGCACAGGTAACCTGCCCCAAGTGCGTTCACAAAGTCCAGGTTAGATGGCAGTTCCAGCCTGATCCTCACACTGTGCTCAACCCTGGTCTATGGCAACAACTGAAATCCACACTTACTCTCACGACAAATTTCACATTAAGGGCCCTGAGTGTCTTCTGCTGCTGATCAGCCTCACTTGGGACAATCTTAATAAATCAGAGTCGTTCTAATAATCTTTAACCCCAAAAAGAAGGACATTTTAATCTTTTCTTTCCTAGAATCTCATTGATCCCTTATACAAACTTGACCACCCTTACCAGCTTACCATGCTAAGAGCTATGGAATGGGGAGGAGTTAAGCCTTAAAAATTGCCTCATTGTGCTCAGTCTTAGCTGAAGTTCTCCCTAAAGTGATATGAGGAAACAGAAATGAGGGATAGGTAGAGTGAAACAGGAAAGGAGAAAAAACTAAGACAAGGATGCATGATCGAGTTGACCCCTACTATGTGACTGATGTTCATCACGTGAGATTTTTCTGGAAAGCCTTATAAAATACATCTTAGACCCATCTGCCTGGGAGATAGAAAAGGAAATAATTTATCTATTGGCCTCCTAATTCGTTCACATTTCTTGGTTGCGTGTATTTTGAGTTTTGAGTGGAAAAACTCATGTGGAACTGGTTATTACAGTAGTGGCTGGGAAAGTAATGGGGCTGAGCAGAAAGTGGGGCACAAGAGGAGTCAGAGGCAGCTTATTCATTGCAATGCTCAGCTTCACTTATGCCTTTCAGTAAGGCCATGTCCACTGACCTGTTTATAGAAGACTGCTGTCTTCCTAAAATTTAAGAAAATGTGTTCATTTTATAGAAAAATAGGGTGTAGGCACCAAATTTTTGGAGAAAATATCAAACTTACCTTTGTGATCTTCCCATTGATTTAGACATTAATAAACTCACTGGATTAGATATAAATAAAACATGACAATAACTGATTCCTTACATGATCAAATAATATATATTTTCCCAAGGAAAAACTTTTCAATTACAGAGGCTTCCCAGAAGCCCATATTTGCAATGATGCAACATATGCATGGTTGTGTTCCATAAATATAGTTGAAAAATAGTTGATGTTTGTTAAATTAAGTCAAATTGAACTGGCATGAATTGAAGGAGTGGGAGGAAGATGATATAATCATTGTGCTAGGGACGTTATATCAAATATGAGGTGGCTAATAATATTCCCATTTTGCAGATGAGGAAACTAAGGTTTAGAGACAATAGGCGAGTTGCTAAACATTACACAAGTAGTAGTTAATATGGAAGTTCATGAATTCTAACAGCCAACCCTCTTTCCACAATATCAAATGCTACCTTGAATTGATACAAATGTAAATTGAGTCAAAGTTAACCGAAATGAATAGTATTGAACTGGAAAATTCATCACAGTGCAGAGATGTGGGGCTCAAGACTCTGTAGTGCTCACATTAATTATGGTATATCATTACATCCAACACCAATCACTATATGCCTATTTCCTAAGGGTGATTCTTTAAAATATTGAACTCTTAATATGTCTTTAATCTACTTTTATTAATAAAAGTTTTAGTTAATCAAAAAAGTTTTGAACCAAACTCTTGGGTGATTTATATTGCTGTAATAATACCTACCTCTTTCTTTGTGAGAATGGCCCCTTTGGTCTCAGAGTGCAGGAAACAGTCCTGATTAGCATTGGTTCATAATACTTCTGGTCTCATTTGACCTGTCCGCATGGTGCAAAGTTGTCTGGAATAATAATCATAGTAGGAACGTTCACTAGTGCATCAGCTACCAAGATAAGCTTTTAGGAAGCAAGTTCTGTACTTCGTTTTTCAAAGTCACCCACACTTTGAGCCAACACACTTAAGAAAAAGCAACAACTGGCAATGTTATCATTGTGGAATGCTACTTACAGGTGGCTTTTAAAAACTAGATCAAGTTCAACTGCCTCATTTTTCAGAAAAGGAAACAGTGCTAAAACACCAAACTGATCTCCTAGTTTACATAGAATATTCACACATCTACTATCTCATCTCTTCTGTAATTTGAGGCATCAGCCCCAAGAGATTAAGCAAATTGCCTAAGGTCTCATGGTTAATTAGTGACACAACGAATATGAAGAGTCAGAAACCTTGAGGTTTGTTAAATGTGTACTTTTTTTGACTTATTTGCTGAACAAATATATATTGAGCAAGGCAGAATAGACACTGTACTTAGAACTTTGCGTTGGAGTGCAAAAAGAGAGTGTGAAATATTCAGTAAGTGCTGTATTGCCCTCAACCTGCATACAGTCTAATAGCAAAGGAAAAGTTGCCAATAACATTGGAAAATGCCTGTGAGTAGTTCTAATCATTTGAGAGGAAAGTTCATGTAGGAGTGATTATATTTAGTTCAATGAAGTCAAAGATCCTCAATGATTTCTAAGTGGGAAGATATTTGCATAGATTTTTAGATAAGCAGGATATGTAGATATATATAAGCAGAATTTGTAGACCTGGAGCATACAAACAGGGAATGGTTCTAGACAGGGACAGGCAGCAGAGAACTTCAGATGTAGAAAATAATAAGGACTCTGCTTTCTTATTTCTCAGTCACATTATCTTTCTATACTGTCTATAAAAACATGATTTATCTTAGGATCAATTTCAAAAGAAACCATCTGTAAGGATGTGAAGTAAAATGTGTATTAAACAAATTATAGACTTTTCAATTGATAGTGTTTCATAGTCAAGGACTCTTGATAATTCATTTTGGCAAAATCATTCAAGGGTGAATGGAGAAAAGTAGCAGAAACTTTTACTTCAAATTTATCTTGTGGAGAAATCATGAAAGGCCTTGAAAATCTGATTAAAGTTATGGAGACTTTACTGTGTGGGCAATCAGAAGCTATTAAAAGAGGAAGATTACTGAGAGGTGATTAAAATAGTTAAGCACAGAAATAATCTGAAGCACCAAATTAGTTGCTGAATAACCAACCATTCCAAAACAACAGTTTTGGAATGCTTTAGTTGCTTAAAACAACAAACGTCTATTTATCTCACAATTCTACAGGTTGGTAATTTGGGCTAGGCTTTGCTGGGCAATTCTGGTTTCAACTGGCCTCACCCATGTAACTACAGTCAGTTAGTAGGGCTGGCTGATCTAAGATGGCTTCAACTGGGATGGCACATGTGGTCCCCATGTGGTTTTTCATCATCCAGCAGACTAGCTTGGACTTGTCCACGTGGAGGCTTCAAAGAGTTTCTGCAGAGAATAGAATTGCCAAGAGCACATGAAACCTAGGTTTACAACTGCCACAATGGCACTTCCACTGCATTTCATTGGTCAGAGCAAGTTACAAGTTCAGACCATATATAAGGGGTGGAAAAGCAAAGCCTACCTTTTGATTCAAGATACTGCAAGTGACAGTACAAAGGGGCACGAATAAAAGGAAGAGATGAAAATAGTTATGTTCATTTTTTTCAGCAATCTGCCACACTCTCCAAATTATTACTTCCTTTGTTATTTTTTTCTTTCTTAAAATTTTTATTACTATAGTAACACCATAGAAAAATAAGCCATTTTTGTGAAACAGATCTTATTAGTAATCTCTATCTAATTATTACCTTTATTGCTAAAAGGAAGAACTGCAATACTGTTTTTAGTTAAAAATCACCAGTTCTATTTTGATGATTCAGTTCTATTCTAATAGGCCTAAGTAGATATAATCTTCTAGCCATATTTAATATGAACTAATTTAATTTTATAACTAAATTTGTCTTTTTTTCCTCTTGTGCTTAAATTATATTACAATAAACACAATATTCTAGTCTTAGTGAAAAGTATAAATCAGTGGAGGCCCATTAAAGATATTCCAATATGTTATTTAAAAATATTTGGTAGGCCAGGTGCAATGACTCTCACTTGTAATCCTAACATTGTGGGAGGCTGAGATGGGAGGATTACTTGAGCCTAGGATTTCGAGACCAGCTTGGGCAACATAGTGAAACCCTGTCTTTACAAGAAAAGAAAAAAAATTTGCCAAGTGTAGAGGTGCATGCCTGTGATCCCTGCTACTCAGGAGGCTGAGGTGAGAGAATTGCTTGAGCCTGGGAGGTCAAGGCTGCAGTGAGCCATGATCCTGCCACTGCTTTCCAGCCTGGGAGACAGAGCAAGATCAGGTCTATAAAATACAACTTAAAAAAATGAATGCTTAGAACACTAAAATTGCTTTGGATCTAAAATTTTACTGACTAGCAATTTGGGGAATTTTTTCAAGTTTTCTCATCACATCGGTAAGTCTGTTTACAAAGATCTTGAGAAACCAAAGAGAACCTTTCTAATACATTTCATGAACTAAGAGAGAGGCAGAATAAAATGTAATTGGATGCCTTAAGAAAATTTTCCTTTAGTGCCGGCCCAAAAGAAATAATGTCTTCCTTCCACATCTGTTTTATAAACATGTATTTAAAATACATGTGCCTCTGATTTTAACCAGTTGTCTTCTTGAAATTCAACAAAATACAAACATTGCTAGATAGAAACATCTAGAATCCAATTTCATTAGAGTAAGTCAAGTGTTCTGACAATATTACATAGTTTATAAATACTAAATAATAAATCTAAATCCTTATTGAATCTCATGATCACTGCCATTTCTCCAGTTCAGGTCTTCGTCACTTTTCTTTTGGACAAATGATGTATCCTCTTAATTCATTTCCCTGCTTCCAGTTTTTCCTGTTTTGCAACACATCATTTTGCTCATCGGTTCATTTCCAATGGGATATTAGTCTGGCCAGATGTTCTCTTAAGATAAAGGATCTGTGCTCAAATAAGTTGTAAAGTGCTATGTATACCATATCCTCCATGTTTGTAGAGTCATAACACCTGTTAGTGCATGAAAAGCTTTGAGAAGTCCTGGGTAATATGAAGACATTAATGTGTGTTTCTTTTCCACATTATTGATGATTCTCACCTTGTTTAATCGAGGCATCTAATGCCTTAGAGATAATTAGGATGTTTATAACAGGAATTTGGAGAGAAAGAGTAGTATTCAGCATTCAACTTCCCAAAGAGGACTATGAATATGAAGGCTAGAAAAATTATTGAAACCCTAGCTTTACTGGGAGAGATGGATTTCTAATTGCTGAAGACCTTCTGCTTATCAAAAATCAGGCTTGGTGGAATCATAGTTCATAAGTTTTACTAAAAAATAATGTTGAGAGGAAAATTATAAAGCAATCTTATATGGGGAATGCCAATCAGAAAAAGAAAGGAAGATACCGCTCATGAGAGGAAGAAGAGCATTTGGAAGCATTTTAAAACATAGTGTGAAAAAGCAGCCTGGATTTTTCAGGAATCCAGTCAACTCACCTCCATTAACTGTAATCCAAGGGGCACAGAAGAGGGGAGAGGAAAACTCCAGGGAAGTTGGAAGGGAAGTTGAACCCCTAAGGTGCATGTATTTTCCTTCCCAGTTGTAACTCTGAACTAAGACTGACTTCCAAGATTCTTTCTTGTGCTAATATGAGATGGTTGTAGTGGAATAGAAAATATTATAGACATATTTAGGTAGAGAAACAGCAGGAAATTTTGCCAATGGAATATCCCTTGACAGCTCTGTGATGTGGAAGGGATTCAAAATTTCTTTCATGCTCTTACTGGGGTAACTGGAAATACCTAAGAAGTAAAAACAGTTAGTATTTCATGGGTCAATATAGCAAATTGCAAAGTGATCACATATGAGATACAGTGGAGTGGGCAATCCAGGCAAGAAGCAGAAGTTACAGCTGAAAATCAGAAGATTTAGAACGTCAGTGAAAACCAAGTACAAACATAACATCCAGAAGAAAGGATGAATATGTATTAGTTTACTAAAGCTGCTGTAACAAAATACTGCAAACTGAGCAGCTTCAGCAACAGAAATGGATTGTTTCACAGTTCTGGAGGCTGGAAGTCCAAGATCAAGATGTCACCAGGATTGTTTTCTTCCGAAGACTGTGAACAATCTGTTCCATGTCTCTCTTCTAGCTCCTGGTGGTTTGCTGGAAATATTTGCTGTTCTTTGGCTTGTAGAAGCATCACCCCCAACTCTGCCTTTATCCTCACATGGCATAGTCTTGATTTGCTGTCTTTCTCCAAACTTATACCTTTTTGTAAGGACATAGTCACATTGGATTGGGACCCATCTTAATAACCTCCCAACTACTTATATCAGCAATGGCCTTATTTCAAAATAAGATCACATTCTGAGTTACTAGGAATTAGGACTTTGTCACATGAATTTTGAGGGGATATAATTCAACCTGTAACTATAAGGATAGGTACCTTGAGACTTGATTTTTCTGTGACAACAAGTAATAAGGTATATCTGTTATAGTCACTTGAACAGCAGAAACAGTAGGAAAAAAGGCCATTGTCCAGAGTAAGGTGAGACAAGCTACACTTCAATTGGAGTTCACTAAGAGTAAGCCCCAGAAGACATTTGCACAATTCCAGACACCATTTGGAAAAGGAAATGGTGAGTATCACCTGGAGAAGTTAAACTCAGTGAACATTTACTAAATGAGATTTTAAACTGGAAAATATTGAGTTATCTGTAACTGGAAAGCTTACATTACTTTCCAACCATCAGTAGAAATGGGGATCATAAAGGAATTTAGGTACATAGCTAGCAATATTAGGAAAATTTTTACAAATGAGTGTAAATATGAATTGTCTACTCTGTTATGTAGGTAAATCTTTTTCCTTTTTAGATCTAGAATCTCCCAAATTTATTTGTCAATAAAAAAAGTACCTTAATACATGACTCTTAGAGATGACTCTTAGAATTAGTATTACATAGAACATCCTCTGGAAAACAGGGTCCTAGGATATTATTAGGTTATTTCTTCAAAATAATCTTTCAAGAAATTGTTTGTTATTCATTTGTTTAAAAAACACTTACTGCAGTTCTTGCATGTTTGGGGCAGTATTCTAGGTGCATAGACTAGAAAGATAATTAAATCATGAATTCCGATTTCAAGAAAGCCACAGATTTTCAGAGAAAATATGTACTTGCTTTGGCAGCACATATACTAATATTGGAACAGTACAGAGATAACTAGCATGAATACTGTACAAGGATTGCATAAAATTTTATAAAGAGATTCACATTTTCTCTTCAGTAGTTTATTTTCCCTCTAAGACAATGATCAAGGCAAAGATATTCTCTCACTATTTCTACTCTACATTAAATGAGAAGTTTAAGGAAGTACAATAATGCAAGAGAAAGACACAAAAATTAGAGAGTATGATGAAACCCCATCTCTACTAAAAATACAAAAATTAGCTGGGCGTGTTGGTGTGCACCTGTGGTCCCAGCTACTCAGAAAGCTGAGGCAGGAGAATCACTTGAACCCAGGAGACAGAGGTTACAGTGAGTCAAGATCGCACCACTGCACTCCAGTCTGGGTGACAGAGTGAGACACAGTCTCAAAAACAAAAACAAAAACAAAAAAAAAAGAATTTAAACTGTCAGTATTTACAGATGACATGATTGTGTAGTAAATCTTAAAGGATATATAAATATCCACTAGACTACATAGCAAATTTAGCAAGGTCTCAATATACAACGTCAAAATAAAAATTTTAAAGTTCTATTTCCACTACTTCCAAACACATAATATATTTAAGATAAATTAATGCAAACAAAATCTCTGTACAGAATCCACAAAATATTAATGAGAGAAACTTTTAAAGTCCCAAGTAAATGGGGTGATAGACCATGTTCATGGACTGGAAGACGCAATATTATCAAGATGTCAACTCTTCCCAAGTTGATATACAGATTCAACATAAGCCCAATCATAATTGCAATATGCTTTTTATTTAAAAATTGATAAGTGGATTCTAAAATTCCTCTCAAAGTACAAGTGATCTAGAATAGTCAAAACAATTTTGAAAAAGGAAAATAATACACATAGGAAGAGAACTAACAGTACCTGACTTCAATACTTACTATGAAGCTACAATATTAAAAACTGTAATATTTATAAAATGATAAAGCATAGAATTCAGAAATACACCCAAAATTGTACAGTCAATTAACTTTTGATAATGGCACTGAAGGATTTCTATGTGGATACCCACATAGAAAAAAATGAACCTTGACCTGTCCTTCATGCAATATGCAAAAATTAATTTGAGGTGAATCATAGACCTATTTTTAAAAGCTAAACTTAAAACCTTTCAAAAGAAAATCTAAGATATCTTTATAACCTAAGTTTATATCTGGCAAAAGACAAAGAAATTTGTATCCTATAATTGAGTAATAAAAAGACAATTCAATGAAAACAGACCTGAACAGAGAATTCACAAAGAAATAAGTATATATGGCCAATAAGTAAATGAAAAAGGATCTAACATCATTAGTTAGCTGGAAAATGCCATTAAATCCTAAAGAGATACTGCTCCATATTTAGCAGAACGGTTAAAATAAAAAAAGACCAACACTAAATATTGTCAGTGATATGGAGCAACCATAATTCTTATACTTTGATGATAGAGTAAAACTTATACAATCAATTTGAAACCTGTCAGTTTTTAAAAATTGAACATATATCCTCCCTGCGATATATCGATTCTACTCCTATGAATTTACTTAACATAAATGAGAATGCATTTTTACAAAAGACTTTAGAGAAAATGTTCATGGCAGCTTTATTAACTGTTCAAAATTGAGAACAACACAAATGCCTGTCAACTAAAGAATAGGTAAGTGATTTTGATATCGACATGCAATGGAATAATACTGTGCAATAAAAATGAAAAACTATTCATATAATAATATGGATGAATCTTTTAGACAATGAAAGACTGAGCAAATGAAGCCAGACCCAAAATAATTCACACTACATGATTTCATATACATAAAAATTCAAAAGAGAAAAAATAGGGAATTTACCAGGAAGAGGCAACGGGAAGCTTTCTACAATGATGACATTTTCTATATCTTAATAACCAGTGTGAGTTTCATGAAGGCAGGCACTTATCACAACTCAATGAATTGTAAAGATTTGTATATTTTGCTCTTTATAAGTTTTGCTCTAAAAAAAGACAAATAGTAAATTCCACTTAATAGAGCTGATTTGCACTATGGTACAGACAAACAATTCTGAAATCATGCCTGGTGTGTTCTGTGAGTGAGCAAATAAGTAAATATATTGATGATAAAATGGATGCCAAATTTTTCACTATTGGAGAAGGGGATTACAAACACGGAAGGGAGTATAGTTGGAATAAACACAGGTGACTGGAATTGTAATTATCAGGTAAGTTCATTGTTTTTAATATATAATTAGGTAGATACAGAAAAAATATGTGTACATGTGTGTGTCTCTGTGTGTGTGTGTGTGCATTTTCAATTATTTTTCCTAGTTCTGAACATTGAGATGGGCTACAAGCAATGAAATGCTAGTAGCAATGAGCACAGCTAGTACTCAAATATTGGTTCCTAAATACCATTCTCCACTAAAAGACATCAGGGCTCCTTAGAGGAAAGGTTAATTTCAGAGCTACAACTAAAATCATACACAACGAGTTGTTCAAAAAAGCAAGACAATACTCAAAGAATGTTAGAGACATATCAAAAGGACACAAAAGCTGCCTTGAAGAGACAACCAATGTCCAAAAATCTGGTACAATTTAACATCAACATAAATAATGTTGACAATGAACTATAACCCATTGAATAAAATAAAAATCCATAAGCCTAACTTCACCTTCAAAGCTTTTATAATTAATTTATACAAATAGTAAATACTTCAGGTGGTAGGGTGTTGGTGGAAAATGACAGGTAGGTAAAGGGAGGTGCCAAATCTCATGGGGCCATGAATGCTTTTTCACAGCTCCCTGCTTGCATTCATATTTTTCCATCTACTAGAAATAGCCCTTCTTTTCCTCACCACCTTGATGTCCTCCTTCCCCCATTCCTCCAAGGCTACAGTTCAGCTCTTTGGGGAAGGTTTCTTGAATCCTTAGAAGCATCTTAGTAAAGTAATTATTAACCATTTGTCGTCTAGCTTGTTTTTCATAATCTCTTTCTTTCTCAGCATTGGCAGCATAAATTATTTTTATATTTCTTAGAGCTTCTTTCTCTCTTAGGTTTACGTTGTCTTCTAAATTTCCTATTCCTATACTCCAACTCCCACTGGTTGGCATTTAGGTTTTAACTCGTTTTTTGATGCTTTGTTATGAAAAATCCTGTAACATTAATTGCATTGTATTAAATTGTATCTCATCAATTGGTTGTGAGCTGATGAAAATGAAAGTAATAGAGGGTCAATTCAGTAAAAAAATTAGTTTATCCTCATGCCAGCTGTGAAAAATACAGAAGACTGGCTGGGAGCCAATCACAAAAGCCCTGTAAGGTACATCCCTCCACCTGCTTGAAGGGAAAACCTTATTTAACTAAAAAAAAAAAAAAATAGCAGATGACTGTAGCTCTCCTTCTGTCCTGTGATTCAGATATGTGGTTTGTTTTGCTCCCTTACTACACAGATCTGAGTTGGGTTCCTTAACGACAGATGGGTCTGTCAGCCAGTTGGGCCAAATGAGTCACAGTGATCTGCCACAATCGTGGACGTCCAAAAGCCGTGGAGGGATCTGGATGCCCACTCACTGAGGATCAGAAAGAAACCTCATGCTGGATGCCAAGCCTGCCTTCTCCTCTCCTTAGCACCTGATGAAATAAACTCATATAAGCCACATAACACAACTCTGCCACCAATTGTCCCTTCTGAAGATTATATACAAAAATAAGTGTCAGAAGCAAAACCCTCTCTGAGGAAGGTAGGGAATTCCTCAATGAGAGTTAACTTTAAGGAGCAGACCAGGCAAAATAGTTGATATTACAGATACTAACCACTATCCTGCTCATTAAGTGAAAAGTCATTCTATATTTTTGCTTTGCTAGATATTAATACAAACGTTGTAGCCCAACTCCTTCAGCCAGATGCACCTGATCACATTATTATAATGACAATTAAGTGGCAAACTGGGGCTACAAGAGCACCTATCTGAGCCACAACCCCAGGAACATGTACTTACTGAAGGTTTGCACAGGTTTACACAGCCCCAATAAATGAAAGGCAGCATCTGAGAGGCCATGGGAAGACTTCCATTTCCAGTACTTTTATTTGGATTTTTAGAGGCTTCTTCTGACCAGCTAATATTTTTATAATCGTGGAAATTACTGTATATTGTAAACATTTAATTATAACCAATATTGATACAGTCATTTCTGATCTACACAATAGGATCAGATCTCCAATTTCAGCACATTCTCTTGATAGTATCATAGAAATGACTCCTCTAAAAGAGATATAATAATCCCCATTTTATAAAGAAACAGAGACTTTGAGAGGTAAAAATATTTTTCATTGTAAAAATAAAATAACTATGTAATTCTGGGTTGAAAAATAAAGAGATATTAACATACAAAGTTGAGCAGGCAGTAAACTAGTTGTATGATGGGTATTTGAAAAAATAAAAAAAGATGAAGAGAAGAAATATAATTGGGTATTATCTAGTCAAATGTTCTCAGTAAAAGATGATATCAAAGGAGGCTGGGATAGGTTAACTCAACACCTTATTACCTATGGGACTTGGACTTGAGGTGTCTGAAGATGTTGCTTGGCTCTGTCTGGGGGGTGGAAATATCCCTTCCCAAATTCACGCAGTTATCTTGCAGATTTTGGGGCCTTGGGGTAAGAGGAAGCAGTAACAAGACTGTGAATGACTCAGGGGGCACTTCTATCATATTAATGAAAATAGTTCATATCAATGTAGGGTACTATTCTATTTCATTCCTCTGTAATTCCTGTCTCCTTCTCCTTACTCTGCACTCCATATTGATTACTGTAAGGGAAAATGGTGCAGCAAAGCAAAGCAAAACAAACGAACCAACAAAAAACAAAAAACGAAAAACAGATTTGATTTTCAAAAGCCTTATTTTAGGCTCAAGGTAAAAAGATTGAGAATAAGAGATCAGTCAGATTCAGGAGGAATGGTAAAGAAGAGGTAGAAGGTACAAAAGAAAATTGGAGATAATGGATCCCATCAAAGGAGCCCTGCACCCTTCACTCTGTCTTCTTGATACTTTATTTTCCAACTATGTTTAATTTCACAGGATGATAAAAGAATATCCGGAGAATTTGGGGATTTGAATATAAATATTAAGAATCATGCAAATTTTCATAAGCAGTACCTAGGATGGATGCAGAATGTGTCCAAAATGATGAAGAAGCAGAAGAAATAGCTATGGTCAGACAATAAATCAGAAAATATTCTACCCTAAGATCAGCCTATTTTGGGGAGGGGCTGTTAACAAGTGGTTGTTTGCTGGTTTAGGCAGAGGGTGGGTCAAAGTTAAGATTCCTGGGGGAAGGAGATAAAATTAATCAAAATTTAGTTAACAAGTATTTTGCTCTGATTGATGGGGATGGGGGGCAAACAAGCTAATCATTTATGAGGCAAAGAATGAGAATCTGGAGAGTCTGTTTATCCCTTGTCATAAGTAAACAAGGTGGCATCCATGAGTATTATCTAAGTCTTACGTGAAAGTGTGGTGCTTTGCAGTAAGCAGCTTCCGAGAACAGGAAACAGTGAGGAATTTCTTTAACATGTACTGTTTTCCAGGATCACTAGGCTTCAGTAAAGTTCAACATTGTCAATGGATACCCAGCAGACCAGGAAAAGTGATCCAGTATGGTCAACTCTAAGACTTATATTTGCCCTTTAAAAGGTAAAGGCAAAGAAGGAGGTGATGGAGGAGGAGAAAGAGAATAGGAGAAGGGAGGAGGAGCTGCAGTTACAGCAGCAACCAGGAAAAAAAATAAAAATAAAAATTCCTAAGAGAAGAACAAAATGCTAGTCTTATATTTCTTCTTACAAATATTTAATATGAGAAGGCTGTAGAACAACACTTGCAAAATACACAAAGTAATGACTTTGAGTCAAAGATTGGTGTAGCTACTCAAATTTGATTTAATATATAATACCTATAAACAAACAACTTTTACCATGCAAGAGCTCAGAGAATCTTGTGCCATTGAGCTCTTATTGAAGGGATCACGTTTAATTTTCAAAATAAAATATATTTCTATGAAAAAAAAAAAAAGAAAGGATCACTAGAGAATGAATTAGGGCCAAATAAGAAATAACTAGACAAACACTGGCAAAATGACTGAAAATAAATACTGAATGTATAGAACCTAAATGAAAGCAAATATGGAAGTTGACATGTCAAAATAGAAAATAAATGTCATATTCCTTGCCAATGCAGAAATGATATATTTAACAAAAATTGGACAGGCAGCCACGTGCGATGGCTCACGCCTGTAATCCCAGCACTTTGAGAGGCTGAGGTGCGTGGATCACTTGAGGTCAGGAGTTTGAAACCAGCCTGGCCAACATGGTGAAACCTAGTCTCCACTAAAAATACACCAATTAGCCAGATGTGGTGGCGGGGGCCTGTAGTCCCAGCTACTCGGGAGGCTGAGGCAGGAGAATTGCTTGAACCCCAGAGCCAGAGGTTGCAGCGAGCAGAGATTGCACCACTGCAATCCAGCCTGAAAAAAAAGAAATGGACAAGCAAGGAAGAAAGTGTGTCAGAAATTAAATAAACTCATAATCTCATTTAATTAATTAAAAGTAAACACCATTAGTAACTAAAGTCAGGTAAGAGGGAAGAAGAAGAGAGAAAAGGTAGAGGAAATTTCTAATTTTTAATTATTATTAATAACAGGGAACTTAGAGATGATATATTCAAAAGAAGTACATGAATAAAGGTCTAATGTAAAATTATTATTATAAAGGTAATAAATGAAAAATACACATAACTTCATTAGCTGATAAACAATAAGAAGCAAAGAAAACAAAACTTATAATGCAATGCTATTTTTAAAACCACAAAGAAAATGCAATACAAATAATATTATGTAAGAAATAAAAAACACTGTTTTTGTATCAGTAAATTTTTGTATCAGTAAATAACCTATTAAAAGGCTTAACTTAGCTTTCAAAAGAAAAAAAAATTTCAGGATGGGTTATAGTGAACCCAATTCTATACTCTATGGCATAGACTTACCTAAAACAAAGTACTTCGGTAAGACTGAAAATCAAAGAATGTAAAAGTATATACCAGAAAAGACAAACAAAAATAAACAAAGGTCTCCAGCCAACAAGCATTAAAAAAGAAAAAAAGAAAGCTAATAGCAGGTGTTCACAATGGACATATTACAGTTACATTCATAAAGCATAAATGTGCCAAACATTCATAAAACATAAAAGACAGGTGATAGAGGCTGAAATAGACATGAAAACAGTAATGAGAGGTGTTATTGCACCTTTCTGGGTCCATGTCAGATCAAGTAGATGAAAACTATTAAGTATACAGAATATCAAAATAACATAAATAATAAAGTAGAGCTAATTGATAAGGCAATTCTGTGCCTTATTAATTTTGAATAAACTTTGGAATATTTGGGAAAATTGATGGTATATTAGACCACCAGAAAATCCTTAATCCATTCTGAATTAAAAATAAATAAGAATCATAGGTGCAAGCTTCTCTAATGACCATATAATAATAAAACTAGACAAAAACTAGGGTGTGGTGACTCACACCTGTAATCCCAGCACTTTGGGAGGCTGAGGTGCATGGATCACTTGAGGTGAGGAGTCTGAGACCAGCCTGGCCAATTGGTGAAACCCCATCTCTACTAAAAATAAAAAAATGAGCCAGGCATGGTGGTGGGAGCCTATAATCCCAGCTAATCAGGAGGCTGAGGCAGGAGGATTGCTTGAGCCCGGGAGGTGGAGGTTGCAGTGAGCTGAGATTGTGCCAATGCACTCCAGCCTGAGTGACAGAGTGAGACTCCATCTCAAATAAAGAAAAAGCTTCCTTTTCCTGAAATTTGTAAAAAGATTGTCTTAAAATCTAGGTTGAAGAGAAAATAGAAAATAAAAATTGCGTCATATATAGGAAAAAGTGTAATAAAGACATTTTAGAATCTATAGGATGTAGATAAAACAGTGTTTAGAAGAAAATTTATAATCTTAAAATCCTTGTCATGAATAGATATTCAACTCAAAAAGTTAGAAAATGGTAAATGAAATAAACTGAAGGAGAGAAAATTTGGCGTATGAATACCGTTCCCACTTTTTCAGTTCTTTTTGTGTATGTCTTCTACCTCTGGTTTGGGCTCAGCCATGCGGATTCCTTTGGCAACGGGATGCCAGCAGATGTGATACAAGTAGAGGCTTACAATGTGCTTGAGTAGTTGAGGAAGCCCTCTTGTGCTGTTACCATTGCCGTGGGAATAACACTCCTAAACTAGCCTGCTAGTCCTAGGAGGAGGATGAGAAACACCTAGAGGAGAGCCACACAAGCCAATTCAGCATAAAAAGGAACTGCTTCAGCCACCAAAGTCGGGAGAGAAACTGCCCCAGCAAATGTGGAAGTTCAAGAGTGAGCCAATGCCACTGAGATTTTGTGGTTGTTTGCTACATGGTACTATGACAATATGAATTAATGGACTAGAAAACAGAATAATGTTAAATTTTATTTACGTTTTTATTTTTAAAATGTATTTAAGTTTGATTTATAAGTTTCTATTTCTTTAAAAAACTAATATACTGTTAATCTCATCAAGAGAAAGAGAGAGAGCATTTAATAGCAAAAGTAAGAAATATTAATTAATGGGGAAATATTCACAGAAATAGAGGTAATTTAGAGCTCAGTAAAATAATTTTGCTGTAATATCGAATAAATTTGAAAACCTGAATGAAATGTGTTATTTTCTAGGAATAAAAAATATTCCAAAACTTACCTCAGATGAAGTAGAAAATTCAAACAGACTAATTCCATACGAGAATTAGCCAACTCCCACAAAACTTCAGGAACAGATAGTTTCACAAAGGAATTCTACGAAACCTTAATGAGTAGATAATTTAATGCTATTTAAATGTTCCTAGTGGATTAGCAAAAGAAAAACATTTCCAAATGAAATTTTGCAATGAATGTAACACCTATGCAAAAATCTATCAAAATACTGCACACAAAAGAATATTAAAGATACACACTTATGTATATCAAGGCAAAAATTCTAAATAAAATATTAGCAAATAGATTTCAGTAACAATTAAACTTTAAAATACACCGAAAAGCAACTGGATTCAATTCCAGAAATGCAAGGATGGTTCCATATAAGGACATCTATTAATGTAATTCATGTATTTGATGAATTGAAGGAGAAAAATAATAGAATCATATCTAAGCTCCTGAAAAGTCATTTGACAAAGTTCATTATTCATTTTAGATTAAAAAAACATAAAAATAAATATAAGTTTCTTTAAAATGAACGTGTATATGTACATCATTTCTGTCTGTGTGTATATCAGCTCCAAAGTCACATTTTACTTACTGTGAAAATAAATTGTTTTCTTATGCATTTAAAAAAACCAGATATAATGTATTTAAAAAGAAAACACCTTACCAAAGAAACATTAATTAATATAAAATTAAAAATAAATCTCAGAAGAAGTGTGCAAAATATACATGAAGTACATATTAAAAAGCTCCTGAAGGACACACAAAAAGGCTTGAAAAATGGAAAGAGAAATTACGTTTTTGATAGGATACTTTACGTCTTAAATATATTCATTTGTCCCATGTTAATTAACAAATTTTTTATAATCCCAGTACAGATATAAATATTTTAAGATGATATAAAAATAAAGCTAGAAAATGTCATAAAATTCATATGGAAAAAATAAAACCAAAATATTCAAAGAAAGCTAATAAGGAAGAGCACTGGGAGTGCACTAAGCCCTACCATATATGAAAACATCATTACAGCACTATGATATTTATGAGTAAACAGAAAAACAAATCAATTGAAGAGAATTCAGTAAATAGATCACAGCACATATGCAAGTACATTATATAATAAAGATGGCATATTAAATCTGTGAGACATAGGTGAACACTGCCTTAAAGTTAGATCCATTTCTCATATTGTACACTATAGTAAATCCAAAAAGAATCAAAGGTTTAGATGTAAAAATATGAAATAATAAAAATGCTAGAAGAAAACATTAATTTCATTATAACCTTAGAGTGAAAAAGATCTGAGAACTCATAAAGGAAAAGGTTGATAAATTCAACTGCATAAAAAAAAAACCTATTCATAAAAAATGAAACCACTCAGCAACAATTAAAACAAACAACAAAGTGAGACATATTTATGTCTGATTGTACAAAGAGTGAACACCCTTAATTCATAATAAATTAGAAATTGAAAACAAGATTAATAACTTTATAAAAATGAGCAAATGATATGCATAGATATTTTATGTAAAAGAAAAATATAAGTGGCTTTGAAACACATGAGAAGATGATTGTATTAGTCAGGGTTCTCTAGAGGGTCAGAACTAATGGAATATATATATATATATATATGGGAGTTTATTAAATATGAACTCACACAATCACAAGGTCTCGCAATAGGCCGTCTGCAGGCTGAGGAGCAAGGAGAGCCAGTCCAAGTTCCCAAACTGAAGAACTTAGAGTTCGATGTTCCAGGGCACGAAGCATCTTATGGAGAAAGAAGTGGGCTGGGAGGCTAGGCCAGTCTCCTTTCAAATGTTTCTGCCTGCTTATATTCTAGCTGCACTGGCAGCTGATTAGACTGTACCTACCCAGGTTAAGGGTGGGTCTGCCTTTCCCAGCCCACTGACTCAAATGTTAATCTCCTTTGGCAACACCCTCACAGAAACACCCAGGATCAATACTTTTTATCCTTCAATCCAATCAAGTTGACACTAAGTATTAAGCATTGCAATGATTAATCTCACTTATTACATTCAAAATATACATTTGAACTACAGTACAATATCATTTTTTAGCTAATGTTAGCAAAAATAACATAAGTTTCATAGCTCCTTCATCTCCAAAGCAGTAGGACTGGATAATGATTCAAACTAATATAATTTCTAAAGATAATTTGACAATATTTTTCAAAATTATAAATAAATTTACCCTTTGATCTAGCCAACTCATTTATGCTATTTATCTCGTGGACTTACTTGTAGCAGTGCAAAATAATGCATGCAGTGGTGTTTATAATAGAAAATGCTAGAAAACCATTATTGGAAGAGTCAAATACATTGTACTATATATCCTTACAAAGAAATATGCTGCTGTACAAATGAATAAGAAAACACTATGTAAAAAATATATATATATATGACACCAGTGTAGATATACACTGTGTGTGTATTTATATAACTTATATATTTATGTATTTTATTTATTTATTTATCTATACTTCAAGTTCTGGGGTACATGTGAAGAACGTTCAGGTTTGTTACATAGGTATACACATGCCATGGTGGTTTGCTGCACCCATCAACCCGTCATCTACATTAGTGTTTTCTCCTAATGCTATCTCTCCCCTAGCCCCCCACCCCCCACAGACCCCAGTGTGTGATGTCCCCCTCCCTGTGTCCATGTGTTCTCATTGTTCAGCTCCCACCTGTGAGTGAGAATATGCGGTGTCTGGTTTTTTGTTCTTGTGTTAGTTTGCTGAGAATGATAGTTTCCAGTCATCCATGTCCCTGCAAAGGACATGAACTCATACTTTTTATGGCTGCATAGTATTCCATGGTGTATATGTGCCACATTTTCTTTATCCAGTCTGTCATTGATGGGCATTTGGGTTGGTTCCAAGTCTTTGCTATTGTGAACAGTTCCATAATAAACATACCTGTGCATGTGTCCTTATAGTAGAATGATTTATAATCCTTTGGGTATATACCCAGTAATGGGATTGGTGGGTCAAATGATATTTCTAGTTCTAGATCTTTGAGGAATTGCCACACTGTCATATGGAACCGAAAAAGAGCCCACATAGCCAAGAGAATCCTAAGCAAAAAGAACAAACCTGGAGGCATCATGCTACCTGACTTCAAACTATGCTACAATGCTACAGTAACAAAAACAGAATGGTACTGGTACCAAAACAGATATGTAGACCAATGGAACAGAATAGAGGCATCAGAAATAATGCCACACATCTACAACCATCTGATCTTTGACAAACCTGACAAAAACAAGTAATGGGGAAAGGATTCCCTATTTAATAAATGGTGTTGGGAAAACTGGCTAGCCATATGCAGGAAGCTGAAACTGGATCCCTTCCTTACACCTTATACAAAAATTAACTCAAGATGGATTAAAGACTTAAATGTCAGATGTAAAACCATAAAAACCCTAGAAGAAAACCTATTCATGTATTTATTTTTAAGTAAGAAGTTGTATTAGTCTGTTCTCACATTTTTATAAAGAAATACCTGAGACTAGATAATTTATGGAGAAAGGAGGTTTACTGGCTCACAGTCCTACAGGCTGTACTGAATGCATGCCTGGGTAGGTCTCAGAAAACTTACAATCTGGCAGAAGGAGAAGAGAAGAGCAGGCATGACCTACATGACCAGAGCAGGAGGAATAGAGAGTAGGGGGAGGTTCTATACACTTTTAAACAACCAGATCTTCCAGTAACTCCC
Source organism: Hylobates moloch (assembly GCF_009828535.3). NCBI lineage: Eukaryota > Metazoa > Chordata > Mammalia > Primates > Hylobatidae > Hylobates > Hylobates moloch. The sequence goes on along the minus strand of NW_026652297.1, from coordinate 24,057,083 downwards.
TCACTATCATGACAACAGCATCAAAGAGGAAATCTGCCCCCATGGTTAAATCACCTCCCACCAGACACCACTTCTGACACTGGGGATTACAATTTGACATGAGATTTGGATAGAGGCACAAATCCAAACCATATCAGAAGTGTTTTTCAAATGACTGACTTTAAGAAGAAAAAAAATGTATATATAGTATGCAATGTGTTATTTATAATGGGAGGCATAAGAATATGTGTGTGTTTGTGGATATATTTGTTTTGCTTTCAACAAATAGAATAACACTGGTGAAAACTCATAAATCAGTAACAGAAGTTATCTTTCAGAGCATGGGAATCAGAATGAGAAATGGACAGATTGAGGCAGGGGTGGAAGTAAGGCTTTTCATTGTGTATCATTTTATATTTTCTCTTCATTTTTGAACCATAATTCATCTATTTAGGAAAAAAACCTCAGTAAAGGATTAATCATAACAACCAGCAAAGCATTGATAAGGAGAAATACATCAAACTACAAGAAGTAGACTAATGGATGAGCAAAAAAGGGGAAAGGATAAAATCAGTGCCTTTGACATATTACTGTGTAGTTTCAGCACCAAAATCTGGTAACCACTGGCTGAATTTAACACTCAGATGTGTGATTTTTCTGGCCTGCACACTATTGTTTTAAAGTGTGAATCTTAGCATCTATGTGGGTCTGCACTTTTTGGTTTACTATGGTCACTAATGATCTCTATTATTTTATACTAGAGACTGGTAAGCATTTGAGTTATAATCTTGAACATAGAGTCATCTTTAATGGCATTTTCATTATGGGCTGTAGGAATGATTACATTCTCCAGATCAATCTCTGAGAGTTTTTTCCACTGTAGGAGAATTACTAGCTTCTAAATATCAAAATCTGAAGAGATGACCCTTTGAACTAATTTCTTCAGGAGTCAGAGGATCTAGCAAGGTCATGAAAGAAAATCTGTGTTTCTGCCACCTATAACAGATTTGACCTGTTTGTGAAAAGCTTTTCATATGAGAAAACAAATGCTCCTCCTAACATTTACTTAAATAATTAGAAAATGGGCTAGTAACAGCATTATCTCTCTGATTTACACAAGAAGACAATGTGACCTTTTAAATATTCTTTTTTAGTAAATTTTTAGGATCAAGATTGAGAAAAGAAATTGAGAATAATATTGGGAAAAATATGACTGTTAAACAGCCAAACCTAGAAGAGTGAGCCCCACAAAAGGGAAAATAATTGATAGATGAATAATACAATGTGTAAAGATGTATTAGTGTTTTCATTATTTTGTACTATTTCTATTCAGTTGGAGCTGATTTCCATAGTAATACAGTTAGCTAAAAATCTGCCTTTGCATATAAGGTCTCCACAGGAAAAGCAAATATGAAAATGGCAATTTTTAAAACAATATTCTGTTTTTTGTTTAATAAAACTAATGTTTTCCAGTCTGCTTTTATTAAAACACAATAAATACCATCAATTTTTGACATGAAATTTCATTATATACTGTAAATATTTATCACTTTCTAGGGGAAGATTATGCAGTAGATGACTTCTCATTGATTCACTCATAAAGCTGTTAGGAGTGAAGCTCTTTTTATTTTCATAAAAATAAAGGGACTCAGAATTTGACATCCATTCTGTTTTGACCAGCTAATCAGACAAAGCACAGATGGTGCACTTTTCAAGTGCATTTCTTCAGCATTAGAAAAATTAACAGTAATGTTAATATAAAACCTTCAAGGTAAAATAGACTGAAAATGGACAGTGCAATTTCAGAGTTGATTCCCTCCCTGGTTCTGGGACTCATTTTCTTTTTAAATCTAATGTTTGGGTATCATATATTTCATTAAAATATGGGTAAAATGGTATAATTTGCATTGTTTTATGTTTATAGATCTGTAAAGAAAATCTTTAGGATGAAATAATGGCTTAAAGTAAAACACAAAACACTTACATGGTCTTAATATAAACTGGCCATGGCTCCTTGAGAACCATCTTAGCTCAGTCATTTGTCAGATTTCTACAAACTTCATATTATTTCTTATAGATATCATTGATCATTAATGTCAACAAACATATAGATTATTAAGGCCTATCCCAGTTTAAGTTAAATTTATCCCTACTTCATGTTGCTATGATATGAAGTGAAACCTTGGTGATGAGAAAAATAGATTGCATGTCTTTTAGGAATTGGTGTTGTCAGGGGTTATGTAGAGGCAAAGGACAGTGGCCAAAGACAGTTAGATGAGTTCTGATCTAGGTACCCATATGACTCATGACTGTGCTGCTCAGTGCTGCTTGGACTAAGTGTAGTCACTTCCTTTGTCTGGGCCTCTGTTTTTTAATCTGTAAAATGAGACGATTAAATTGCATTTGTGACTCAAACTTTTTATGAGACCAAAACTTTGTGAGTCTGATGAAAGTTAGATATGCACATGTATCTATAAAATTTTGCATTCAAAATCAAAGGAGTCACAGACATTAGAAGTGCTTCCACTAAAAATCCATGTACCACAGGTTAGGGGCCTCTGAAATACATAATTTCTAAAAGTATGTCCGGGTCTCCTTTTCATCCACTTATTACTTGGTCACATTCCCACTCTCTTCTTTAGAAATATGTGAATCACTGTCTAACTGCAAGTATTCTGATACTCAAACTGTAAAGTGGGTTCCATCATTAATATTCTTTAACATGTGATTCTACCTCTTAGTCCTAGTCATAAATCTGTAGTTTCTGTCTCACTTATGGAGACAAAAGAGAGTCTGATTTGAATTTTGTCTTTATTTTCTTCTGAGTTAATGGTAATGGGGAAAGGGAGAAAAGAAAGATTCCTCCATTTTTACTGAGCAAGTAAACTCATGTAAGACTTTAGCCCAGCATGTTCACCTTTGAAAATTTATTCTTTGACCCCAGTGCACTGTTATCCTTCCAGACAAAATCATATAACATTTTGAATTTTTTACTGCCGCTTGACTTTTTTTGAAATAGTAGAAGATGAAACCATCATAAGAACAAACCAATTAGCTTTAAAATAGTATTCCTTATTTCTATTATTGCTTTAATTAGTTTTTTTAAGTGTTGTTATTTATCATAGAGAAGTTCACATCCCAAAGTTTTCAAAGTGATTCTGATTTTTGTCTGTTTGAAATTCAGAAAAAAATTTTGTAGATGCAAATTGCAGATGCAACTAACTTGTGTGCAATTAAACGATTTCTCCTTCAAATGGTTTCTTGTTCAACTTAGTTGACTTTTCAATTAATACTCAATGTATTTTAAAGGAGCTAACTATTCACTTTATGAAAGCAATTATTGAATTATTCTGGGCAATAGCATGCATGTTGTCCCAGATTCAGACAAAGTTATTTTCCAATGTCAGCCATTTCTGTTCTTTGACCATCACATTTACAGTATTTTAGTCAGACTCCAGGACTTTAAAAATAATGCAACATATTTACTCTAATTTGGTGTCTGGAATATAATTCTTAAAAAATAATAATATAATTTGGATGTTTGTCCTCTTCAAATCTCATGTTGAAATATAATTCCCAATGTTGGAGGTTGGGCCTGGTGGGAAGTGTTTGGATCATGAGGGCAAATCCCTCATGAATGTCTTGGTGCCATCTCCATGGTAATGAGTGAGTCTTTGCTCTGAGTTCACGTGAGATCTGGTTGTTCAAAAGTGTGGCACCTTACATCACTCCCTAGCTTTCTCTCTCACCACGTGATGTGCCCGGTCCTGCTTTACGTTCTACCATGAGTGAAATCTCCCTGAGGTCTCACCAGAAGCTGAGCAGATGTTGGCATCACGTTTCATGTACAGACTTCAGAACTGTTAGTTCTTTATAAATTACCCAGTCTCAGGTATTCCTGTATGGCAATATAAAATGGACAGGCACAGGCAGTATTCTTGAATTTATTCTGGGGAAATGGGATGAAGATAGCAGACTGAGAGCATGCAGCTATCTTTCCTCCTGCTCAAAATTTCTGAAATGATAGAAGAATTTTTTAATTACATAATTACTATATTAAAAGTATCATTAGTGCAGCTAATGTGGGGCCATATCTCTTACAGATATAGAGGAAAATGTCCAAAATAAATTGTTTACAAAGCAGATGGACTTTTATTACTACTTTTTTCTTTTAAATATATTGTTGAAGACATTTCTTAGCTGTGTTAATAGCTTTGTTACCTCACATGAGAAGCTTTTTATTTTCAATTCCTTGAACCATTTATTGAGCACAGTCCTGGGCACAACACAGGTGTTCTATAAATATGTTTTCAATAAATGAAACATTACATGTAGAGTTTTGTAAGAGAAATTGTGGGAGTCCCTTAATGAACAGGACAAAGTTACTGCCTTTCAGGAGCTCACATTCTCATGGGGAGACTGCCACAAATAACAGAATAACCCAGATTGGAACAAGGTAATTGCTACTACAGAGAAACAATCACACTTCTATAGGCACATGAGGGAAAAAGAGATTAATCTTAAAAGGCAGCGTTTATTTAGATTATTGTTTAAGAAATAGAAGGAAATGAAGCTTTCTGAGTAAACTTAATTTTTCAATTACCAAGAATCATAGAATTAGATTTGCACAGTGGTCTATCAGAGGTTTAGTTATTGCCAATTAGATCACAGAATCATTTTAGAATGCTTATTCTGGACTCCAAAGAACTGATTTGGAACCTGAGTTTTCCCAGACTTTCTCATTCTAAAGATAATACAGTTCACTTCCACAGTAAATATAAGACATCCCTGTAATCTTTCTCAATGTGTATTACTTAAAAACTCCAGTGCCTCAAAAATTTCTCATAAATATTTCTGAACATCCTTGGGAAAGTTTCATATGAACATTTAAACCTCTTCAAGTTTTTCTGCCCTGCCTTTCCCTCTTATTGAGGTCCATAGCCCCATAAGCCTCACAAAGTAGGACCTCCCCTTGTCACTGCAGCTTGTGCCTCATTGATCCGTCAGTGGTGCTGACTTCTAGTTTTTTCTGCAGCAAAGTTATTTTGCTCATATGAGAGGAAAAATAATCTCAGTCAACAATGTCATGCTGTGTTTGGGACACAGGACACTCTCTCAAGAGCTCCCAGAATACCACTCTCCAGACATACTATTCTTCTCTGGAAACTTACTGCTTCCTTAGTCTGCTGCCAGGGAGATGCACACAGCCCTCTCTGTTTGCACGATGCTCAGATCTTTCCCTTCATGCTTCCCACTCCAACTTCAGCCCATAAAAATATTCTTCCAGTTGCGGTGGCTGGGAGTTTCCCTGCTCCTGTCTTGTACTTTTTTCAAAGATACTCTGCTTCTTCTTGCATGTTACCTTGCTTCCTTTCTTCCACCTCTACAAAATGCATGTGATTTTCTAAAGGCTTAGGTGGGGAAACAAAGCCAAGACATCTTCTGGTTTTAGTCCTACAGCATTCCTCCCCTCCTGAGACAATGCCAAAGAAGTCTGTGCTTTCAGAAGAAGGAAGGAAAAGAGGCACAACATGAGGATAATATAACTCTAAAATATATCTCAAATCTTATCCAGCTACATCAGCCTCAACTTCAACTTAGGTTCCTTACTATATTTTAGAATTGTAAAAACATTTAAAGGTCCTACTTCTATCCCTGATGAAGAGAAGAAGGTATAGTTATGGTTATCTATAACTGTGTAGCAAATGATCCCAAAATTTAGTGGCTTAAAACAATAATAATGCTTGGTATTGTTATCATTATTATCTCTCATGGTCCTGGAGTTGATTGGGTTCAGCTAGGCGGTTCTCATTTGGAGTCTCTATATGGCTGAATCAGATTGTAGGTGGGACTGGAATCACCTGAAGGCTTGTTCATTCATATATCCGATGGTTGATGCTGTCTGATGGCTCAATTAGATGGGGGCCAGAACAGCAGAGGTCCCTTTAGCATCTTTCTCTATCTTTTTGTGGCTTTTCCAGATAGTCTCTTTAACATGGCAACATCAGGGTAGCTGAGTTTCTTACTTTGTGGCTCAGGATTCCAAATGCACATGCTGAAAAAGAAAGAGAGAGAGAGAGAGAGAGAGAGAGCTAGCATTAGCTATATCACCTTTCGAGAGCTAGCCTCTGAAAGCAAGTCTCTAAACCATGACCAGTTTTTATTCAATGGTGAAACATTATTCTACTTTTTAATGGAAGTGTCAAAACATTTGCAGACATGTTTTAAAACCATCACAGTTGTATATCTTATGCTAGGATGTTGATCACTTCATTTCTTTAACGTCTCATATTATATCTATCCTACCTTTTCCAGCATCTAGTTTATTCCTTTAACATGTCACTGCGATTGGAAGATTTCTCTTCACTCTTAAAATCAAATCTCTTATTGACTTCCTTGTCACTTCCCATGTGAAGTCCAGCCAACTCCTCTCTCACTTTCTTGGCTTCTTTACTTTTCTGCCATTTTTTCTAGCTCTAACCAGGCCTAAACAGCAGTGATAAAATTATTTTCTAGACTCACACTATCCATTCATTCATTTTTACTTTTCTTAGAAAGTATAACATTTCACATTATTATAGCAGCTGATCTTTTGCTGTTTGAATAAAGCACAATAATTACCCAGAAATATTAAGTTTCTGACCCAGGAGAGTCAGTCTTTCTGATACAATTCTACGCACCATCTTACTGTAGGAGAAAGTGTTGTTGAATTACAAAGCGATGTTGCACACCAAAGGGAACCTTGAGAAAATAGCCTAGAGTCAACTGCAGATTCTCTAGAAAGTAAAATGTGAAGATTTAGAACAAGGCTGGTAAACATTCAGACAATGTGTCACAGTACTGTTTTCCTTACCCGTGGAAGATACGACTAATCAATCATGGCATTGCAGCTGCAAGTAGCCTCAACACAGTGCCCTAGTAGCTACAACCAATAGATCCATCAAGGTGGACATACAAAATAAAATCTTTGCCTTCTTGGGTTCATAATCTTCTTGGCAACCCGTAACCCAATCTTCTTGGGTCCAGAAAGAGATGAAATGAAGCTAATGTTAATCATTTATTTACAAAAGTCTGTGGGTGGTGAATTTTGCTTCCAAAACATATTGATGGCACAAGGTATATTTATAGTGATGTGAGTATAGTGGTTTTCTGACTGGCATGAGACAGTCCTACCAAAGGGTCCATCCAAGTAAATGTGATCAATAATCACTTGTGTTAATTGTGACATGTGGCACCTTCAAATTATTTTGTCCTCAGGCTGAAGAGATTAATCACCTTGGGTACACATGGGAACATAGCTTCCTATTATTCATTGGTTTACGCAAGCCTATATACCTTGTCATCATAAATGGCACGGAAATCTTCTAGCAGCAAAGAGATGGATGTAATCATGGTAAATATGAGTCTGTCCTTAAAAGACATCCTTTGCAAATTTTTACTTCTCAGTTTCCTTTTACTTCTCCCACGTCCATACCTCTGTGTTGAATTTAGCACACTGAAGAGGTACAAGAATCAATGACGATGATGTGATCACAATTATTTTTAAATTCATACCCTTCAACATGCTGCAGAAAAATTAAAAGGGAAATTCAGAAATGTTTTACAAAGCATATTGCATATGTCATTCTGAATACATATATAGTGTCCTGATGCTTCAGACAACTGCTTAGTTGTTCATTTTATTTAAATAAAAAAGAGCCTCTTAAGAGCTAAAACTGAAGCATATTCTAGTTATAATGTTTAGAAAATCGAAAAGAGCATTTTGGCAAGCCCATGATTATTTCTAATTGCCTTAGAGAACTCGTGTTCTGGGGAGGGGTGTTGATAAGAAACAAAGCATAAAGAATCGATTTTGGATGCTATTAATTAGATGCCAATGCCACACTAAATAAACAACTGTTCTGTTTTGTGCCAGCTCCTCCTACAGAGGACACAGTGGAAGAAAAGAATGCCTGGGCAACCTTTTGGGTGAATCCCTGTGGAGGGCCTCAGAAACACATGCTATCTGGGCATGCACATTTATCAAATGGTTTACACATTTTTTTTTTTTCCTAGCCTGTATTACAGACATGACACAATTACTAGATTTATTAATTCCTTGTTGCAGAGACTAGAGATTTCCCAATGTGATGGACCAATGCATATTGCATTAGCTCTAACATCTGGGGCTCTACACCCACCAACATCAAGAGATTAACTGAAACACAAAAATACAACTTTTCCCTTTGTCTCAATACAAGTCTCCTCCCTCCCTCCTCACACTGTGAGTTTTATCTTTCTCTCTGAAGCACTCAACACGCTTTTCTGAGCAGGGGAAGCAAAATAGTATTTGATTTACAACCTCATTTTGTCTCTGCTTGTATTTCATCTTCCATCTTCACATTTCTTACTGAAACCACGATAAGTGGGGGCAGACGTATGGACTATCTATTTGCCTCTCAATCTTCAAGTCTTTGGAGAAGCACCAATCACCATTTAAGTTGTCAAGAATTCTATCAAGATCTAGGAGTAGAGCTCAAAATAGCACAATAGCATATGGTTCTTACATTAGACCTGGGGTCTGGGGGCCACTTCATCTTTTGGTGGGTCTGAAAGAACAGCAGAGAATATGATGGTCATATGTCTATTGAGATCACTGGCCTGTCATCACACCTGCTTAAATAAATGCCTTCTGCCATTAAAATTCGTGTTGCCTAAGATTTCCCTGTTGCTAGTACTGCTCTACTGGTATCTCCCAATTTCTTTAATTCTTGCTGCTCAACTCCTGCACTCTAGGACTTTCCCCACAAAACAATATATAAGACAGGGGTCTCATCATCATCTTGGGTAAGTCTCCCAATCTCAATTATTTGTAGGGTCACTTATGGAAGCAGGCCAAGTTTTTACAAGCGAGAAAGCAAGTAGTGTGATATAGATGGCAATTGACACACAGTTTCAATGTCAGAGAGACAATGTCATTGTCATCATGAGCTGATGAACTCATGTCCTGACTACGGGGGGATGCCATAGTCCTAGCCAATTTGTCACCATATGAGAATATGTGGCCTAAGTTGCCAGGTCTTTTGATTTTTCAAAAGAAGCCAGAAATCTGGATTTCCATGTAAACTCTTCCTACTTGTGAATGTTGGCAACTAACTCACATTTTTTTTAAAAAAGTGTAATGCAAGCCAAACAAAACCCATCTGTGAGTTTGATTAGACCCATAGGCTGACAGAGTGCTGCCTCTGGTTTGGGACTCTATTTCCCAATTGGTATGCTAGGAAATGCCAGGAAAGTTTGTCCAGAAGTTCAAACCTTTTAAAATAGCTTTTCCTCTTCTTTGAGCTTCTACTGAATTTACTTTTGACTAAATATCCTTTACCCTCTCACAGGGTTTCCTTACCTATCTTATTTCAATTCACCAAATGTTTAATTGAGCATCTCTGATGGGTGAGATACCTTATGAGACACCCTGAGAAATGCAAAGATAAGTTTATTATTGAGAATGGATTAGGCTGTGCAAAGTTGACCCAAATTGGTGGTGGCTTAAAGAGAATAGGCATTTGTTTCTCACATAAAGCTCAAGAGGAAATATTTCAGAGGTTAGATGTTATCCCCACAATGTCTGGAACCCAGGAATTTTTGATATTGTGACTCTCTCTTCTCTAAGGTGTTGACATTGACTGCATGGCCCAAAATGGTTCTCCTTCTACTCTAGACAAAATGTCTTTGCCACACTAACATATTTATATGCATATGCCTTCTAGCAGGAATAATGAATTGGCAAAAAGAGGGCATGTCCAGAAAGTATATACATAACTAGTACTCCTATTCTATTGTATAAATCTGTATTACATGCTCACTCCTAGCTGCAAAGCGGGCTGAGAAATGTGTTTTAATTCTGAGTGACCTTTTTTTAAAGCTAAAACAAGGTTCTCTTATGATAGAAAAAGGAGAAAACAGTGAGGAACAACTAGAACATTTTGCTACAATGAACTTGATATGGTCTTTGCCCTAAAGGAATTTACTGTTTAGCAGAAAAAAATAGATGTGTACATAAACGATTATTTTGAGGTTAAATATGTTTTGCTTTAAAAAATTTTATGAGGAGCATAAACAAAGCTAAGGAAGGGCTAAGCCATTGGTAATAACTTAAACAACCAAACAATTATAATGGATTAGAGAAAAACTTATTCTTCAAAATACCCTGGGGTCCTAAGGAAAGTCTACCATCCCAGTCAAAGAAGCCCTCAGAGATGAGGAGATTAAGCTACATTTCCATAGGGCTTCTTATAGTGGGGACTGGTCATATTACTATATTGGTAGGATATATAGTTTTCTTCCATATAGTCCTCGTTTAAACTTGTGGCTCCAATATAGTTATTAATAACACCCTGTTTCAATTTTAGAATGTCCTGATTTGGGCAATATAAATGATTTGTTCACTTTATTGATTGGAGGCCAGGCTTTGGGAAGGTAGAAGATAATGTGAGGAGGGGAGCTAGGAAGTTGTAGGAGGCTGTATGGTGCCCAATGTGATTTCTTCCCAAGATCTTATGTGTTCATTAAAGTTACTAATGGAATGAAATCATATGTGTGATTGAATTTCTTATGGAAAAGAGTGAATGGATAAAGTAATTATACTAGTTGGAATGAAATCATTCCAAGATGGCAGTGGAAAAAGGAAATCTGGGGAGTTATGCGGCAGTAATTTTGAAAATTCGCAGATATCTTGGGGAAGGTACTAGATTTCACAGCTGTAAAATTGAAGGTTCAAGCTAAGTTCAACTGATGTCCAAAGGATAAGGGGGCTCCCAGCATTGTCAATATTATATTCTACATTTTGCCATAGATACTATCTAAGCAGAGTCCTAAACGATATTTATCTACTGATTGGCATGCCACCTGGAGTCTGCATTCCACGGATTGTCCAAGTCTTCCCTCATCCCCTCTAATAAATCACTAACTCCCATACAACTTCCACCTTCCCCAAATAGAATCACACAAGCCATCCACACCAATGCTCACTACTAGTACTTCTTTCTCCACTCTTCACTCATACCACTACGACAAGTAGAATGAAAATGTTTAGAAAAGCACTTGTTTAGGAAAGGTTTAGTCATATCTCACTCAATTAAAACATGTAAACAGTGAATTGGCACACAAGAGACCTGGGTTGATCTTTAATTTGGAAAAGTTCACATTCTTTGGGGAAGTCTCTTCACTCTTTGAATTTGAATTTACATATGCATAAAATGATGTTTGGGAGCTGAGTGCAGTGGCATGAGCCTGTAGTCTCAGCTACTTGGGAGGATGAGACAAGAGGATAACTTGAGCCCAGGAGTGGGAGGCTGCAGTGAGCTATGATAGTGCCACTGCATTCCAGCCTGCACAACAGAGTGAGAGCCCATCTCTAAAAATGAATGTATATATATATGATGTTTGGGGACCAGACCAGTTCCACAAAATACTTATTTTATGAGATGCTATTCATCAAGTAGAAAAAAACTTCCACTGAGGAGCATGGTGAATCCACACAACTTAGCAGAATAGTAAATCCTCAGAGAGTTCCTCCTCAAAGAATTCCTATGTAATTGTTTAATTGTGTCAAATCTGCCATATCCAAAACAAAGGATGTCTCTTCTGACATTTCACATTGACAGGGCAAATCTGGTCCGCTAATTTGAATGCTTGCATGGATCCAAATATGTATGCTTCCTTCACCCCACTTCCATCCATCTATATCCATACTGGTTTCTTTCCAGCTCTTGCTTCTCCTGGTTATTTTTAGGATAAGTTACATCCAAGAATATATTATCCAGGTGGTACTGGGGCAGCTTTATCCAAGTTCTTTAGACTTCTTCCTTCTCAAGGTCACCTTTACTCTGGGCCTTCTTCAACTTAACACTTAGAGTCTGTTTCTGCTATTTTCAACTTTATTTTCTGCATTATAACTTTTCATATTAAAGTAGGAACTGCGTATTCTTGATTTTGTGTTGTAGAATTTTTGTGGAAGGCTTCAACCTTTTCTGAGATGTTTTTTGAACTAATCTCCCACCCCCTTTTTGTTTTCTATTTATTATTTGCTTTCAGCTCTTTTTTGCCTTCAGTATTTTCTTCACTTTTGTGTAAATGGGGCTTCTGTTTGGTTTTGTTACCCAACTGCGGTAGACATTTTTACTTATGCTTTATTTTAGCTGTTTTGGAGGACAGTAGATGGTGAGCTTCAGAGATTATCATACTACTTTTCCCTCTCAGCAGAGTTCCAAAATTATTTTTAGAAGAAGACAGGTGAGGAGCTCTTGATAACTCATCTGTCCTTTATTTATAACACATTTATTCGCATTAAAGGCATACCAAACAGTTTTAATAACCTTGTACATCCAAAGGCAGAATACTCAGTAGGGGACCTAAAGACATCATACATATGTAGAAATAGGTTTTCTAGAGTTAAATTGCATGTAATTTAAGGAAGATATCCCATTTGTCTACTTAAAAGATCTCACCCTCAAGTTGATACAGAGCAGAACTTTGAAGAAAGGAAAATATGCTTTAGAAACAACTTGTCATCCCAAGTAAGTTACTTAACTTCTGAGCTTCATTTCCTCAACTGTGTAATGGGCATAATAATAATATCTATTATATTAAATGAGATAGTTTGAGTAACATATAAATGCTGATTTTCAACATTTTTAACCTATAAAAATGGCAATGTCATATTTTCAATTCTTCCCCAACATAATACGTGAGCCAGAATAGGTCATCAATAAAAGTCAATTGTCTTAAACTGCTCTTTATCCAACTATTCACCCAGTGCCCCAGTAACGCCCTGCTCTGCTTTTTCCTAATTATACTCATGTAATAAACATACTCTTTTCTACTGAAGCTCAGAAATAAAAGACTGTCAATCAGAAAGTTGTGATTCACCTGCCACATTTTTGTCAACTATTTTTCCTGATAAAAAGTAATGCACATTCTGTAGAAGGTAGAAAAACACAAAAGACTTTTAAAAGCACTAATAACCCATCATTCATCATCCCTGAAAAATAAATTATTCATTATTCATTTAAACTTCCAGATACATAGATAAATATAGAAATAAAACTTTTAAATATATATAGAGTGGAGAAAGCATTTTCATTTTGGTTTTCAAAATAAATCTATCTTACAGCTATGATTTTATATCATTTAAATTTAATATATTATTAACGAATGTTGTGCCATCAATTAGTCTTTTACAACATATTTTTAATGGTTACGTGATATTCTATCTTAAGGAGACATCAAAACGTATTTAAACAAACCCTGCATATTTATAAGTGCTATTTTGCATTATAGAAATTATTATGAAATTCTGATAAATAAATGTCTGCAGAAATTCACATTTTTTAAAAGGATAAACTATTAAAGGTAGAAATTGTTGGTCAAAAGTTAGCCAAATTTTAATAGTTTTGACAGTTTTACAAGTTGCTCTGTGGAAATGCTGCATCCAATTTACAAAACCAAGGGCAGTTCGTACAATTGTTCATTACCCTATACCAGCAGTTCTCAAACATTCTAGTCTCAGACTCTTGTACACTCAGAATAGTTGAAGTCCCCAAAGAGTTTTGGTGAAATGGATATTTTCGATATTTATCATATTAGAAATTAAAGCTGAGAATATTATAAATGTGTATATATTGATTTTTAAATAGCAATAATAAACACTATATGTTAATAAAAATAACACATTATGAAAAATAATTATATTTTCCACACCAAAAGACATGTACTGAAAGGAGTAGCTTTGTTTTTCATTTTACAAATCTCCTTCATATCTCGCGAAACAGAAGACAACTGGATTCTCATATCTACTTCTGTAACTCAATGTGCTTTTGGTTGACATACATGAAGAAAGTCTTGACTCATACAGACATGGAGTTGAAAAATAGAGAAGTATTTTAATAGACTCTTCATATAAATTGTAGACATTCTTTGATAAAACCCAGAACTCAACAAGTTGTAGTTTCTTAAAGGTTAGTTGCAATATGAAACGGGAAGTGAATGTTTTGTACTCTGTTGCATTAAAATCCGTCCTTCTATCTTGCATTTTTACCCACTCATGATTATGTAACATCATGTGTTGGTCATTTGAAAAATACTCTTCTCCATGGTTATACAGATATTGCAATCTTTAAAACATTCTGTTATATAACATCAAAAACCATATTTATTAATGCTACCTTCCATCTCTTGGAAGTATTGGGGAGCTGTCAAGGCATGATCTCTTGAAAAATTTAATTTTATAATTGGCTGAAAATACTGTCAGTTGTTTTTCCTGAAGACACAGGCCCCCTTTATTTATTTGCAAGAAAATGTCTGCAAAATATTCGACTTTGAATACCCATAGTTTGTCTGTACATTCTTTCAGGTAAAAATGATGTTTCTCAAACAAAAGGGACTAGTGCAGCTGGCATCTCAAACAATCACACAAGTGCTTTTTTTTGAGACAATTGTCATACTTTGGTATGCAGCAGAAGCACTTCAAATATTCTTCTCTTTCATCACTCAGAATGTTTAAGACTTGTACTCAAGGTTGAGATTTAATAAAATTAATACTTTTACTACTTCACCAAGGACTTTTCTTAAACGAAAATGATTTTCCCCACTGCAAGTAAATAGTAATGAAGAATATAATTATTCCTAGTGCAGTTTGTTTTCATGGTCTTAATTTTTGCTAAGACTCCACTGTTTTTGCATTATCAATACAAGTGCCAACACAGTGAGAAGGCAAATATCATCTTAGTATTACTATGAAAATAGTTCTGACCTAATGGCCTACTGAAAGGAAAAGAGTGGCTCCTGCTATTCTATTATACTTATTACAATTATTGTAAGTATTCTTTCTACCTTCCTTTAATTGAATGGAAACAGGGATGGATTGGAAGAGCTGTTTTTCTCCTTTCTTTCCCCCGGCAATATTTACTATTTAATTCCACTTACTAATACTCAAAGAAACAAAACCAAACTTCTCAATTGACAGTGCAATGACACAACAAAGACACGGGTTCTTGAATTCAAAGTGGAGCAGGAGAGATGGTAAATACACATTTACTTTAATATATATATATTTATTTATTATTTATGTGTTTAAAGCACAAATTAGTTTGGTAAAAAACATCTCATGACTGTTTTATTTCCACATCCCTGAGACAGACAATGGGATGCCTATCAATTAATTCATTTAGAGAGCCATACACCACAAGAAATAAATTATTTGTCCTCTGGAGCTTGTCACAGGGGGATTTTTAAAAAACCATTAAACAGGAAGACAACTGTTCATCTTAGAAAGATAAAAGGCCAATTCTTCCTCTTCAGCTGATAGGTTCTTAATAATAGTGATATCTACTAATAAGGTGTTTTACATAGTGTAAAGCATGCTCACATACAAATTTCTTAGCCTCTTTGAACCTCAGTTTTCTTATATGTAAAACTGGATTAATAGTACATTTTGTGTTTAAAAAGATAATGTATATGAAGTGTTTAGCATTTTTGCTTGGCATCTAGTTCAGTTCTCAGTAACTGATGTGGTGGTGGTGATGGTAATAGTAGCAGTAAGATCCGTAGTAATAGTAGCAGGAGTTGTTTTAGAAATTAATAACTGAGGCCTGGCAAAGTTAAAGGGCTCTTTCATTAACACCCAGAGGGGAAGAAATGAAGCCGGTCTTCAGAGGTAGGCTATTTTCACTCTGTGTCCCAAATTTTTCCCCTTAGACCGTTTTTATACTTCTGGGGCTCGCAGAAAATATTCTCAGCTATTCTGTTAGCTTGATCTCCTACCATCTGAGAGTGGGCTTCCTTCAAACAACCAAATTTCCAGGTATTTCTAAACTGCCCTTCCCCTACACCGTTCTTTAGTTCAGCATTTCAACACCCCTAACAGAAATGGTACATTTACGTGTAAGCACAGGATAGTGAAGTATTTACAACATGTGCTTTGGAGCAAGCAAATATGAATCAGAATCCAGCTTTCCTTTCCTACATACATGACATTGGGCAGCTAATTTCTAAGATTTTACTTCTTTATCTATGAAAATGGAATACTAGTACTTGCTTTGTGCAACTGTGATGTTTATTACATGAGGTAGCATCTAGAAACAGCTTAGCACATTGCCAGGCACTCAGTGGATGGTCAATGAATGACTATTTGAGGAGTAAGAGAAATGTTTACTCTTCCGAGTCTGATTTCTAGTCTCCTAGACTAAATAGGTTCACTGTTTTCCTCCCGGTTCAGTTTCCAGACACATCACAGAATTATAAGAATATTAAAAACTCAGGCTTATACCTACGCAGGATTTTCTATAACCCTCCTTCTGCTTTGAGCTCCTAAAGCTATTTCATAGAAAAATGACCTTATTTTTAAATAGAGGGGGCAATTGAAAATCACTGAACGGACCTACCCCCTAATGATTTTTTTCTCAGACATAATTATAATAATTAGCATTATAAAGTGCTAATTATCTTTGGACACAGAGGACCTGCACACCAGAGACAGAGGTCCGCATTAAGTAAAGTGGATTTCACTTTCTTCAGTTGTGAGATTTCTCTTTTTTCTTCTTTGTAATGATGCAAAGATATATCGTCCACCAAGCCTCATTTAAAAACTTTTTCCAGTTAAGGAAACTATCTCTTGGCCATCCACAGCCAGACTCCATATTGAGATTATGGATATTCAAAGAAATTGTCTTTCCTTTGTATATTGTCATTACTTTTTGTGAAATGTTCGTTTTATAGTTCCAGGCCAGCACCTAGAACCTGGCTAGAATAAAAAACTGCAGAAATCATAAGTTTCTTGTTTGGATGAAAGAGCATTCCTATTAACAAATGATAGACGACTATCCTACTGTGAGTCCTGAAAACTGGTGGTGTGATTGTTGAATGGGTTAGGGGTATAGCAGAGAAACTCAGTGTGGGGTACATACAATTTCAGCTTGAATCACACTTAACAGATCCTCTATTCCAACCATTTAAATTTACAAAGAAGAAACTAAGGCACAGAACTACTTGAGAAGAGAAGCAGAGTTGAAAACTAGAGCTCCTGATTGTTCTCAAAATAATTTTTATCATACTGCGTTGGGTTCTAAGTGAGAGGGCTTCTTATTTAGTAATGCCAAGGTCATGTGTTAATATGTAAAAAAAATTAGATGAGGAATGGGGGGCATTGGTGTAAGATTATACAGAGTGTAAAGCTGGGCTTTCTCTTATCATCTGTTGTCAACAACGGGATGATTGTTAATGTTACCCAGTCCTTACCATCGTTAACACAGAGACATTGGATATTGAGGAAGACTTTAAAACAGAATATTAGTAATGCAGAGCTATAAAGAGCCACGATCATATTAATACAATCCTCCATACACAGAGTGACCTATCTGCAGCTCCAGCCTAGAGAAACCCAGTTATTCACTTGTAGGGGGCAGCCCCATTATCAAAAAGCGCTATTCAATTGGAAGTGCTCATCTATGTTAGGTCAAAAACGACTTCCTCTAAATATCCATTCTGTGTATTGAAGTACAAATGAGTCCCACTTAAGAGAAAACAAAACAAACCAACTTCCAATGATTTAAAAATATTAACGTGACCCTCTTATGTTTACTCAAAGCTAGTGCTTCTCAAACATCAGCTGTACCAGAATCCCTGAAGGACTTGTTAAAACAAATTGCTGGTCTCTACTCTGAGCTTCTGATTCATTAAATGTGGGATGGTACCTGAGAATCTGCATTTCTAACATGTTCCCAGGTGACCCTGATGCTGTTGCTCTGAGAACCACTTTGAGATCCATATCTCTAAGCTAATCAGTCTGTCCGTTACACCTTACAAGACATACTTTGCTAATCTGACACTCTTCTATTTGTCTTTTTTTTGAATGCTTTAGAAATTTAGCTGTTATCTTTTTATGTATTTTACATTTGTTACAGCTTTCCTTGGTGGACATATATGACTTTTCTACTTGAAAATAAACATGTTTTTCTTTAAAATATCATTAAATAATAGTGTAATTAGTGATATAAAGCAAGATGACTAAAAAGAATCCCTCATTATTATGTTTTCATAGCCTGTATACAAATTATTTGAACTAGAAAGCATTTGCTAAGTAAATTATTTCTATTTCTATCACTTAATAGTGAATATTATGGTGATTAGGGGAAAAAATAAGCTTTCTTTTTTCTTTTGAGATGGAGTCTCACTCTGTCGCCCAGGCTGGAGTGCAGTGGCGCCATCTCAGATCACTAAGCCATCTCGGCCTCCCCAGCTCAAGCGATTCTACTGCCTCAGCCTCCCAAGTAGCTGGAATTACAGATGTTCGCCACCATGCCCAGCTAATTTTTGTATTTTTAGTAGAGATCACCATGTTGGCCAGGCTGGTCTCAAACTCCCGACCTCAAGTGATCCGCCTCTCTTGGCCTCCCAATGTGCTGCGATTACAAGCATGAGCCACCACTCCCAGCTAAAAGAAGCTTTTCTGATAGTAACTTTGTTTTCCCATTCTGGAGTTTATGGCAATATGAAAAAGACTGAATTTATAAGCAGAAGATGTGTTTTTGAAATCCGGGGACCTGTATTTCACAATAGCTTTGATGTGTTTTGATTGTGCACCTTTAGACAACTTATCAGTTTCCTCATTTTTATACAACAATAAAATAGTAACAGCTACCCATTAAATTCTGTACAAAAGCTAGGGACAGACACAATAACACTTGCATATCTATAAAGACTTTGTAAATTTGGGTATTATATCTAATGTTTATGCACATGCTGTTTGATTTTTTTCATTTGGAATTCAACTCCATTAAAGGAAAAGTAACATATGAATTCAGATTCTTGTAAGTCTTCAGGCATAAGGCCTCCATTGACTAAGTACATTGCCTACATAATTTCTCCTAACCCAAATGAATCTCCAGTTAAACCAAGCTGGTGGTTATGTACTGTCTCCAGAGGATGCCAAGTATAAAGTCCTTGAGTATATTCATCTTGGATCCTCTGATTAGACAACTGCAGTATTGAGACTTCAAGTTCCCCCTTGAAGGCCACAGACAGTAGCTGTAATTCTATCAAGTTTTAAATGCATACTCTTTGTTCAGAAAGAGTGACAATGATTTGACTTATTTTCCGTGACTGGGGTTAGGTATGGGGAGACTCTAGGAATGTGACTTACCAGTGAGGTTCTAGTTTTGTAAATCACAGGACAAGTTTCGATAGCAAATGTTGGACTATAGGGCTGAGGTTGTTTTCTACCACAACATATAGACTTCTACTAGCCCTTGAAGGAAAAAACACAAGAAAATCAGTTGGGTCAGCTGAGTGTTCCTTCATGAGTATGGAACAGACTTACATAACAATTCTGCAGGTAATGGCTCTGGAAAGGTCAACCACTTATTTTTGGACAACTCTTTTCTATTCTGTATAACCACTTTTTCACCAAAATGATACTAAATAAATATGCTATAGGAAGCTATATTTTGACATGACTGTTTTAGGCAAAGATACACTCACCAACTTACTCCACAAGAGTTTCTAATCAGAGAATATCATATGGATCTATTTGAATTGCTCCCATGCTTGGCTGAGCCCAAAATAATTTACTGTGCATATGTACACCAAGTGAGAAGGTTGAGGAGGTGTCACTTGTACATCTCTTTATTCTTTTTTTTTGTATGTGTGTGCTATTTTCATGTGTTTTGAAAGGCTCTCTTGCTTAGCCTTTATTTTGCCGTTAAAGATTTTTTTCTGTGCTATAACTGTATTTTTAAGTCTGGTTTGAGTTCAAGAAATCCACAAATTCACAAAAGATTAAGAACAATTTGTGAATAAAATGATGCAGAAATAAAAAATGCATTTTCCAAATAACTCCCTTGCAGTCCTTCTCCCCCAACTGTCACTTTCTATTAACTTTCTTCTTCCTACTATATTAAGTGCCATGAGCTTTCAATTCATTGTATTTTAAGTATAAGCTATACTTACTAACCTTCACATTATTCTTTGCTACTTAAATAAGCTTGCTTTCATAGTTCAATTGATGCATTGTTTAATTGATATTTTTAATTGGTATATTTTGATATATATTGATAATTGATACATATAATTCATTTGATATATTTTGGGTATGGAGGGTTGGAAGGAATCCTTTCATAATTTTTCTACTTAAAAGAAATCTTTTTTCATTTAACAGCTTTTCCCATGGGGATAGGGTTTTCATGAATAAATCAAAGTCATTAAATGAGGTATATTGTACATCTTTTAAGATTCACAGAAAGAAGCAATAACAATTTACCCAGACAGAGGGTAGAAGTTTAAACCTTGGTTGCCTGATTCCTGGGACAAATTCTTTAATTTTTTTTCTTTATATTTTGACTTTTTTTTGGACTCTCTCCTCCCCTTCCAGTCTCCAGGTCAAATACTTGACACCTGAATGATGTTCAGTTATTTAAAAGATGGATTGGCCAGCTCAGCTCCTGCCTCAGACAGACTGTCTTTAAATGTATTTTCAACATGTCTTCAAACAGTTATTTTTCCTCTGTTCAATTTTGTTCATCTTCTTACTTAACTGTTCAAATGCTACTATTTCCTTTTTAAATGTAGTATTGAGAAGTGCAAACATTATTGGAAAAGAGAGTCTTACTAGCATAATTGTGCATTATCTTCCTCTTATATTGCAGATGGAAAACATTAAATCTAGGGGGAATAGAAATATGCTCAATCAGATATTGATAGTAAAATTTCCTCTAAAAATACTTACCTATGGAAAAGAAAACTGATTTTTTTTTAAGGCGGCAACTGTCCATCATTTTTAAAGAGCTAAATGACATAGAGAATTAAAGCTGTTTCTTGAGAGTCAGACTTCTGCTGATGCTGCCCTTTCCTATTTTTTGCAATTTGATGTTTTATGAGGGATTTGGATGTGATGGGAGGGAGGGAGTGGTCCTGGAGGGCTGTGCATCACAATTTAAAGGTAAGAGTACTTGGAAAGGAACACAGTGCTCTGTCCCACGGCTTAGATTAAGTTTTAGTCAATAATTACTTACGAAAAGTTTAAAAGCTTTGTTAGAAAAAGTCAACAGTAAAATACACATATTTAAGATGAACAATTTAGTAACTTTGACCGTCTTTACACACAGATTTGTATCTGTGAAACTATCACCAAAAGCAAGACAATGAACATATCATATCCATCATCCCCAATAGTTTCTTCACACCTCACCCTGATCTCAGACAACCACTTCTCTGCTTCCCGTCTTTACAAGGGAGTTTGTATTTTCTAGTTTTATATGTAAGTGGAATTATACAGTATTTACTCTTTGTGTCTGGCTTCTTTCATTATGCATAATTATTTTTAGATTCATCCAGGTTGTTGCATGTATGAATAGCTCATAGCTGATTAGTCTTTGTGTGGACATATGCTTTCATTATTTTTGGGTAAATAAATAGGATCAAAATGATTGAACTCTGTGATAGGTGTATATTGAATTAAAAAAAATTCCAAACTATCTTTCAAAAGAATTGTACCTGAAAAAATAAACATAGGACAAAATACTTGAAACAGTGTTTTTTAAGACAGTGAACAAGGTAGACAGGTAAATTTTGTCCCTATTACTCTATTTTGGCCAGAAACAGAAGAACAATAATTACTTTTAATTTATAAAGAAAATTAAAGGAGAACATAAGATTTTAAAATTGTTTTTAAAGGAGGGCAGGAGAACTTTAATTGCAGAGATGACACACAGAAGTGTTAGTCAAAACTGGAGTTTTACTTCACTGCCATATTTTCAGTGGTTTATATGGAGACCTGAAATTTCATATAACTGCAAGTCTTCGAAGTTTGATTTTTTAATTAATGATAATCATCAAAACTTTCTCAATTAAAAAAGAATTTTTTTGTGTAATAATTTCAAATGTAGACTAATACTTTAATTTCCTGAGTCTTTCTTCCAAATTGGAATTCTTATAGAAGTCTTCGAAAAATACTAAAGAGGTGTACTTGCCCAAATCTAGAAAGTACTTGCCTTCAAGACCTTTTTCTGAGCAGACCAAATTGCCTGGAATTTTTGCCTGATTGATATCTTAGGACTCTGATTTTATAGCTTTGTGATTTATGGCAAGATTTTTAGCTTTTCTAACCCTAGGTTTTCTTATCTCTGAGTTGGAGATAACGATCACAATATTTACCTCCTACGGTTGTTATATGAATGAGACAATCTGCATCAAATATTTAGCACCGTGCCTAGCTTATAGTAAATCCTCAATAAATGTTAGCTATTATAGTAATTATGACTGTGAAAAAGATATTGTAAAGAAACAAGGCACATAGTAAAAAGGAGCTTAGAAAGGGAAAGTGTCAGGGTGCTAACTGCAAGCTTTGATGATTTTCAAATTTTGAGTAGGTTTTGGTTAACAATTTGGGCCTAAAGCTGAGTGGTGTCCACATGGACTTTGCTAGGATCATAAACGGGGCACTCTTTTGCCTATAAAGTAACTTGACAAAGCTTTAGGGCTCTACCACAAAGGGACCTACAAAAATTATGATCAGGAAATTGAATAACTATATGAATTGTCTTTTGTCTTCTTGGAAAGTAGAGTCCACCCACAATCCAGAAATAGTTTATTAGGAGGAAGGCAGTGACTACCTAGCTCTGTGGGACTTTAAAATATTTTAAATTATGTAATTTTCAAATCAATTTCACTCTAGAAATTCCCCCCTTGCTCTAATACTATTCTTAGAGAAATAAAGGTGTTTCTTAGACATAAAAATAAGCAAGCATAATCTTGAGAGCTTAGAAGTTAAAAGAAAATAAATTCTGGGGAGCAAGGCTTATTGGAGTCTAAGGAAAAAGTGGCTAGTTTAAAAGATCTTTAACAAGAAATGACTAAATACTGGCTGAAGAAATGGCTGTCACTTAGTTTGTCTTCTCTCAAAGTGGAAGCTCTCACACGTGTTGCATATGAGTAATAAGGACCTTCATAAAGATGCCTGTTGTGTGGTATTTATTTATTTCTTATTAGTGCCTCATTGTCCCTTCCTAACCTTTCCCACTCTCACCCCAAATGCCACACTCAATTTTTAATTTAAATTCAGAGTCATTTCAGACAGTATTTATCTTTGTCTGACTAGTCCTAGAATTACTTCTTTAGCCTAAATTCCTTGGACACTTCATATTCAATGTTTTCTCTATAAAGGTGGTTATCACTAATTCAGAATGCAGCCTCCAAAGAGGAAATCAGCTCTATAAACCCAAATAGATGTCTCAAAAATCTGTAAAATCATTGCTGTTCAAGCCTTGACATATTGTCTTCATTAGCCCAGCTGCGTGTCCATCATAAATGCCATCAAAGAGCTGACTGTTTTCTCCACACTGTTTTGAAAGTCTAATATGAATGTTAAATAGCCCAGCAGCAATACAATTCAGTTTGTTAACAGCAACCTCCAGACTCAAAGACAGTTGAAATGACCATTATCTGGAAAAGCAAGACAAAGAGAGAATCTGTTACTTGTTATGATCCTTAATTTACAAATTAAAAGCTCTTCAAACTCTCATTTCAGAGCTGGCCCTATTTGGGGCAGTAGTGACGGATAATAAACATTGTTCTAAATAGTAAGATTGCTTGAAAATGTAGAATGACAAAATAATTATAATTAAATTGACAACTATTTTTCATTTCTTAACACTTTCACAACTATGACGCAATCAAAATTATTGGGCCATCATTAGCCTATGCGTAAGCATGTGGAATAATATAATATGTACTTAAATTATTTACAAGTTTTCTTTAACTATCACTGCCTAGAATTTACGTCAAGTCCATCTTTCTAGATTGTGAGAACATTTGCGTTTGAACATGTAGAGAAGTAGATGTATTCTAGATTGGTGTTAACTTTTTAAAATAAAAGTATATGCATCATATAATAAGATTATATAGAATGTCAAAGACCAGAGAGAAAATCAATAAGATTTTAAATGATCTCTTAAGAAGCCAAGATAATATTCTATATTTAGTAGCACTTTTAATTGACTAGTTTCAAGAATTTCATGAAACATACTATGATTTATAGTAATTTACTTATGTATTCATTTATTCAAAACACATATATTGAATGACTACTCTGTGCTAGATATTCTGCTATGTGCTGGATATAATGAAAACATCTTGAGACTGGAGGTCAAAAAAAAGTGAATCTAGTTTTGCTTTTGCCTCTAAAGAATTATATGATCTTCAGCAAGCCCTTTAGCTCTTGTGGTTTCATTAATGAGTTGGAAAAAGTATGAATGATAATTCTGGCCTTGTTGGGGTACAGATACTCAGAATTATTATCATATGAAGAGAGTTAACTTGTTAGACCAGTGGTTTTCAAATTTCAGAAATTGATACATTAATTTTTGTGGCAGACAGGTCCCCTCCTCCTGATGTTCACTCCTTGCATAATTGCTTCTACTGGAGTGTACACAAGACCTGTGATGTATTCTACAATGTAACAAAGTAACAGGGCATACATGATTACTTGTACATGATCACATTCCATGAGATTTCAGTACCTGCTTTGTAAGGAGAGTCTCTCCTTGCTGGCTTTAAAGAAGCAAGTCGCCATGTCGTGAGCTTCCCTATGAAATGGGTCATGTAGCAAGATATTGAGGGCAGTCTCCATCTAACAGCCAGCAAGAAACTGGGCTGTCCGTCCAGTGCAGCTCACAAAAAACTGGATGCTGCCAAAACCCAAGTAAGCAAGGAAATGAGTCTGTTTTCAGTCGAATGTCAGATGAAACCACAGCCTTGGCTGACGCTTTGAGTTTAGCCTCGCAGAGGAAGAACACAGCTAAGCCAAGCATGGACTGCTGACCCACAGAAACTGAGAAAATAGATGAGTGCTGTTTTAAACTTCTAAGGTTGTTACAGTATTGTTACACAGGAATAGATAATTAATATAATGTGTTGTAAAATAAATTTGGCAACTGGTGGTCTGCAATTTAAAGAATGAAATAGAACAGATAAATATAATAGAATAGAAGAATGAATAGAATAGAATAGAATGAATTAAGTGTCAGCAGCTTTCATTAAAATTTTACTTCAGTTATACTGCATATATATGTCCATATTAGGTCACAATAAAAACATATTTCACAATGTGAGTTATAGTAAGAGAAAAATTTAAAGCCTACACAAGAACTCTTAAAGTTTTACATGTATATATTCTCATATCTATGAAAACTTTACAGGGCCTGTGATTTCTTCAGGATTGTATAAGCAGCCAGTGAGAAAGCAAAAATGCAGATGCTCCCCAACTTACAATGGAATTATGTCCCAATAAACCCATCATATGTTGAAAATATTATGAGTCAAAAATGCGTTTAATATACTTAATCTACTGAACATTATAGTTTAGCCTAGCCTACCTGAGCATGCTCAGAACACTTGCATTAACCTTACTTTACAGTTGGGAAAAATCATCTAACACAAAGCCTGTTTTATAATAAGTGCTGAGTATCTCATGTAATTTACTGAATACTGTACATTATGTTGAGATTGTGAAAGTTTCACATCACTATGAAGTTGAAAAATCATTAAGTAAAATTGGTGTGTGTCAAGGAGCAACTGTATTGATGACCAAGAATATTTCTTTTCTTTTCTCTCTTTTTTTTTAGACAAAGTCGCACTCTATTGCCCAAGCTGGTTTGCAGTGGCACAATCTCGGCTCACTGCAACCTCTGCTTCCCAGGTTTAAGTGATTCTCATGCCTCACCCTCCTGAGTAGCTGGGACTACAGACATGCAACACCACACATGGCTAATTTTTGTATCTTTAGTAGAGATGGGGTTTCACCATGTTGGCCAGGCTGGTCTTGAACTCCTGGCCTCAGGTGATCTGTCTGCCTCGGCCTCCCAAAGTGCTAGGATTACAGGTGTGAGCCACTGCAGCTGACAGACCAAGAACATTTTTTATCACATTTAGATTATTTTAGATTTTGGAGAATTAGGAAGATTATATCTGGGATAAGTTGTAGAATTATCTAATGTTCATTCAGTAGCCAATTTATAAACAGAGAGAGAGAACTAAACAAGAGTTTAAGTTCTAATTTAGACCTATTTTCCCAAATTTGGCCCTCATTTCATTGCTAATACTGAATGATTTTAGTTTGCAGGCAGACAATTTAAATTTTATAAAATTTTTGAATTTATCTTAAAAATATTCAAAAAACAAGTTACTCCTTAGGTTGAAACTAACATAAGTAGTGTCTCCACTCCATTTCTGCACTTTTTTGGCAGCATATTACACTTTTAGTGGTATGTGAATAAAGCAAGTAACAGGAAGGTTATTTGCAAATGTCTAAAATCTGAGTCAGGTATTTTGGTTTTATAAATAAGAAATGGAAACGCAGAGGCATTAAAATGTCTTCTCTTGTTCAATAGTACTCATGGGATCAAACACTGAAGAAAAGGAATAAGCTATTGCCAAAGTTTATGTAAATTGTAGACTCTCTTGAATTAAGCAATTTATACTGTAGGAAGTGTGTACATGCTTGTGATATAAATGTCGGGGGTGTGTGATACGCCCGTGTATGTGTATGGTGGAGGTATGTTCCTGTATGCATGTGTGCGTGTGTTTTCTGGTAGTTGCTGCGTTATAAATTGTGCTAGACTTAAAAAATAAGATGTCTAAGGCATATTTCTTATCCTTTCAGTGTTAATAGGTTAATAAATGATCATAATTAGTAACATACTCAATAATAAATAAGTTGTTGAAATGTTGATTATTAGAAGCCTTTTTTGAGAATCATGGGAAAGATGCAAAACAATTTTGGCTTTCACATCACAAGATGTAGCTTCAGACTCTAATTCCACTATTTGCTGGTTTTATGATCTTGGACAGTTAAACCTCTGTGTGCTTCATCACTGGATTGTTTATTATTCCAGTCTCTCCAGAGAAACAGAACCAATAGGATGTGTGATGTGTGTGTGTGTGTCTGTGTGTGTGTTTGTGTGATGAGATTTATTTTAATAAATTGGCTCATGTGAGTATGGAGGCTCATGAGTTCAAAGTCTAAATTAGGCAGGCTAGGCTAGCAGACTGGAGGCCCACAGAAGAACCCATGCTGCTGTTTAAGTCTGAAGGCAGTCTGCCACAGAATTGTCTCTTGCTTGGGGAACATCGGTATTTAGTTCGATTAAGACCTCCAACTGATTGGATGAAGCCCACCAACATTATGAAGGGCAATCTGCTTCACTCAAAGTCAACTTATTTAAATGTCAATCCCATCCAAAAACACCCTAGCAGGAATATTCAGAATGTCTGACCGTGTATCTGGGCACCATGGCTCAGTCACGTTGACAGATAAAATTAACCATCACGAGTTTACTCCTTGTTAACTTGGCAACCATATACATGTCCTAAAACCACACTTAATCTCCAAATAAGGAAAATAACAAGGTCATACTTCCACCTAACATGATACAACTATTTTGCTTACAACCACAATTGAAGATGCACTAATGCTTACCCCAGAAGAAGACACAAAGTCCTTGAATAATGTTTACTCTTCTACTTGACATCCTATAACTGAAAAACTATGATAATAAAGTCAGTATATTTTATGTACATGATAAGGAGATAAGAGAGGGGAAAAAAACAAAAATATAATATATGTATATATTATATATATAAATTGTTATAAGGATTAAATGAAATAAAATATACATAGCACCTAAAAATTTCTAGCATATGGCAAGTTGTTACCAGATGCTGTTTCTCCATAGTGTACTCTAATTTAGGATCAATCTCTGGCTACATAGTGTCATACATTAACAACGATAAGAAGTAGCCTTTGTACAAGTGTGGGCATGAGAATTTGTATGAGGTATGGGCTTACATGTTTTGGTAAACAATAGATTACATGTGTAGTAGTTAAGTGCCTGTTTGTTTTTATATAAAATATCATTCTCCTAAATTTGTTGCATTTTAGACCATATAAGTGCAATTGTGAAATACTTGGCAGAGGAAATCCAGAGCGTTTATGTTTTTAAGAATCTGAAACTAATTCTTAAAATTCTAAATGCAGATATTAAAATAGGTCCAAACAATCATGTGTAGCTATGTACCTATCTGAATTATTTGCCTCAGAATGATGATAATGATGATTATGTGTGTATATACATATATAAACACACATGCACATACATAAAAGCATTAAATAACTGCCTTTTAAATCTCCTGCAACTGATACCTGGGAGTTTCTGTAATTCTTTCAAATGTTCAATCTTACTGTATATCCACGATGTAATTGAAAATGCTATCAACATTATGCATGTCACCTCCTCCTCTCTCCGAGCTAATCTAAAAAATAAAGAAAAATCTAGGACCTTGAGTGTTTCATCCAGATATAAGATAAAGAGCTCTACATCCACATACCTTGCATTTATGGTTTGGCTTCCACTTATAAAATGTCTTTTCCTCAATAAGGCAAGAAATACATGCCTATGCTAAAATTCGATTTCTTACTTCGTAACACTTTTCCTAATCCTACTGTATAAGTGTAATATATAGCAAATATTTTTCTATTAATTAAAGTCCTTCATTTTTAGAATGGTATTTTTTAAAGCTCTTCAAACCTCTCATATCCTTAAAAAATATCCCTTCACATAGAAATGCTTAATTCATTGTTTGATACCACAAGCATTAAAAATATTTATGCTAACTGGTTTATTCTGTCTTTCTTTCTTCAGCACTCCTCACTGCCTCTTTGTATGCTCAGACAAATACCGTGAGGGAGAAAACAGTCTCACTCACACACCTGCACAGAAGTCTATGGAAACTCTTGCATACCAAGAAGGCTAGTTCACATTATATCTTTCCTCCCATTCAAAATTCAATAATCAGGATGGTTAATGATTGGGAATTTAAATACCACTTTCTTATTTCCAATAATTATGCTAAGATCACAGAAATAAACCTTTAGCAGTGTGTATATAATATTTTTAAAAATCTACCCAATCAAGTTATTCTGAATCCAGTCTTTCCATGCCTCACAAAATCAGCTATGTCTAGTTGTTTTCACAGTTTCCTGATTAAACATTTCAATAGATTTTCTATTGCTCACTCCTTTATTTATCCAGAGCATTAATGAACTTTTTTTTTTTTTTTACCTCCTGTGGATCCATAAATATTGCTATTTTATTATCAAAAACAACCCTTAATTGGACTAAAAATAGAATTGTAGATCAGCCCACCACCTAAGTAGTGAATTCACTATTTTGGCTCCAAAGTCACCATTTATTTTTTCATTCATTCACTGATATTTATTGCATGCCTACCACATGCCAGGCATTATTCCTGGTGCTTGGGATTACACAAAGGAAAAGACGAATGAGGTTGCTGCTTTCGTGGGTCTTTGATTCAGTAAGAGAGATAGTTAAAAACAACCAAACAAAGCAGAAACTTCTTATGATGATAACTTCTATAGAAGTATGGAACAGGAAAATCTGGGACATGATGACCAGGTGCGTGAGAGTTAGAATGTGTGGCCAAGGAATAGTGCATAAGGAAGTCCTCTTTGAATAGTTAACATTTGAATTGATGCCAGAATAATGAGAAGAACCAGTCAGGCAAAATTCCACAGGAGAGATTTTCAGTCAGAAGGAACAACAGATTCAAAGGCTCAGAGGCCAGAACAAACTTGGTACACCTGACGGCAATAAAGAAGGCAAGTATAGTTGGAATTAGGTAGATAAGCAAGTGCAACTAGGATGAGGCTGACAATTTTTCAACTACCCGTCTTTAATAATAATGGCCAAAATGTATTGAGCCCTCAGTATGTGCCAAGCAACCAGTATATACATTCATCAACTCAATTAATCCTCAAAACCACCACATGAGGAAACTAACTTTTATTTCCATTTTACAGTAAATTAAACTGAGGTTCAGAGAAGTGAGTGAGTTGCTGACGAGTATTCAACTAGCAAGGGGACCAATGCAAATTGAACCAAGCCTGGGTCCTTAGCTAATAAGTTACATTGCCAACCTAACATCTTCCCTGCTAATTACCTAAACTATTTTTACCTTATTTTATGTGTTACATTTACAACTAGAGGTTAGCCACTTTCATTCTAGGACTGCTATTTATGGTACCTTTGGCACCTTTAGAATACCTTACTTACTAGGTAGGCGGTGTTGGTGTGCTGGTAACTGTTTAGCAACTAACCCCAGTTGTCTCCCAAGAAAGCCCTGATTTATGGCATTTATTGATTTCTGTGGTGTAAATTCTCTCACAATAGCTTATTTCAAGCTAACTAGCTGTCTACCAAAAGTACAATGGAAAAGTAGTGTGCCTGTTTGGTTCTCGTGAACCAGTATGAGCCAGCTCTGATACACCACTGTTAAGAGAGAACTACCAAATATTAACTTGAAGGAAAAATCTACCCACCAGGGAATAGTCTGGAATCCTCTTGATGAAAGTCAGAATCACAAAGACTAAAACAAAATGTGGATTATTACTCTCCATCCACTAAATTTATTATTAGGGAGAAAGGTAGAAGGCAATGCATGAAAAACTAGATGCCTCTTCCCCCACTTCGTGCCAGTGAGATTTTAATCATTGCCAACTGAAATGTTTTGCAATTGAGTTCGCTCATGGAGGAGCAAATCTCATTCTTGAATATAGTGTACACAAATGGTTGTTTCAAAACAAAGAGGCACAGCACCTTAGGTACCTATATAAGTTCAGGATGGTTTTGCTAATTGAGATTTTAGGAGACCAAGCCCCTGGATGCAGCACCTGAGGAATTGTTTTACAACATGGAAGCCATTAGACAATATGGACCTTCTAAGAATAAGCAGGAATCTTTGCAGTGAGGGTGGGGAAACTGCCTTCCAAGTGCAAATTTCAACATGGAATCGTCAAATAATAATTCATGACAGAGATACAACATATGCTCTCATGATAGAGTGGGAGTTAGAGGACACAGAGAGCAAGTAAGCAGCAGAAACTTCATGAGTTACAGCACCTCATTGCCATTATAAAACATCTTTATTGAAAGAGAAAATGCAATATTTTGGTAGAAGGGGATGAAGTAGGTAGTCTAGATTGCTCACTTATGGTAGAGTGTGCAATTTTACAGCTGGGATATGCCCGTCTGTTTTGTGTCTTTCCCGACTCACAGCCTATCCAGACAGGAGTTGAGTATACACAGTTTAATACATAAAGCAACCAAGGTGCTTAGGTAGAACTTGGGCAATGGAGAATTTTATAAAAAAGGAGCCTATATTTTCTTTAAGAAGTTCTCGATTGCCATCCTCTCCATGCCTTTTTAAAAGTTAATTTGATTTGTGCCACCTTTGGAAAGCTGTGTGAGTGGTCATTTTGGGTGTGTGTGTGTGTGTGTGTGTGTGGTGTGTTCTTGAGGCAGATTAATTCACCTATATAAAATACATTATTGTTAGTATTATAATTTACTGCTAGAGTTTGGGAACTGTTGCTATTTCCTTAGGAAAGTCTTAATTTTTAAGAACACATTGGACTAGGGCACAGAAGCCTAATGCCCTCAGATCATTCAGGCTTACAGCAAACGTCTGCTTTACTTAACCAATGTTATAACAGCAGAGAGGCGGCTTATAAAATTATTGGAGAGAGGCATATTCAATCTGAATTTTTAAAGCTGAAAAGAAACTGACCATGAAAATGCTTCAGTAAAGTTAATGTGTGCAGATATATATATATATATATATTATTTTTTTTTTCTAAAGCAAGGGAAGGAAACTCATGCTTTCTCCATAAAAAAAATTTTCAATCAAGTACTTCTGTGTATTTTTTATTCTTTCTTATGAAAAGACAAGTTAGAATTGGACCCTTTATCTACTTGGCAAATCAGAATATCAAAATAATCTGAGGAAGTTTTATAGCCAAGAATAGCTATCTCAAATAATAGATACAGTGCCCAAAGCCATTTGCTGAAAATACACAATATTTAAAAATCTCCACTTTTTACCTTTTCATTATAGTCAAGGATAATATAATTTCTCTATGTAAACATTTAAGAAAGAGTTCTTATACTCATTGTTTATTAAATAACCTGCTAGACTTGTTGAAATGTTTCTTTAAAATATTTTGAATTGCAATCATATGTTGAGGGGTTCTTTAAAGATAAGGAGAGGTCATCAATTTTGTGCTTTCAGTAATACGATTCTAGAATATCATTATTTTTCTCTTATAAATTTGATTAGTTAAAAAATACCATTAAAAGGTCAAATGAATTCTTTGTAAGTTGGCTTCTAATAGCTATGTTTAGAAAAAAATATTTCAATGGATGCATTGAGTTGATAAGTATTACTGATAAGCCTTCTTTATTTGTTATTGTCTTTTAAAAAGCATGAAAATGTCTTTCCTATTTGGAGTTGTTTTCAAGAAATATGGACTCTTTTCTCTCTCTCACTACCTCCTGGCTACAGTCACTTTCTATGCTATTTGTGTATCTACATTATTCATGCTTACAAGCTCAGCTGTAAAATAAAAATAGAGTGAATGAATGAGTTCTAAGGATCAACATAAAAATATGGCCTGAACTCCAGCCAAACCTTGAATCTAACTTATTTTACATAGTTCACCACTTTCTTTTTCATGGAAAATTCTGTTAGCCAATCTATTCCTATCCTGAAAACCTGGTAATCTGAAATTATGCTTTATGCCCAGGACTCTTAATTAAAATAATAAAATCTCAATATTTCATGTATTCTGTATGTTACTAGGATCCCTGAAAGACCTGGAAATTTTAGTGTCAATCAAATATGAGCGAGCTTGGTTTTGTCTGTTTCTGAAATTTAGATCTCTTTATTTTTTAGTGCATTTTTATTCACTCACCAGTATGAAAATATCGTGTGTTTTTCTTTGAAGCTATAAAAAAATTAATATGGAATCCCCCCAACCTCACTATGCTAATATTCTAGGAAGTATGGTCCTCAGACACCATCTGAGGCTGGCTGCTGCTGCTGCTGATACTGGTAAATTGAAAAGCAAAACACCAACGACATAGTGAAAAAGCATGGTCAAGTTTACATCAGACTTAACTGTTTCTTCTGTAATGCACTTCTTTCAACACATAATAGTGACTGATCTGGGTGATCTTTTTCACTTAGGGAAAAAAAATATTTCTAAGCTCATTTTATCGCTCCAGAGTTTCACGTATATAAAACAGAGAATTATATATGTGACAGGGCTCAATACTGGGACTAAGACATTTCCAAGCCTGAAATGAAAAACATAGTTTTCAGGCAATTTTAGCTTTTTGTAAATTGTCCTCTCAAGCTGATGAACCCCAACCCACAGCTTCCTAGCTTTCTGCCGTCAATTGTAGTGAAATCATTGTCAATTAATCAACTGGAAGAGCAAACACCTGCCCAATTTATTATTTTTTTTTTACAGGTAATTAGGGGATCCAATAAAGCAGCAGGAGCAGATACATTTTCGAGTAAAAGCATATGTCAAAACCTGCATGCTTCTAAGCAATCCCACACCAGAGAGAGAGAGGGGGAGAGAGAGAGAGGGAGAGAGAGAGAGAGAGACAAAAGAATATATCTCTTTTGACAACAAAAAGCCCAAATATTCTGAAATGTGGAACAAAGAGGCTTGTCAAACAACGATCTTTATTGCCCAAGATCCCAGCACCTGCAAGCATGTGTAAAATGTTCAAAGGAACACATGTGAGAGATATATGTAGGTCACTGTGTTTGTGTAGGTGGCACAGGTACTATTGGCCTGAGGATAGACAATGAGCCCATATCTACCAGTTTTATGTATATTTAGTCAGCAGATAACAGAGATGGACCCTAAACTTTGCCTTTTCTCCACCAAAAGAGAGAGAGAGAGAGAGAGTGAGGGAGAGAGAAGCAGCCGGGTGGCAGAAGCCCATGTACACTTGCACAAAACAGGTGGTGTTCTAGTTAGGATGCCATATTTGCTATTTAGGGTTCCTGTGATCTCTGGAAGGATGGGTAAGCTATAGGGTGCGTAGGAAGAAGCTACACAAAGCATCCATAGCACTCCAAGCCTACAGGCTCCGTGTGACCTGGCACTCCACATACGAAGATGGGTTATCTCAGCAAGCCTGCTACAGCGTCTCTGTGAAATTTGGGTTACCACATTTAGCTGTGGGATTGCAGCACATAATACCACAGATAGGAGATAATGCCTCAGGCGTGTGGCTGGTGCAATGTAAGCATCACAAGACTAATTATGGTAGATGTAGGGGTTGAGGGAGATAGAGGTGAGGCAGGACGTGAAATGGGTAATGAGATGTGGCTTGTGGCTTGCTAGTGTCTGTCATGGCATACCCTCTCCTACAGCCTGGTACCCCCACCTACACTAACAAACCAAAACAAAGCTATAAAATGTCATTCTGTGCTGCCATCTTTCTGAGGCAGACATCAATAAATCAGAATTTATCTTCCTCAATAGGAGTCCAACAGCACATTAAAAATGCAGAATTTATTTTTTATTTGACTTTTAACTGTCCTTTTTGAGGCTGAAATGACAGGTTAAAATCTTCTTTTTGATGTCACCACATGAATTTTTTCTTTAATGATTCAGTGCTTATTGCTTTGAGTGGCCAGAAGCTCTCAAGATATTTATGAAGCAAGTTGTCACCTCTTGGCACCTCACCAAAACTTTGTTTTTTAAAAATTTTTGTTAGTGAGCTTTATTTCTCACTATATTTTTGTTCAATAATCTCTCCAACCCTGGTCCAAGTCCTGGATAAATCTGGTTGAATTCAGAATAACACTGAACTTCAGTGACACTTCTTGTTAGCTCAACTGTCTCAGGGTTTGAACCTGTTCACATTTCCCATCTCCCGGTGTTTCCTTCTGATTTACCAAACCCATTTGAATACTACATCAACTCAGAAGGGTCACTTCAATCACCTCTCAATTTCTCATGAAAAAAATTGCTTATCATAATCTTTGCCCAACACATATAATAGGGTTTTTATGAAGCTCAAATGTAAAAAGGTATTTTTCACATGTAATTGGTGTATTTTCGGTGTGTTGGATTGCCATATCTCCTCTTTCTCTCAGGTAAAACTCTACTTGATCTTGGAAAAATGTACAACAATGAGATTTGGAGCATGTAAGAGACATAATAAGTTGTCCAGGAAGTCTTAAAATATATTCTGAAAAATACTATATATGGTAGTCATTAGTACTGTTCCCAAATTATTTTAGGATCTCTGCCTTTTGGGCATATGTTGGGATTACATTTCCTGTCCTCTTGTGTGTGGATGAAACCATATGACTAGTTCTGCACAATTAATTGTGATCAGAAGTGCTGTGAGTCACCTCAGATTCAGGGCTCCTAGAGGTTGTTGTTTGGGTGGAATATTCTTGAGCTTTCTGTTTTCCCTCTAGCACAGCAACTGGACTGTTTCATATGATGGCTCTTTCTTCAGTTTTGGTCCATGAACACAGCACTCCTGCTGATCCCTAAGTACATGCTGAACATGGATCATGATGTAAGAAATATTCAAATGTTTATTGAAATAAATTATTGACATCTGGGAAGCTCTTCATTACCTCAGTATAATATAGTCTACCTTGACTGTCATTGGGAGTGAAATACATGTGGTTAACAAAAGGCAATGAAAGGCCAAACAAGTTTGGGAGAAGCTAACTTGAAGAAAACTAAATAGGTTACTTGGGCTCGTTTGAATCCAATAATGGCTTGTGACTCTTCACAAGTCTACTATAAATAAACCAAAATGTCCCTGATACAGTTCTTTTGGTTTAAAGATTATTCCAAAGGACTAATATATGCTAAAGAAAGCATGCCAACTCACCACCACTTCACCAGCCTTTGTCTTCATGTGAAGACATTGGGACAGTTCCCCCTCCCCAGTAACACTAGCTCATGGCATGGTGCTGGTTTCAATGCTGTTCCAGGTTCTCTGCAATCCATTTGTCTGAGGAAGTCTACAAATTCATCTGCTCTTGAATGTTAGCTAGTTTTAAAGGAAAATGCTATAATATCTTGTATACAGAAGACAGAGTGGTGCTATTCTCTAAAAGGCGATGTATTTTTTAAAAAGGTAGACTGACATTTTTCTGGCTCACTAATTTCTTTTATTTTTCTAATTAAAAAATACACTTCATTTATGAGAAAAACTATATTACCATACATGCTACAAATAGAAGCCAAAACATCAAAGAAAGTAACTGCTAAAAGCTGGCTAGTTGGAATGTAATATATTAGTTTCAAAAAGAACCCTCCACAACACACACACAGACACACACGCACATACTGTCACTTACATGCACAGAATTTTGGCCTCACAGTTCTTTCTAAGGTTGTATCTGTGCTTGTTTATCTGGCAGTGTTT
Organism: Hylobates moloch; assembly: GCF_009828535.3. Lineage (NCBI taxonomy): Eukaryota > Metazoa > Chordata > Mammalia > Primates > Hylobatidae > Hylobates > Hylobates moloch. The sequence continues at coordinate 24,020,745 of NW_026652297.1, read as the reverse complement.
TTGCTGCACTTGAGAAACTGGAAAAATCTGTTTTAATGAAAACTAAAGGTGGTCACTCACATACAAAGTCAGTAACTTTGCTTTTGTTCATGATTTTTAAAATATAGGCTGATTGTATAGATGCCAACCTGACAGAGCATTCTGCCTGTCAGTGGTGTGTTGTATTTGGAGAGGGTAATCAGAACTGAATTCTCAAAATGTTACACCTGATGCAAATCCAGGCTATTCTATTTCAAAACTCTAGTTTATTACTAAAGTCACCTTGCATTTCTGGGGCTAATTTGGTCTGAAATGTCACCAGTTAGTGAAGAACCAGAATGTTTCCAAGCCTTAGGCTGCAGGTGGCTGAGATAAAAGTAAATCCTATACTATTAGAAGAAAGGAAGGAGGAGAATGGAAAAAGTGAAAAAATAAAATAAAATAAAATAAAAAGGAAGGAAGGAAAAAAGGAAGGGATAGAGAGAAAAAAAAGAAGAAAGAAAAAAATCTGCTCGTGTACTCATTTACTTTCTGAATTGACACATGAGCAGCACAGATCTTATCAGATAATACACACATTTAGAAATTCAGTCTGCACGTGTCTATGTTCCTACAGCCCATTCTGCCTAGCTAAAACAACATCTTTTTTCCCCCCAAAAATCTGTTTCCTTCTTACATAGTCCAAATGTTAGAATGTGGTTTGAATTCTTTTTTGAACATTAATTTAAACAGTATGGGAATAGATCAGCCCTTATAAGTCTAAATAAAACTTCCTTCGACATATATAATATGGTGTGCTTATTTGGAGGCTAATGAATTTGGAAAGAAAAAATGGGAAAGAGTTAAATACAGAAAAGAGAAAGCTTCATGGAAGATTTTTTCTTATAAAAATTTAAAAATTTAATTGCTGCTTTTTTCCTATCCCAATCTATTTAGTAGAAATTTACAACAAAGCTTTAAACTGATTTTCATACCAGCATTCCAAATGTTTGGATATTTTGACCTGAACAGAAAAATGCAAATAACACAGTGCCACTTAGTGGAAAGGGGGGAAAAAATCATTGTGAATGAGGAAGAGAATCAACAGGCATCCAAATCGTCGTCTGGAATTATAGATACAAGTCATGTTTGACATTCAGATGCTATGCCTTTTGATGGCTTTCAATCACATTAAACTCCTACTGCCACAATAATAAGTAAATTGTGTCACACGCTATCACAACAAACATTTCCAAAAAGAGCATGGAGGAATCCATTCAACACTGATTGTATAGAAACATTATAAACTCTATTTTCTTAAGGAGAGAAATTTTACTGACTTCTTAAGGTGAGACAGTCTCATAAACTGATGAAACCATATAATTTTTTGTAGCTTTATGAACTATAATCAGATACTTCTTCTGAATTCAACAGAGCAATTTTCTTCTCTGCATTAAGGTGGAAGTCATATTTGTAGGAAAGCTGGTAGATTATTCACTTCTATAGATTTTAGGGACCTGAGAAAGTCAGTGGTGGGGCAGGACATTGTCTCTAGAGTTTCTGTTGAGTCGGGGACCAGGGCCACCAATGTACTTTGAAGGCTGAATATTTTGTTTCCAGTAACAATTAAGGTCACTCTAAAGTGAAGATTTTTTTTAACTATTGTTGCATTGTCCTTGGGATAAATTTTAGGATAGATTTATGCATCTCTTTGTGAACCTATCATATGTTGTAATCAGCTACCGAGTAGCATTTCATTATTCTAATATTTTTCAAAATTCACAGCATACATCACCAAAACACTGACTCTATTTGTGTCTGTATAACTTGACACACCCTGTAAAGAGCATCGAGGCTCTCTTTCCCTCTCCCACTCCCTCCTGTTCTCTGTTGAAGTTAGAGCTTATTTATCCAGCTCTGAAGTGCTCTGAGATTCTGCTTCCTCCCACCACCTCTCATATTCCCAACACTTATATAAAAATGCTACCTATGGATGTTAGATTTTATTTTGATAACCCGCCTGCCAGCACACACACTTTAACTCTCACCTAGGTAACTCAAAGGATATGTTCAAAATTCTACATTGTCCATTAGACTAACTTGTGATCTTTTTGGGATGGGTAGTGCCAAATACTAATGGTTTTACAAAAAGTATTTGAGGCATCCCAGACAGTACTTGGGGAGTCAGCAAGGAATTAAATATGAACAGCATTCACAGCTCTTAATCAGAAGCTCTTTCTACAAGAAAAAAAGAGAAATTTAAAAAAATGTTCCTACATTACCTACAGTGTTGTTAATGTAACTTTCTATTTACATAATATGCAAAAAGGGCTGTCTGCAAACTGCAGTAATCTATATGGAATGAGGACAAAAGATACTGATTTCTTTAAAATGTTCTTGTTAAGGAATAATCAAGAAGTTAGAACCTCTAATCTTGCAGTCAAAGCAGAAGTTGGGGGGATTTTATTTTCTTTTTTTCATTTTTGCTCATGTATATATATTCACATGCACAGACGAGTACAGACAGATTTACAGATATCAAATATATCATCTTTAACATTCAGGAACTAAATTAAACTTCAAAGAAAAAGTTAAAGTTCCTGGTAAAGGAAACATTTATTCGCTTTTGATTTAGCCTTAAGCATTTCCAACGAGTTTGTTCTGAGATGTCTGAGGAAAAGTTAAGTGTGTGTGTGTGTGTGTGTGTGTTTGTGTGTGTTACTAATGTGTAAGATGGAGAGGGATGGAGGGGGCAGATGGGAAAGGGAGGAGTGAGGGAGGATAGACTAGACTAGACTAGACTAGATTAGATTAAACTACAATGGAATGGAATGGACTGAAGAGAGGAGGGTAAGTGAAGAGAAGAGAGGAGAAGAGGGAGAAGGAAAAAAGGAAGAAAGTAAGGAGGAAAAGGTTATCAGATACTCTTTCTACTCTGGATGTCTGAGCTTTCTTTTTTAAAATTGACATGAGCTATATTTTACCATGAGTTAAAACACGGCCTGAGGAAGCTTCTGGAGAAGGAAATTCCAAGCAGGACGAGCTAAGAAAATGTCCAACTTCTTGTTGGTTCTGTCTTCCATCTCCACTTGATGATAAGGAAGACTCTGGTTGACATCAATTGTCAAGGGGGTAACACAAGGGATAATACATAGGGTGTCGTCTCTAAGGCAACACGACACCAAACTAGCAAGGGATGACTAGATGAAAAATCAACATCTGGAATTGCACTTGCAAACAAACAAGCAGCTAGTACACAATCCCATTGGGATTGCTTTGTAAACTGCTGCATTGTACACTAGTATGAGCTTCCCAGATTGAGCATAGCAGGATTCAAATGAGCTCAGAGTCCTGACAGTCCATTGGATGTCTTATTACTTCCATGTCCTTAGAGTCCAAAAGCTTCAATAAGTCAAACTGAACATAAAGGGCATGGGATATGCTAAAATTCTGTTATAAAATAATTTTCACCTTACAGAGACTTCATAGGGGTCAAATGAGATCATCTCTGTATAAAATCTTAACCAACTGTGACTAGTAATCCCATGGGGCCATTTTGAGCTTTCCTTTTCTGAGGCCAATAATTTTTTTTTTTTCTGGGAGGATTTCTTTATTTCACAGTTACACCCAACACTCTCAGATGTCTTGGGGCCCATGAGGGCTAAGGAGGAGGTGCAGAGTCAGCTGTTGGGGAGACCCCACTCTTAGGGAAGGGAATACACTGGTGGCCGCATCCAGCCCCCCATGGAGGGACCCGTGTTGCTCTAACAGAAAGTGCCAGAGATGCAGAAGTGGCCTCTAAGGCCCTGTGGGAGGGGGCCATGTGGTGACCCAGGGACCCCAGACCCAGCCCAGCTGAGCTGGCAGGAGCTGCCGTTGGGTGAGCAGGTGGGGGGCTTCTCAGGCCCAGTGCTTACTGGCCCTTCTGAGCCACCTGGGCTGGGCCAGAGGTCCTCTGGGGCCAGTGAGAGGACGACCCCCACTGCATTTGCACTTTGTGGCAGACTAGGGCCAAGTATCTCTGAAAATTGTTCACTTCAGAACTATTGGTACCATATTTGGTGGTTTAGGGTGATGAGTCTTTTTGCAAAATTTTTATAAAGATTCTGGAGAAAATCCGTCTCCCTTCAGGATAAAATGGAGCTTTATTTGAGGAACCTGTGTGGGGGTGGAGTGCCCATCTCAAGTTTCTCAATAGAACATCATACCTACCATCAACTAGTTAGGTTTCTAAAGCATAATGCTCCCCTCAGTCAATAATCTAGAAGGTCAGCATTGAAAGGCCTTAAAATGGGCTCTTTCTCTGTGCAGGTGCTGTTTTCATACTTCATATGTATTTTATTTAATTTTATTGAATATACTGTAGAGAGGTTATGTACTACTATCACCCCCATTTCACAGATGAGGAAATTGAGTCTTAATTTGATACACTTATTTGTCCAAGATTACACAATTATTGATCCTGGAAGCCATAACTGCCAGAAGGTCAGATTCTAAAGCCCATGTTTTTATCCACTTGTCAAAATAGTTTATCTTTACCTTTTCCCCTCTAGATTCTATCAAAAGCTTTGCCAGAAAAAAATAATGCCATTGGAAATTAGAATATAAGAGAGAAATAATATATTGCAGGAATAATGCAAATTAAAGAATATTTGTATAGTATGATATTTATAAAAATAAAGCTCAATGTTTATACATGTGTAAGGGGTTGAGAAAAAAATTGAAGACAATCTGAAGGAATGGATACATAACAAATTTAAATGGTGGTATGGGGACATGTCAGTAGGAATGCAATTTAAATTTTAATTATTTTTATTTTTTTACATAAACATGTACCGTTTGATGTAAAAATAGTACAAATAAAAGTGTGTGTTACACAACACTTTAGAAATTTTTCTAAATTCTATATGCAGATGAACTTAAACCAAGGGAAAATTATTTGAAATCAGAGTATTCACTCTTTGTTCCTTCATACTAATTTAATGCTAAATCCTCAGCTTCTACCAAAGTAATCACAAGAAAGAGTTGTCTGCTTTCCCTATAGAGCGATTGTCAGGACATTATTTATCATGTACCTCTCTGACTTGTGTTACATTCCATATATTTATTAGAACTTAGCCAGGAAAACCTATATTTCCCCTGAAGAATTAATATGCCTTCTTCTTTCAGCTAATATGGAGGATAGACCAACCATCATATTTTCTTTGTGCACAGATGCTAGACAGCTTAGCTAAATTTGTTCCTCCATTAGAACTGTATTGATCTTTATGCTCAGTTTAATCATTTCTTTCATTTCCCCTCAGAACTGGTTTCCTCTTTTGCTTTCTTACTCTTCGTGGATATATACTTGAACCCTGAACAGCACAGGGGTTAGGGGCATCCACTCCTCACACAGCTGAAAATCTATGTATAACTTTTAATTCTCCCCAAACTTAACTACTAATAGCCTACAGTTGATGAGAAGCTTTATCAATAACATGAACTGTTGATTAATATGTATTTTGTATGTTATATGTATTATGTATTGTACTCTTATAATAAAGTAAGGAAGAGAAAAGAAAATGTTATTAAGAAAATCAAAAGGAAAAGAAAATACATTTACAGTACTGTACTGTATTTATCAATACTGTAAATTTATATAATCTGTTTGAAATGATGAGCAACCACAACTACAGACCTCAGTCTATGGTGCATATCAAGCAATTCAACTTTTTCTTGTAATGTCATGACGTTTCTCTGCTTCTTGGGAGCACTTCGAGCATCACTGTTTGCACTTCATGTGGGTCCCATAGTGTTATTCAACAGTTATGGTACTGCACTAAACATGATGAAAAATACAGGAGAACAGGGGGAGATCGCTTGTTGCTACGCACAACTTACTGGAGAGAGGAACTGCTCACATTGAGATAATTAGCATCGGTGGTTGAATACTTGCAACACTGAGTTCACCACAATAGCAACAGGAGATGGCTACAAAATGTTTATAGTAGTACACTATGTACTACAGTTAATTTTATGCAGTTGTGACTTTATACTCATCTTTGCTGTTGTTTATACTTCTCTTGATTTCTAATGACACCATATAAGATCTGTTTGTATGTTTATGTTTTGATACATTTTAACTTTTTATAATGGATTTGTATATATTTTATGAAGGTAAATGATAAAATAGACTAGTATCTACACATATTTTATACATTCATGACATATCTAACTTTTTCTTATTTTTTTTGATATTTCTAGGCTATGTGGTTTTCCTGAAAATTGTCACAAATCTCCAAAAATTTTTCCAATATATTTATTTTTAAAAGTCTGCATAAAAGTGAATCCATGCAGTCTAACCTCAGGTTATTTAAGGGTCAATTGCGTATTCTTTGTCCTAAGTTTCTTCAAATCACCTTTCAAAAGAGGCACTGTATAAAGTACTTAGTAGTAAACTACAATAGTCATACAGTTAGGAGGTGGAACAGTGAAGTTGTCTAAAAAGAAAAAAATGACTTTTAATATAAGTTTTAATTATAGAAAAAATTAATGTAACAAAACATGTTATATTACTTTTGGGTAAAAGCAAATAGAAAAATACAAAGGACTGGAAAAATTACATTTATCTATGACAAACTTGGTAGGGTAATAGATGGAGAATCATAGGAGCTCTGTATTTGTACAAATAGCAGTCAACTGCTTCAATGGATGGTTCAGTTACTTAATTACATTTCTGAAGTTCAACAGCTGTAAAAATGATGACCCCACAATGGCCTAGCCATGAGTGAGGATTAATGGCCAGGTTATGAGAGAGTTTTAAGACAGAAATGCTGGAATTAAACAGGTGAAGTATCGAGAATATTTGCCAGAGAGGGACTGCACAAGGCTTGTCAAGATGGATTGGGAAGAAAAGATAGAATTGAACACACTCTGGAGAGATCTGCGCTTTAACGAACATTGAGATGTGGCTTGTCCTATGGAGAGAGACAAAGAAGATAACACAAGAGGCAGAGACAAAAACCTCTGGCATTTATCTAGTGGGGCACTGTGGGTCAGGCTCTGTGCTCCGTGCTGTGGTAGTGAACTAGACAGCCAAGACCTGATTGGTGAGAAAGGGCATGTGATAAAGGTGGATAGATAAGTGTAGGCATCCATGGTGTCAAGACTGTGGGAAAAAAAGCAAAAAAGGGGTTTTTGATATATGCAGGCTAGTAGATCATGGTTTGGAGACTGACTGGATTTTGAGAAGCGATCCTAAATTCTTATTTGAGTTAGGGGATCATGGAAGAGTTTCATTATCTGATGTGATACAGTAACAAAAAAAGTCATAATGGAGGGGAGACAATTGTGTCACCTGAATGTGAAGCCACTTGAAAGCATAGCATTGAAAATGGAAAACTGGCTAGCCATATGGAGAAAACTGAAACTGGACCCCTTCCTTATACCTTATACAAAAATTAACTCAAGATGGATTAAAGATTTAAAAGTAAGACCCAAAACTCTAAACCCTAGGGAAAAAACTTAAGCAGTACCATTCAGCACATAGGCATGGACAAAGACTTCATGACAAAATGCCAAAAGCAATTGCAACAAAAGTCAAAATTGACAAATGAGATCTAATTAAACTAAAGAGCTTCTACACAGTGAAAGACACTGTCATCAGAGTGAACAGGCAACCTACAGAATGGGAGAAAATTTTTGCAATCTACCCATCTGACAAAAGGCTAATATCCAGAATTTACAAGGAGCTCAAACATATTTATAAGAAAAAAAACAACCCCATCAAAAAGTGGGCAAAGGATATGAACAGACACTTCTTGAAAGAAGACATTTATGCAGCCAACAAACATATGAAAAAAAGCTCAACGTCACTGATCATCAGAGAAATGCAAATCAAAACCACAATGAGACACCATGTTACGCCAGTCAGAATGGTGATTATTAAAAAGTCAGGAAACAATAGATGATGGTGAGGCTGTGGAGAAATACGAATGCTTTTACACTGTTGGTGGGAGTGTAAATTAGTTCAACCTTTGTGGAAGACAGTATGGCGATTCCTCAAGAATCTAGAAGCAGCAATACCATTTGACCCAGCAATCTCATCACTGGATATATACCCAAATGAATATAAATCATTCTACTATAAAGATACATGCACAGATATGTTTATTGCAACACTATTTACAATAGTAAAGACATGGAAGCAACCCAAATGCCCATCAATGATAGACTGGATAAAGGAAATGTGGTACATATACACAATGGAATACTATGCAGCTATCAAAAGGAATGAAGTCATGTCCTTTGCAGGGACATGGATAAAGCTGGAAGCCATCATCCTCAGCAAACTAACACAGGAACAGAAAACCAAACACCACATGTTCTCACTCATAAGTGGGAGTTGAACATTGAGATCACATGGACACTGAGAGGGGAACATCACACACCAGGGCCTGTTGGGGGGTAAGGGTTGAGGAGATGGAAATTAGAGGACAGGTCAATAGGTGCAGCAAACCACCATTGCACACTTATACCTATGTAACAAACCTGCACGTTCGGCACATGTATCCCATTTTCTAAAGAAGAAATACAGAAATAAAAAGATATTGGCTCAGGATGCCAGTGGGTTTGGAGGATTTCTTCATATCCATTTCTTTGTCAGTTAGCCCACTTTACCCACACTCCACAAATCTGCCATTCCACAGGGCTAAGACCCAAGCACTATGTGGTGCTTGCATCAAATTGTTTTTGTGCTCTGCGTCACATCCCCTCAGCCCAGCTCATATTATGTGCAGCTGTAGTGGACAGTTTTGTACATGCTGATATTATCCCACTTCAATCAGCCAACTCAGCATCACTCTGCTTTTCTTTCCGAGGGTTTTACGTGAAGCCAAAAGATTGTTCTCAGAAGACAGGTAGATGATCCCTGTGAGTGAGAGGAGTTAACACTCTCAGAGAAATCCCTCAACCAATGAGGGATGGGTGTTGGTGGATATTTCCCCAGACCTCTGGTTCTTAGAGAAATAATTTGGATGCACTTTCTACAGAGTTCCCCACATTTCCCCAGCTGGACTGAGCCCTAATTGCTCACAGCAATAACCAGCTCAGTAATGTAGTTTATTACCTTTGATAGTTGCCCATCTTACCCTCCCTTTTCCCTACTCCCTGCTTCCTGGGATCAATTCCCAAATAAATAACCTATATCCAACCCTTTTGGCTTCTGCTTTCAAGAGAACCCAAACTAAGACAGAGTTCAAGGTAGTTCTTTAGGTCCTCTCTTTTTCTCCTCCTTCTTACTGTCCACTACTTACTTTGGCTCCAATATCTTCCCAACACCTGACATCTTGGCTGGATATTATTGATCTTTATCTAAGCAATGGCCACTTTGAATTTCTTCCTCATATTTGTTCTGCCTGTTAATTGGGCCTCAGTTCCCTCTACATTGCTTCATTCCTTTGCCTCTATGTTTCTGAGTGGTAAATCCCTTTTAGTTCTGAAAACGCAAAAGCTACCTCTAGTTGTTACAGAGCTCCCAGACAAAAATTCTGACGTAAAAGAAACATTTAATCCTGAACAGTAAGAATCTCTCTCCATCCAGCCAATGAGGCAACTAAAATACTTTCAATTATTGGCCGTTGGACCTAAGAACTTTATCGATTCACCAATGACAAAAGTTAACAATTGCTTTGTTTAGAATTGTTCATTCTTCTTAAAGTTGAAGGTGATATATTAAGCGTAATTCTCAGAATGTCGTCAGAATGAGGATATTTTTAATTATATTGGCAGTTTTAGGGTACATCCTCAAATAATTCCATATTCCACAGGAAGATCTTTTGTAGATATGGTATGTTTATAGAATGGAGTAAAACCTAATATACACAAATCACACAGGAACAATTTTTATATTTACTAATTGGGTTCTTGTCTACATTTTTGTTCTCAACTCCAACAATATGTATTTTTTAAACAAACTGCCTTTCCTCAATAAGATTCACAAGTAACTATCAATTACCAATAACATGTTTGATTTTCTAAGGTAAAATAAAATCATTATAATGATAGCTAATGAATTGAGATATTTTCATGTATCAATTAATATCTTCTCCCAAAATGGCTTCCAAAACATTGACCCACATTGTCCTTGAACAATGGTTGCTACTGCAAAAATGAAAACAGAAACTGGCAATGTTAACTCATGAGCTTCTAAATGGATGTAATACCAAGGCAGACACACAACAGTTTTGAAGAAAAACTGTTCTTTTGAAGGGCCAGAGTCTATGTCTTTTGAGCATCAGTTTCCAAGACCTTGACCTAAACCTGAGATACAAAAGGACATTATGTTCAGTGAGAATAAGTTGTTACCACTGGCCCAAACTGATAATGGTTCCATATTTCAGCCAGAGGAGAAAGAACAGTCAGAAATAAAGCAAAGTTAATTAGATGTTTGAAGGCTCTCTTTAAAAAGGGGTGCTGTATTGTCATTTTCATTCTGAGATGGCAATGTGGAGGGCTGACCATGCTGAGGACTAAATGCAATTGTACATAACAGCAAGGGTATATAAGGTGAAAGGATGTCAATCAAGGATGATGATGGCAGGAGGAGAAAAATTTATTATTAAGTCAATTTAAGCCTAAATTGGCTGATTCAACATTTTATGATTTGAAGAGATTTTATTTAAAAGCTTGTATTTCCAGCTTCTCTTGAAAAATTAGATCTGGTGACATCAAGGACTCCTTCTGGCCTGACATTTCACCCCCTGGACTGAGTATTATCTGCCCCTGTAAAGTTAGTTCTCAGTTTGCCTCAATCCCTACTACTCCCTAGTAAATTACACCTGGCGTATTACATCGTTACTCATTTAAATTACTGTCCTGGGTCCTGTAGATATTTAAGTGCCTATCTTTGAGTTTAGAAAACAAAGCAAAGGAAAGGAACTGCTCAGAATATATGTACATTTGAAGAATTATATTCATCAGGTTAATTTTGTCAATAAAATTACCACTTCACGCCCATCAAATTCAGAGACTGTTTTACCTGAAAAGTCATTGTCTGCTTTTCTCATGTGGAGGTTGCCACCTAGTACCTATGAGACTGGGATAATAGAGGCCTTAGAGTCCTATTGTATGTAAGTGGGTGTAATATATATATATACACACGTATGTGTGTGTGTGCATCAATTCGCTCTGCTAGCACCCAGCAAATTTGTCACTATCTTCCTGTAGCAAAGCTTAGTTAGAGAAGATTCTGACTCTCAAGTTACAATTATGAAAACAAAACTGGTTTCTTCTTAATTTTGTAGATACCAGGTTTGCATACAGCATTAGCCATTTCCTGTACATTTCCATTAGTAATGTCTTTGCTGATTAGTTTTTTTCTAAATTAGCATGTTTATCCATTAGCATATCAATATTGCTGCCAACCATCCTCTTAAATTTTAGTTTTCTTGTTGCAACAAAATTTTTTTTTGCCAATAAAAGCAGGCATTTCTTAAAGCCTTAATTAACTCTAGCACAATTCTTTTCTGCTTCTTTAATAATAGTGTGTAATATTTACTAAGATTATAGATTTTGTCTTATTCAAAAACACCACTCACTCGAATAAGCAAAATCTTCACATTTTCAAGTTTGGCATTAACACAGTCTCCTCTTGTCAAAATAGTTCCCCTGATTTTTGAAATGCTTTGGAAATACTGTATATTTTCAATATCAGTGTAAATAAAACTTCAAGGATAAAGATTCCCTAAATGTGAGAATTTTTCTATGTGATTAGTAAAATAAGGTGGATTTTCAGTTCCCATTGTAAAGGGAAAAGGATGACTATCAAAACCTGAATTCTTTGGGCAAAGTCTCTTTATCCTCATTATATCACTGCAAATAAGTAGAATTTTGGTTGACTCACAGATCTGATGCATACAATTACACAAATTTAAAGTCACCTACAAGGAATAAATAACACTATGTGTAACAAAGTACACAGGAAGCAAGTAAAATATACAGTCTGTTAGACTCCTGTCTACACCATTATTCAAGGTAAATTCTTTTGACTATAATAATTAAATATCTGCTGAGTCTGAGTAGACTGTTGTGAAAGCTATACTTACCCAATTGTAAGCACTGTCTTATTAAGGTAAGTGCTAGTAATTATAAATCTTTATGTTTAAGCGTAAGGGTTTTTTCACACCTTTCTGGTGATTAAGAAGGAAAAATGATGAAGAAGTTGATGATGTTAATGATTTCATCACATATACTGTTTGTGGGGGTGTAAATTGTCACTGTATTTCTAGAGGGCAATTTGGCAATATTTTTCAAATGAGGATAACCTTTGTCCTATAAGTTCCAATTCTGAAAATTGTTCTTGAGGAAATAATTGAAGAAGGCAAAGATAAATTTGTAAAGATGTTCTTAATAGTGAGAGAATTAAAAACAGTCTTAATACCTATCAATAGAAATTTGGCTAAATAAATTATGAAAATCCATACAATGGAATACTAGGAAACCATAAAATTTGATTGGATAAATCTGTACATATTAAAATAAAAAGGTTAACAGTTATTTAATATTTAAAGTTTACATAGAGTTACAGAATAATATACATGGTATGATATAATAAGATGTATTTTCATATGTAAATACACAAGATTGAAAAGGTCTAATTAAGCTATTAATATTGTTAATATCTGGTAGTCTATAAAGGCATTTGCACTTTGCACTTTAATTTACTTTGCTATTTGGCCAACAATTTTCTATTTTATTTGTTTATTTTTGGGGGGTTGAGTTGTAACAATCACACTCGTTTGTTGTCTTTCACCTTACTATCCCCTTTGAGGATATTCCTGCTCTGTACAGCTTGGCTGAGGACAGTGCCCACCTCCCACAAAAGATGTTGAAGAAACCAGGTCTTCCCTCCTTTCACCTAGAGCTGCAAGGCACACTCATGGCATCCTTTTCCCCCAGGACTTTGATGCTAAACAGAGAACTCACGTATGGGAGGAATTTGCTGTAAGATTCAATGTAGGAACAGAGGTAGCATGAAATCCAACCATTCCTATGGAGTGGTCTTGCATGGATCCTGCTGCATGCCCAGCTTTGGAAATATTCCTGGTTTCTGTCATTTGCTAAACCTCTTCCTTCAGCCACCTGCCAAGTCCATGAGCCCATTCTATGCTTTTAATTAATCTCCCTTTGGCTTTTAATGGCCATGGTCTGCTTCTAACTGATATATATGTTTTGCTTTATTAAGAGAAAAGAAACTTTCTATTTATGAAATGAAAGAAATACTGTATTTAGAAATAAAAATCAAAACACACACACACACAGAGCAAGAGGAAGAAGCCAAAAAATACCTTGTAATTCCAAATTGATAAAGTGTGTGGCAACCTGGTAAATTATGATAAGGACAAAGAACAAGAGTGAGAATAAAGGTCAAGTGTGTTTGTTACCCTGAGCACCTAATTAGAATAATTAGTATATGTCAGGGAGAAGTTCACCTCTATATTTTACTTTTAATAAAATAAAACAAAGGCAATATTAAGAGTTTAATTCTTATTGTTCGCTGCAGAATTATTGAACTATGAGTCCCTTGGGGAGGCCTGGTTAATTTATTTCATATGAAACAGGTATCTTCTATGTTAGAAAATATTGTATTTTATTCATTTTTGAATTGCTAAATTATCCAGACTTGCATCTTACCCTTACTAAGATTAGATAGATTCATAGTGCCACAAATAATATAATCATAAACAAATAATATTGGAATAATAGGGAAATAGTTTATATCGTGACTTTCTCTAAGCTGAAGACATAAATGTTTCCTTCTTGAATACCCAAATAATTAAGTAAAAGTATTCTTTAAACTTTCCAGTATTCATATCTAAGAACATAAAATATTTTCACAATACAAGTACATTTACCAAGAGCAAATGTTTAAACAAAAGAACCAGGGTTCTTAATGAAACACCCTCAGGAAAATGTTTAAACTTTGCCCTTAAGTTTACTTTGTTCACTAATAGGCTTCTATTTCGAGTAGAGAGTAGGAAGGGTAAGTTCAATGTGTTAATAAGAAAAAAGTAATAATATTTAATTAATTCTGGCTGAACACACATGGTTTAATATACTTGGCAATATCATTCCATCACATGATATGATAATTTAATGGAACTTTTTTATTTAAATTGCTGGCAAGTTTATGAAATTATAAAGCAAATAGGCCATGCACTTGGGTGTAATTGACTGTATAAATGTGTTTTATACTATACTGTTGGCAAATTAGCCAATCCCTGTCATGGAATCAATTATTATCTAGCTGAATTCCACAAACACAATAGCAGAAATATTGCATTTATACGAAAAACACCATGATTGTTAATCTTACATTGTGCATCTTAAAGCAAGGCAATAAACATTTATACACTGGATAATCGTCTTAAGATAATGCCACTGCCAAATGATGCACATTTAAAGATTCCTTGTTGTTGGAGAAAGTCGTTTGGGTTTTATTTGTGCTTGCCTCTCCGGATCAATGAAGAGGATAATGGAAGCTTCAGTAGTTCAAGTTAAGTAGGGGTTCAGGCACCTGACCTCCGTTTAAGAGACGCACACTGCCCAAAGCCAACATAACACTGTACATGCATACCTTGCTCCAGAAGCTTTAGAAAGAATAACAATGCCTTTTATTTAAATAGAGCTATCGTTTTCCAAGTGCTCTCATGCACACTCTATCTTGTTACCCTTCAGAGTGAAAAGCTGTGTTGTAGATGACCCGAAGAAAAACTCCTGTTTCATCAATTTCTAGTCTAACTTAAAATATTCAGCCTTTTATCTGAACAGAAGGAACAAGGAGCAGGCTCCTACATGCTTTCTTTCCTCTTCAGGTGCTCCTACAGTATTCCTAGCCTACCCTTCTGTAAACTGCTCATTGGAAAAATTCCTTAGGCCAGCTTCTCAGATTCTGAAGCTCAAAAGTTGTCTAAGTGGGCTCTTGAGATAACATTTTCAAAACTGAACTCGATGAGACAAAGTGCACCTTCTCCTGGCCATGGCCCCTTTCATTTTCTCATTTAAGATTCATTAAGAAGCCTATGAGCTTTACTTTCTTCACTGGTCTGATGAGAAAATTAAGACTTAGAGTCAGGGGTATTTATCCAAGATTACACACATATCAAGTGGTAGACTTTGGATGCTGATCCTACATACTCTCATTCAAAACCTTTGTTCTTTCCTAAGAAGAAAATCTAAAAAGCAAATCCTTCTTCATGTAGTTCCTGCTAAGAAACAAAGTCTGACAAAAATAATGCTGAACTGGATTCAACAGAGAACTCAGTAGGCATATCCCTTATAAGAATACTAAATTTTCTTCCTAAAGAGAGTACATTTTTTTTCTTCTCACCATTTCAGAAGGGAGTAGCATTCCCTTAAATATCCAACTGAAGCATGCTCTCTCCTCTTTGTCCTTTTTATATTCATTTATATGAATGTTGCAATATGCCATTTGTTTTAATAGAAGTCTCTCTGCCTTGTTTTAAGGATATAGACATTCCTTTTTTCTGTAAGCTTTTTTTTTTTTTCTCTGATTTACCTTTTTTTTTGATGTTGGCATTGATTTGAATCAGTTTCTTCCCTACTCCATTTTCTTCCTCTTCTTTTTCCTTTCAATTTCTCCTGGGCCTTGCTCTCACTACTCTCTTACAGCAATCAAGCTGGAGAACTACGTCTTTCAGTAATTTGATTTATTACCTATTCTCAGACACTGAGTTGGAGGAATAACAAAAGGGGAGAAGAAAATGTTGCATTGAAATATTGGGTTTTAATTTCTGTTCTGCCTTCTCTATGTGCATGATATTCAATTAATATTTGACAATAGTGAAATGCATCATATAAACAAGCCTTGTCCCCATGCTAAACTATATTTAGTATAAGTGAATGGGTTTTTTAAAATGTCATAACTTTTACCATGAGATTCACCATCTTTAGGATCCAAAGAGCTAATCAGCCCTTAAAATTTGCAGAGATACTTCTCTGCAAGATCTGTTATATAAAAATATTTGTTGCATGTTAAAATTTGATCTATAATCACATTCCATCCTTGATTCAGGAAGAAATGGGAAGCTCTGGAATATGGCTGTGACTATTCTAATAAAACAAAGGTAGCTCAAGGAATTTTAAAATAATCATAAGCAATACAACAGATTTTCTAACATAGGCATTAGTTTAAATGTTTATATCAAACTTAGATCAACTGTAGATTTAATTTCTCCACCCTCTGAATACTCTTTTTTAAGCTAGTCGATGAAAATAAATTTCTTTTATTCGCCTTGCCCACAACCTGCAAAACATAAAATGGAATGAAGAGAAGAGCAGCAATTTTTACCACTTACCAATGCTGCATTTCAGATTTAGAAAAGAAGGTAACCATAATTTTTTCTTGAAATATTAAGGAGAGCTGTGGTGATGTAGATTAAAGCCTACATCAATTGTGTAGAACTTTCTGAATCAGTCATTCAACAAATGATTGTTGATTTGTTTAGGGTACTCAATACATAAAGCATTCAGATTTTGCAACAAAATAACTGACTAAATAAGTGATAGAACTTCCAAACCCCAAATATATTTGTATATGTGTGTGTGTGCATATCCAAGTACACACCACACATTTACCGCCAACTGCCTACTAGAAATCTTCAACTGAATATCTCAAAGTAATTCCAGTTATAACAACTACAAAGTTACAAAAATATACATAGTCTCCCCAAAACCGATTTCTTTTTAGTATCATATCTATTAGGGAAACAGTTATGCAATCTAGAAATCTGCCTAACTCAGAAACCCAGACTCAAAATTTAAAAGTAGTCTTGAACCCCTTTGTCTATATCAAAGAACCCTCCAATTAATGAGTCCTCAAGACTTATGCATACTGTCTCAGCAAAGCATCCTCCTTCTCAATTTCATTGCGTTTAGTTCTGACCTTTATTATTTCTCCTGTCTAGCTATGTCCATTGTCCCTTAGCAGATGCAGCAAGTCTAACACTCTCCCAATGTATTCTCTACACAGTCACTAGCATTTTTTTTTAACTGAAAACTAATCTTACATGTCATTTTCCTGCTTCAAAACATCATGTCCTTCCAATTTCTGGCAGTATAAAGTCCAAACTAGTTAACATGATAACAAGGTCCCTCATGATCTTGCTCATTGTAGCTCTTACATTCTTGTCTCCCAACACACCTCCATACTTGCTACAGACTCAATTCTTGCATCCCCCTAAAATTCATATGCTGGAGCTCTAATGTCCAATGTGATGGCATTTGGAGTTGGGCTTTCGGAAATAATTAGGTTTAAATGAGGTCGTGAAAGTGGAGCCCATATGTGATTGGTGTTCTTATAAAAAGATGACAAGACTAAAGCTCTTTCTGCACTCTGCAATGTGAGGACACAGCGAGAAGATAGCCATCTGGGTATGAAGAAGCAGGTCCTTACCAGTCACCAAATCTGCCAGAGCCGTGATCTTGGACTTCACAGTCTCCAAAACTGTGAGAAATAAATGATAGCTGTTGAAGTCACCCAGTCAGCCTGAGCTGACTAAGATAACACTGAAGTTGCTTCCACCATACTTGACATGACGCTGTGCTTGGAAATGTGACTTCCTCATATGCCCATCACCACGAATGCAATTTTTTTTAGAAATTAATCTCTACAAATAACGATTTGCTTATTTATTAAATACATCTAATGATTTTGAATGCCTTATATGGATGGGAGGATTAAAATAAGCTAATACATGTAAAGTGCTTGGAACAGGTTCTGGCACATGGCAAGTTTGCAATAAGTATTAGTTAGCTATTATTGCTATGATTATGAGCCAAGTGTTGTTTTTAATCTAGGAAGTATTTTCCCCTCATCCTCCTGGAGAAATTTGATTCTTGAAGACCACTTTGGCCGGGCACGGTGTCTCACGCCTGTAATCTCAGCACTTTGGGAGGCCGAGGCAGGCGGATCATGAGGTCAGGAGATCGAGACCATCCTGGCTAACACAGTGAAACCCCATCTCTACCAAAAATACAAAAAATTAGCCAGGCATGGTGGCATGCGCCTGTAGTCCCAGCTACTCGGGAGGCTGAGGCAGGAGAATTGCTTGAACCAAGGAGGCAGAGGTTGCAGTGAGACAAGATCACACCACTGCACTCCAGCCTTGGTGACAGAGCAAGATTTCGCCTCAAAAAAAAAAAATAAATAAAAAATAAAGACTATCATTTTGGGTAGCCAGCTATGACTTGGCAGATGGTTATACCTTCTCTATTTACCAATAGTACTTTGTTCACATATTTTGGAGAGATTTGCCTGATTGGTTTGAGTGTTTGTCTCTCCCATTAAACTGTAATGTTATTAAGAGCACACACAAAGGCTTTTACTGGGGGTTGTCTTCAGAAAGTTAATCAAGTGCTAGGCATTTAATAGAGGCACAATAAATGATTTTTCATTGAATAGAAGACACATGTTACATTACATTGTAAGCCAATGCTTTTATCTAAAACCTCAAAGAGACTATAGAGATATTTTAAAATCCCAATTTCCTACTTCCTTCCCCAAGAAATCTTGTCCTAGGCTGCTGAACAGTGGAAGGCCCTATTCTTTGACAACTTTTTCAGGTGAAATGGGAGATTGGTTCGTTCTATATGATCCTTTTGAGAGAAGAATGATTGGGACAGAAATATTCTATTTTATCCTATCTTACATATATTTTAGAGTATGATGTATAGTATATCTGTGCTAGTAAAATTCAGAAAACATTTCATTCATTTGCATGTGATTCATGCCAGCGACCTGCCAGAAGAGTGTAGATATGAATCAAAAAATGTTGTGATTCATTATTCCTCATATAGAAGTAATTATCTATGCCCATGAGATTCTCCCAAAGGGACAGCATGATATTTAAAATAGGAGAATTTATAGCTCTCACACATATTTGCATCTTTTAAAAAGTTGATAATATTTTGAAAAGAATTGTGTGGAATATATGGGTGCCCTCAGGCCTGTAGAGTTCCAATGAATCTTGCCAAATATTACACACTAAAGAACTCCAACTCAATTGGCAATCCTAAGCTCCATCATGGGTGTGGAATACTAAATTCTTAAGGTGATAGCCCTTACAAATACAAAGAACCACAGCTCCTACATCCCAGATTTTCTTCAGGACATTTTCTCAAGTGCATTTTGGTATTTCTCAAGTGTCAGAGGGAATGAGAATTAATTTAGAATGATTGATGATTTGGCAACCATCAAATGAAAATGATTCACTCTTTCCCTCCTTGGCAGTCAAAACATAATTTGGTTTCCTGCTTTCTGTAACCCATGAAAGTAAGATTTTCTAAGGTTTCAGTGGAAACTGCTGAAGAGTTTCCTATAGTACCTTCAGATGACTTGGTAGAACAGAACCAGAAGAGACATATGACAGGTTACAAACATTTACACAGATTTTTTCACATTTGAACACTGAGATGAAAAAATACTGGATTATTTGTCTTTTTTTTTTAATTGGGTGATTTAGGCAGACCAATTCAAGTCTGTCTGAATTGTTTCTCCCTGGTCAGAAAATGGTTAATTCTAGTTGTTTTTGGAGATTTTAATAAGCTCAGTTCTTAACTAACAGTTCTGCACTCTTCCCAGACAAAAGATCCAAAACTTGAAAGGCTCTTTAAGTTACTATCAGTTTATTTCAATGAGATTTCTATATCTTGGTGCCTCTCAAACTTTTTAACAGAGATCCACAGGATCTTTCTTAATAGATTTTGATTTTATGGGTTGGAGTTGTCAGGGCCTGCATTTCTAATAATCTTCCAGGTGATGTTGCTGGCTTGCAGACCACACTTTACCAAGTGTCTAGATGTAACTCTTCAGCCCTGGGTTAATTCTTTTATGCCAGTCAGGGTCTGTGAACTATCATATAGAGGGAAAATGTACTATTTTGGAACAAGAGAGTGAGTACGTTTTGTTCTCAGTAGAAAACAAAAAGTACTTCAAAAGTGATTTAGAATCAAAAGGCTTAGAACTGAGAGACAGCATATCTACGCTCTCTGGCAGGTCAATGGCATGAATCACATGCAAATGAATGAAATATTTTCTGACTTTAACTGGCACAGATATACTATAATAGGTGAATGACTAAATCATTCTGTGATATGAAAACCAGCTCCCTGCCTCAAGGTGGGCCCAACTCTCTGACACAACTCATGTTCCAGAGCTCCCCTCAGGCTCAGTCTGGGATTAATTTCCAATTCAACCTACTTTCTTGCCTGTTCCTTGCCCTGCCATACTGGGCTTCACTTACTCCCCTTGTCTGAGAGCAGTCTGCCAGTATATCACCTAGCACCATGATCCTCATCTTAGACTCTGCTTCTAGAGAACGTATCTGAGAAAGCTTATAACACTCCTCTGTAGAAGTCAAGAGATGTTATTGAATTCCAAGAAATTCCATTGTTTTTTAAAGAAAGAATTTAAAGGAGAGTGAGTGAGAGAAAGAAAAGAAAAAAGGAATAAAAAAAGGCCCTAAATGAAAACATCTAAATTAGAGGAAATAATGCTGATATGGTGATAATATGCATTTCTTGAGTTATTCTGTTTGTAGTTGAGGGTGGAATCATTTTCTCATGCTTAGTAGAAGGAGTAATCAATGTTGATTTTTTTGCTCAAGTAAGGTGAAATGAGATAGCTCCCTCTGCTAGGAAGAGAAAATGAATGCTATCAATTCTTCATCTAGAGCACATTCATTTCTGCTCACCTTATGAAATTCAAAAGAGATTGAGTGAAAAACAAACTCACATGAAGAGGACATATACCAGATTATTGAGATTCCAATAGATTAGGTTGTATTCATATTGAAAAGATGAAGCAATTGTCTATGGTTAATGTCTCTTTACTTTATCTTGTCTTTGAATAAGTGAGGGAGTTATAAATAAAATGTTGTTCAAGGAGGTATATAAATAAATTGGCATAATTAGATGTCATAATTAGGTGCCCATTGCTGTTCCAGACACATTTACATAATTGTCAGTGCTGCAATGAAAATAATTGTTTGCCAGTATTGCTTCTGTTAAGACTGATAGTACCTTAGTTAGTATAGTTTGTTCTAAGTGGTTGTTTAGAAAATATTCTAAACTCTGATTGTGGAATCATTGTACACATGCTTAAATATTAGCTCATTAAATTTACTTTTCAAAAGTAAAGCAAAGGACAAATAGCTTACATTTGAAAACTTTATCCATAAGTAGAATTTTGAAAAAATAAAAGTTTATGTACATACATATACGTATATATAATTATATACATATAATAATACATAGCCAATTTTAGACAGTTTTCTCTTGATTTCAGCTTCTAAAATCTAGAGTTTCTTGAGTAGTATTTGTATTCTTTATTAATAAATAACTGTCCAACATCAATTGAAATACAGCAGTTGAAAAGAAATTAATAGGATTCCATCATAGAGAGGAAGGTAAGGCAGAGATTCTTTTGTAGAAGTTAGATTTCTTTATTAATCACCTGTCTTAGGATGTAGACTTTCTGAATACTCTTCCTCCAGATGTCCCTCAAACTTTTCAAGTCTTTGTGAAGACGTTACCTTCTCAGAAGGTCCTAGTTTGGCCACTTATTTTTTTTAAATTGTGCTCCCCTCCACACATACACAACATGCCCTGCTCTACTTTAGTCTTCTCTCCATAACCTTATCACCTTCCACCATTTCATTTGATTTACTGTTTAAACATGCTTATTGATTGCCTGTCTCTTCCCCACCAAAAAAAAAAAAAAAAACTAATGAGAAAACAACCACAAAAAGAAAATTATTTGTTTACACAATTTAAAAGTTCAGGAATAGTCACCTGCAGGCAAGGCTGTATCCAGCAGTTGGAATAATACAATAAGAATATGTTGTTTCTTTCTTTGTTTTTCTGCTCTACTTCTTCAATTCATCCTAAGGCAAATTTTTCTAGTTAGTGGCAAAATGACCTATAGTAACTCTGGGTTGCTTTCTACTAGCGTAGAAATACCAAAGCAAGGAGGATGTCATGTAACCAATAGTCCCAACATCAGAGCCAAGACTGTCTTTCAATGTTTATTCTTGAAACAATCACTGTGGCCAGGGTGTAATGCACACTCAGCCAAGCAAAATTCCATATTCCTACCTGGGGTTGGGGGTGGAAGAAACTCTATCTAAACCCCATCATTTGAGGTTGGAAGTATTGTGGTTTCCCACAAGAAAATCAGGGTGCTGCTATCAGAAGATAAGTGTGTGGATGTTCGGCAGATGAGAACAGCAGGTGCTATGGAGTGAATGTTTGTATCTATCCCCAAATTCACCTAATCCCCAATGTTATGGTATGAGGAAGTGGGGCCTTTGGGAGGTAATTGGGTCATGAGGGTGAAGTCCTCATGAACAGGATTAGAAGAGACTCAGGGGAGCTTGCTCTCTCTCTGTCTCCACTGTGTGAGGATACAATGAGAAGATGACCATCTGCAAACCAGGAATCAGGCTCTCACAGGATCTGGTGACATCTTGATCTTGGACTTCTCAGCCTCTAGAATTGTGAGAAATAAATGTTTGTTGTTTAAGCCATTCAGCCTATAGTATATAACAGTCTCAATGGACTAAAACAGCAGGTTTACACTAAAGTTCACTAGAACAGGGATCTTACCATTTCATCTATCTATTTCTAGTGCCTAGCATAATATCTGGTAAATAGCAGATCCTAAATAAATACTTGTTCAATTAATTCTTAGGCAAATCACTACATCCATTTAACTTCAATTTTTTCACCAAGGACAGGGTTGTAACCCCCAGGAAGTAGAGCAGACTCTCAGAGTGGGGAAAACAACTGTAGTTCACAAAACCTTGAAAAGATTGTCATATACACCCCCCATCATCCGCCATTACCATCTGTTGAAAATCTTGTTTTAATCCAGCAAGACTTCCTTTTGGTGTAACATGTGACTATTACCTTAATTTTATCCAAATCATTAATCAATTGTTTTGCCTAATCTATGAATAAACTTTTCTTTTCCCCTTTCTTCTTGACAAATTTAAAAATGTAATTTATTTTCCTACTTTCTTGTCATATACCAATTCTCTATATGATAACATAAGAATGTATATTACTCTATACAATAAGTAAGAATGCATTTCTAGATTTCATCTTCTGTTTCTTCAACCCTTTCTGCCAGTTCATATGATAGTTCCATTCTTTGATAATCATAACTTTATAAAAAATTTATTATCAGATAGTTCAAAGAACAAATGTAAAATTTTTGTATTTGCTAATTGTGCTTCTTTACTAAAAGCATCTGCCATTTGTGATTTAAATATTTAAGAATATTCCTATTGTGAATTGTGATGCTCATTCATTTATTATAGGTTGATTTATGGATCCATGAATGCTTTGATACACGTTTCCTTTCTCATCATAACAAATTACTGTAGCAATAGTAAGGGCAGTTAACTCCATCATATGAATGATTTTTGGCTGCAAAAATTGTTCCTAATACTAAATAAAATGAGTGCAGCTCTTTTTTTAAAACTACCCTCTTCTACTACCACTAATAATTAATGCCTCTTTTGCTTGTAACATCATTTAACTTTCAGGTAGACAGTTATATCTCCCCTTAGCCTCCTTTGACTTGAATGAATATTCCCATTCTCTTAACTATTTCTCACAGGTCTTGTTTTCCAAACCTTTTATCATTTTTGTTGGTCTCTTCTGAACTACTGATAATTTTATTTAAAAAATACAGTATCTGATATCATTGCCTGAAACAGAATTATTTCCTCACAGAGCAGAATCAATTCTTTTGTTTAAGGATTTTTGTTTTGTTTTGTTTTAGCTATTATATAAAGCCTCTTTCTAACCTACAGGTGGATTATACTGTTGCTTAACTGGTATTCCCCTGGTTTTATAGCTATTTGGAAATTTACCAAATGTCATCATCAGACCCCTGCACAGATGTACAAAATATAATGAAGCAATTATTTAAAGGAACATAAAACTAATTGTTTTTTTAAAACTCTCCAAGTTGATTCAGCTGTTAACTCTGACCTGCTTTCAGCAGGAAGTTTACATGTAAAGAAGAGAGTATTATCTGCAGGTGTGAATGCCCCCCTTGACATGGTTAACTTAACAATCTGTTGTGCTATTTGTCCTTGTTCATGTTTTGTTTTTGTTTTTGAATTCTTCCATTTTGCATAACCAGGACTTTCAGAAAATGG
This sequence comes from Hylobates moloch, assembly GCF_009828535.3. Taxonomy (NCBI): domain Eukaryota; kingdom Metazoa; phylum Chordata; class Mammalia; order Primates; family Hylobatidae; genus Hylobates; species Hylobates moloch. The sequence goes on along the minus strand of NW_026652297.1, from coordinate 23,996,560 downwards.
AAACATCTATGCTTTTCAAAATTATAATAGACACTGAAGTATTATAAAATTGCATAAGGGAAAAAATCCCAATTGACACTAAATCATGATTCAGAGGAATTGACCTGTCATTTTATAATTAATGTGCTGATCATATTTTTATTGTTATTCAGATATGACATGATGTTGTATAGTTTCCTTGTACAAGGATGTCATGTACAGCATAGCACAGTCCAGGATGCATGTATAATACTATTATATTTTCTGATGGTCTGCTGCAACGTATTGTCTGATTACACACACGTTCTGTAACATACTGTTACAGCATCCAACCATGCGTCTTTAATGAAACTTCAAACCTTTGTGTAATATCAATCTGCCAAAGAAAGTAGTCCCTTTGCAGGTGATATAAGCAAACTCAGCTGCTTCCCTTTTGAACTTCCAGATTCCTCTCTCACAATCAATCTAGTTGCTACAATTATCTATGTGACAGATGTTAAATGGAGAGATGTTTAATTTTCCCAAGGTGTTATTATATACTTATTTTATGTTCATTTGTTTTCACTCACCTAACTGCTTCATTGGAAGGAAATTTCCTCGATGACTGTCTTGGGTTGTGAGAACTCCACATCTCAATCCTAAATAAGCCTTCCCTCACCTAAAAATTATTTTACTACCCCATAAAAATAAATTCTTTTGCCTTGTGTCTACTCTTCTAGCTAATGATTAGATCCACATTTCCCAAAGAGTTATCTCAGTAAAATGAAATATTCCCTATGACAAAAGGGTCCTTTGATCAAATAGGGTTGGGAAGTTGTGTATTTTACTCACCTCTTGGAGAATCACAATTTGCATTCGAAAAATAAAGGCTTTGAAAAGTCCAAGAATGAAGAAACCTGTTTAAGGCAGTGATCCCTCAACATTTTTGGACTTGACATTTGATATGTTTTTACTCCCACATAGCTCCCGTTAATAGTCTTTGGAAATCACTTGGAACATTGTGAAATATTTCTTTGCAACTGTATTTCATCCTGTGACACTTTCTCTGTTGATTTTCAGGTGAAGTCTAAGTCCAAGGAAGTACATCAATGGTGTTTCCTTAAGAAATTGAGCACATCTGTAATATGTACAGGCAGATGAGATAGAAGTGTATTTACCTAAGCTTGGGAGATGGGAAGAGTGAGTGCCCATACTAAGTTCCGGAAGAAGTAAATAGTTCTTAAGCACCTATTTTATGCTAGACACACTTACATACTTTATGTACTTTTACTCATTCAACAAATATTTATGAAATGCTTATTATTCTACGAGGTAGGAATTGGTCTAGAACAAGGCTAACCCCCCATTCTGATGATGCTTAGATTATCATGTTGAGTCTTCAGGAGGTAAGGACTCTTGTCTTTATTTTACAGATCTGAGAATTGAAGCTCAGACATACTACAAAACTGGCCCAAGGTCACAGAGGTGGTAGGTCAGCATGGAAAGATATGTGGAGAATCACACAGGTCTCCTCATGAGGCTTACATCCTAGCCCACACGCCCTGTCCACTGGGCCTCGCTGCAAGGTTTTAGAGTGGCTGACAGCAGACACCCATGAGAGATGAAATCAGGGTATTCATACTCAGAGACGACTCATCAAAGCTACTGTCCTCAAGATGCTTGATTACCTGTTACACAAGTTCTTTAACAACTACCTATAATAACGCGAGGAGATAAACCTAGAGGCATAGTTATGTGCTTAAATAACACTCTTTTCCTTTCCAAGACATTTTGCATCAGCATTCTTAGTAAACGCTTTCATCTTTGGTTCCCAACCTAACTTTACAGGGAAACTTAACCTATATATTTACAAATCACTCTCCAAGATGAGTCTCAAACCCATCTTTAAATTCACAAAACCCATTATTCTGCCTCTCACAGCTGAGAATATGCTGTATCCAGAAATTCTCTCTGAGTCCTTGACCCATGGCTTTCATGGGGAAACAGAATGGGCTTTGAATTCTAGGTTTGAATATCTGCTCTCTTTCTTACTTAGAGAACGCGAACAATTCAAACCAGTTTTATTCCCCCTCTCCTCTTCTCTCCCCTGCATTATACTTTCTCTTGCTTCCTTATAGCCAAGATGCTTTTTCAAAGCTGGCTCTCAGGGAAGGATTTAAAATGCATTTAGAAAACATAGATTCCTTTTCATTCTGTCTCTAACAGAATGAAGTTTCCCTTGGGGATGTTGAGGCGATTGTCTTTTGGACTCCTGTAGAACGTTATCCCACATCATTGGCTTTAACTTCTGCCTGAATGCTGTCGGCTCACCAGTGTTCAGGTTGGTGTTTTCTTCTAAACTCTAAACCTCCATTTTGAACAACCTACCTGGCATTGCCATCTAGATATATTGCAGGCACTTCAAATTTCCTCATCCAAACCTGTTCCCCCTTAGCATTCCCTACCTCAGATCCACTCTGTAACTTAGCTGTTATGTAGGCCTTACCATTGCCAAGAGGGGAAAATTATATTTATATCTCCATGGCTCTGCATGTTCTCACCATGAAGTTTCAGTCATGGCACCTCTAAGTCATGATAATGCTGATTGTTTACACAATCTGTCTTCCCCACCAGACTGTGAGCATCGTGAGGACTGCTAGCATGTCTTATCTGCTTTTACATTCTCAGGACTTTACAAGTGTTACATATGTTGAGTTTCAAGTGATTGATAATGGCAGGCAGGCAGGAAGGCATGAAGGGAAGAGAGAAAGAAGGAAAGGAGAGAAAGAAAGAGAAAGAGAAAGAAAGGAAAGAAAGAAAGAGAAAGAGGGATTAAACGTAAAGATGATAATTTCTATGACTGCCAACTATTTGCTAAGGATACTTATAGTTTAAGAGACGTATAAAGTTCAAATTAAAATAGTAAAACACTAGCAGCATTTTCTGTATTTGTTAAGCAGTGTTTCTGAACTTTATACAAAAAAAAAAACCACACTAAAGAAGAATGTGAAGATATAGCTACTAAACTTGTTTGAATCCCATAAATATGACGTTTAGGACTCATCTAATATTTTAAACATAATTTTTGGTATCTTGGATTGAGAGGCAAAAATACAAATTGTAGGTTATTTATAATCTGTTGTTACATAGTCAAAATGTTCTTTTAGTATGACATCATAGATAAGGAAAGTCTAAGATGGCGGTCAGAAAATTTCTCTGAAGTTGGAAGCAGTCTGGAATGCTTTGTCTGGAATTGCTTGACCCAACTCTTCCCATGATTTCTTCAGCTTACTGGCTTCCTTTGACTTTAAAAACAAAAAATAGGGACTATGGCTATTTATCAAGTTTGTACAAATTGATTCTTTCTGGGATGATAAAAAAGGATCTTAGAATTTAAGCATCATTTTATGTGTCATCCAAGGCAGAAGGTTATCTGCATATTAAATGCAGTAATGCCACAAAGAACCTCTTTTCTTCTTAAAATAGAACAACAAGAAAACCGTAGCCAAATTTCCCAATTTTTTCCACATATATAAATAAAAGAATCATAAGCCTTCTGGTATTTAAGATGTTATCAATGTTATTATAATTCATTCAATACACAAACAGGGGAGATTCCACAACTTTCCCTGTGATGTTGTTGACACTTGCCTTTCTGACAATGAAAAAAGAACTAACTATACTATTTTGTATTTTTCTTTTTAAACATTAAGGGCTTTATTTTTAAATGGCAGACTACCTCACTGCACAAAA